>NC_081824.1:155955098-156258128 GCF_030867095.1 Alligator mississippiensis
CCTGAAGTTTCACACATCCCTAATTATTAGTCCCAGCTTCATTCTGTGGAGCATGATCTGTGTGGCAGATACTTCTATCCTAGACCCACGCCCACCTGGCTTATAGGTCACCTACCCATTCTCCACTTTGGATCTATTAGTAGGAGAACTTCCTTATTTCTGTAATAATTATGAATTGTTTCAAAGCTATTTCATGCAGCTGATTATTTCAGGAAGAGGACAACCTATCCCTAGAAAGAGTAGCCTCTCATTATTTAGGTAAAGAAACGGGATGGGGACATGCCTATACTTTGAAATTCTAATAGCAATTGCAAGCATTCCTTAGTGACAGAATAACAGCAGATGCTTCCTTGTTAAAATTATACCAGTAATTGAATTTCTACTGTGTGTTCACTCAATTTGACCTAACTGAACAAAGAAGTCAGATCAACATTGTAATAGTTCAGTGATTAGGGTTTGAGAGTAAAGCTAAATGTTTTACCATGTTTGAAATGATTTGGACAAGGGAAGTACTGAAAAATATAAATTCTCCAAGTTGTAACACGTTTATAACACTGTAGTACAGAAACAGAAAGCAGAAGAAAGATTCTTGAGAAATATATATTTGGATTAGTTTTTCATAACCTTGAAGTAATTATTCTTTAATGATGCCACTCAATGCACAATACAAAGGAAATATCTTACTACAGTTTCTTCATAGCATGTTCATACAGCATGATGAATTTGCTATTGTTTACTGTTTTCTCATTCACTAATTTTATAAAATAGCAGAGCTTGATTTTAAAGTACCTTGCAATCCAGGTGACTTCAGGGATAATGTTTTGCAGTGAGACATTCCTTTAATGGGGCTGTTTTTAATGGATTGATGATGCAGAGGAAGTTAGCATGGTATTAATCATAATTAGTTCAGAGCTACAGTACACTTGCTTAAATAATTGGTAGTGAATGCACTAGGGGAAACAAACAGCAATAAAAAAGGATTATTCAATATGAAGTGGGGCTTATTTTATTTATATTATGTAAATTAATTGGCAGCTCTGGATTTTTTTTATAGATGGTATTTTCCTTTAGATCTGATTTAATATACAGAACTGTCATGAATTAGCATGAGGGCACAAAATGTAAGGGTGAGATTGCATGTTCGAGTTGGCAAGTCTTAATTGTAAGAAATGTTAGTTGGTGTTAAGGTTATCATGAGCTAATGATCAGTGGCACATTAAGGGTTAATGCCCTCTCTAATATGCACCATTCAGACTTGCCATTAGAGGGTTGGTGAGTAGGGGCATGTCTTAACCTGGATGCCTGGGTTCTCCCTGCTCCGGAGAGGAGAGGGATCAGCATGCCTGGAGGTGGAAAAACATGGATATGGGACATGCGGGATTTTGTGTAAAGGGTAGTTATTTAAAAGCATTATTATTTGATTGAAATAAAATACAGAAGAGAAAAAAAGATGTTAGATTCTCACTTATTTCAATAAATTGTGGGTGGTGGTAGAGGGTTGGGCACTAGGGGTAGGCCATACCTGATCCTCCAACACAGCCAGCCCTTTTGGCTTGAGGCTGGGGGAAGTCAGAATAGGTTGCAAGGGGGCTAGCTGGTGGGGGGGGGGGGTGGCACTGGTCTGGTGTGTGGGGGCTACAAAGGGGGATGAGGAATCTGTCCATGGTTCCCCTGGTGTGGGTTGGGAGGCTAGTTCAGGCACACCAAGCTCTTTACAACTCATAATGCTGGGTGGCTACATGCCAACCAGCCATACAGCTAGCTGCCTAACTTCCTGCCCCCTCTGGGAAAGCCAGAGGTAGTTCCTGACAGTGGCTGCAAGGGGAGGCAGAGGAGGAAAGAGCTGGGGCTGGCAACCCAAGAATCTGCACCACTGGGTAGCTGACACCTCCCCACCTCCCAGGGAATGGGGCTCAAGCTTTGGCCAGGGCCAGTAGCACCTCCTGTCTTGCAATCAAACTGTTTCTTCAAATTTAAAGGTACAGTGTCTTCCCTCACAGCAACTGGATGACTGAAGATCTTCAGGGGAGTGGTAAGGGGAGGCATACAGTGCAGGCTTCTGGGGGTAGGCAGGTCATTGATGAGGCTCCCTTCTGGGGTTTGCCAGCTGCTGCAGAGTGGAGGGTGGTGGGATATTTGTCCTTGGAGCAGGAGAGTGGAAAAAGCTGGGAAAGGTAGATTCTGGGATGCTGGAGGACTCCAAATTGGTTAGTTTATATCACTGGAATGCTCAGAAGTTTACAGAACTAGTTAACACCAATCAATGATAATCCTCCCCTGAAGCAGCATAACTTTAGATTTCTCAATGGCACTTAGCACTAGTTAACTAGTCAAAAAGTACAATCTTTCTAATTTTAAGCACCCTTAAGAAGCGCTAACTGCAACATGTAATTGCTCTTTATGGACTACAAGCCAAGTAATAGAATCATAGAATTGTAAGTTTCTAGTCATTTTCTCAGAAGCAGGATAAACATACTGATGCTATCACAGGAAGATATTTGCCTAACCTGTTCTTAAATATCTCCAACGGGAGAAATTCTACAACCTCTTCTTGTGAGCTTCTTCAATACGTATATGTACTTACAGATAGAAATCTTTTACTAGTATTGAAATGACCTGATTACTCTTTGTGCTGTCCCATGTCTTTATCACTTCATTGGCTTAAATTCAGTTTGAACCCATGATAACCCTTAAATCCTTTTCTGCTCTGTGCTTGCCCAGCCAATTATTCTCCACTTGCACTTATACAGTTGATTTATCTTCCCAAAGATTAGCACTTTGCATTTGTTTTTATTGAATTCCAACTTGTTGACAGCAGATCATTTCTCCAATAGATTGATTTTGCCTTCTAAAATGTTTGCAATCTTTCTGAGGTTATTACAAATTTTACAAGTATACTCTTTATTCCAACATCTATGGAAATATTGAATAGAGCTTGACCATATTAGGATTCCATTTAAAAGATTCTTCTAGGCTTACAGGGCACGTCTATAGGTGATGCTACATCACCATAGCAATGCACTACAGCCATGTAGCTCATCGCTACAGCAATGTAGCATCCATGAGCACAAACCATGATGCCAATGTTATGCCACCATAGTGATGAGCTACCTTTTCATAGCACATTACTGTGGTGATGTAACATTGAAAAATAACCCTGCGCCACCAGGGCAGTGCAGTAATGGCTGTTACTGCACCATTGTTTAGTACATCCAAAAGGTGCTGTGGGCAGGATGTGTAATAACAATAGTGCCGTGGGGGGCATGTATAGATGCGCCCACAGCGTACCATAAATTACTACTCAAAATGTGGGGGTTTTTCCAACCCTCTGTGCGTCCACTTCATGGTGATTGCACTTTCGACTGCTTTCCTTTTGTTATGAAAATAACATATGGGACAGTGGCAAAGTTTTACTGATATCACATCTTTTAATCCCCTACTTCCTTATCTACTAGGCCAGTTACCCAGTCAAGGAAGGAAATTAGATTGGCAAGATATGAATTTCTCTTCATGAATCCATGGTGTTAGGTTTCTTACCAGCTTGTTATCTGTAGGTAACTCATTGTTTAACTGTTAATAGTTTGTTCCATTATCTATTGTGTCTGTTATTGCATTGATGTTAGCTGGTTTATATTTCCCCAAGTGTCCCTAATGATGCTTTATAAGACTAGGTATCCTGTTTGCCCTGGTTTTCTGGGACCTCCCCTGTGCTTCAGAATTTCCCAAAGAGAATCATTCCTGGTTTGGATATTGTGTTGGCTCATTCTATAAGTACTGCAGGGCAATTTCATCAGGACTTTCTAACCTGAATACATCCAATTTACCTAGATATTTGCTGAGCAGTTTGTTCCCTATTTGAACACTTGCTCATATCCCTTGATAGAATTAATTGTGCTAAGTGTCCAGTCACAATGAACCTTTTTTGTGAAGGCTGAAGTAAAGAATGTATTGGATACAGCAGCTTTCTTCTTATCCTCTTTTATTTTCTCTCCTTCCTTGTTAAGTATTGGACTGATGCCTTTTGTTTTGCTCTTCTTTCTAATGTAAAACTAAAGTGTGTCAAGTAAAACTTCATTTCAATGAGCCTAACCTCTTCTTAACCCAGATGTAATTGATTATTTGTGAATTTATCATTCTTGAGAACTTGCCAGGTTACATTATTGAATTGAGAAAGTCTCCCAGGGTCATTGCCAGTTTTACTGGAGATCATTTATTATTTTCTGGATTCTACCCAATTTCTGTTCCCCTGAGCCCTAATGTTAGTGTCTGTTAACATTAGTGCATGCATGTGTGTGTACATGTGCTATCTGAATGAAAGCTCTTTTATAATTTCAGAGCCATTATACATTTTCACAAATATTTTGCATAACTTCATATAAAATGGTGATCTCAAATAATATTGTGTATCTTCAAAGAAATTCAGTTCAGTGGAGTGGGTTGTTGCTTATCACATCTGAAGATTAGGTTTAAAGTGTTTATTACAGAAGCACACACAGGTTCCAGTCAGAATTAGAATCCCATGTGATAAATTTTTGTACAAGGACACAATTTTAGAGAATATAATTGGAAAAGGGACCATCAGATCACCTAGTTTACCTCTTGTTTATTACAAGCCATTCCAATTTGAGCCTGCAACCTTTCTGTTGATCCTAGTCACTTGGCTAAACTAAAGTATTTCAGGCTTGAGGAAACTACAGTTCTCATGCACTATAAGCAGAGAATAGGCAAGACTGACATGCTAGCCATTTAGGGCAGAATTAATTTTTTTAGCATATGGCAGTATAATGATCACAAAGCAATGAAAAACATATTCCCAATTCTATGTCCAAATGTTGCAGTAAACTGATAGTCTCAGGTGTAGTATTGTTCAAATCCAATAGAGTTCCATTAAATACACAGAGATGGCACTCAAGAGTGATGTGGGTCAAAGTTTGAAAAGGATTGCCACATTCATAGTTCAGTGAGCTACTCCAGCCCCACCAATGCAATAGAAATCCACATCTGCTGTGTCCTGCCCTGATGTGGTTTAGAAAAGACCAAAGATATCTAGGGAGATGAAAGCCAACTGGTCTAATGGTGGGATTTGTAATACTAATGTCTGTATTAAGGTGTGAATTAAGTCACTCTTGTGTCCAGGCATCTTGGATACTAAATGAGCCGTGATCAAGCTGAATTGCTGAATTGAATCTCCAAGTGGGATATCTAGATTTTAATTTTGGACACAGTGGTATTAGGCAGGAAAATGAATAGGCAACATGCCAGCACAGCCTTCATCTCAAGTTCCTCATGGCCTAGTGCTTCGAACTCCTAGTGCTTCAAACTCTCCTGCAGAGCTGCTATGGATGAGTTGGGTTAGAAGACAACCTTTCACTCCATGGAAAATGCCACTTACAGCCAGCATACTATATAATCTTTGATGGCTAACTTCCTCTTACTTGCCTTCTAGTCACAGAAACGTACAAAGCAGACGGTCTGGTTCTAGATTGCTTCATCCAAATGGGGTTCTTCAGCTGCTGTAAATAGAGAGGAAACGGAAACTCAAATTTCAAACCAAGACTAATTGGGTCTGTCTGTCTGGTTTGCAGAAAATGTCTGTGACTTCATGGATTATAATTTGCTTCAAAATATTATCTAATTTTTTTTCTGTATCTGATTCTGCAAGATCTTTCAGACCTTCAGTTTTACATTGAAACTTCTTGGTTTTCAGGGAAAGTTTGACAGTCACATCATTCTTTTCCTCATCTAGTTACATAGTGGGTGTGACATTTATTTATGCATGTCTAAACTTAATACGCCTTACTTAAGACACATTAAGGTGATTTAGGCACGCATCTAAAGGTGCACATGCTAACGCACATTAAATTTAGGTGCAAATAGCTACTCACATTAGTGCACATGCAGACATGCTAATGCACATTAATATGGTGTTTATCCATTGACACATACTGCAGTAATGCTCATTAACATGTCTACATGTATGCTAATGCAACTTACCTAGTCACGCCTAAATTTGTTACCTGCGTTATGCAGGTATCAAATTTAGGCTCATGTAGCCTTAAAACACCATTTTTAAGGTGCTTTAAAGGCATGCACATGTAGACATGTGCCCTTAATGTGCCTTAAAATGGTGATTTCAAGCTAAGCCCACTTAAAAGAGGCATGTGCAAAAGTACCCAGTATAACCTATGCCTGTAAGGTTTTGTGCACCCTCAGCTTCCACTACCTTTAGTAGAACTTTCCTTTTTCATGTCCTAACCAAGAGAATTCCCAGGTTCATTGGAATCTAACAGGGCTGCACTGTGAGCACTTCTGCTATTGACTTGAGTTTATGACCTCTAGTCTGTCAAGTGTGTGCTTTAGCACCCCCACCACCCTAGCCCTTCAGTAGAGCTGAGTACTTCGCATCTCATATGAACACTCTGCATTTTTTCAAGGTCAGGTCTTTTATAACCTTTGTAAAGGAAATCCTTCTATTATGATCTACATCATCTGTTTGAAGAAAAACATTTACTTCTTAATCTTACTTTTAATTTGGATAATTGCTCTATTTACCATGCTTTGTGCCTTTTACTTTGTGCCTCTGCTGTGTTTTTTCTGGATGCTTTTTGCTTAGCTGTATTAGCTTATTTGATGTTTTAATTTGTAATCTGCATTGGCATGATCACAGTATATCCATGCTCAAATCATCACATAAATACCTCCTATTTCCCAGATTTATTTTTTTTGAACAAGTAATTGACTCTAATCAGGGACTGAATGTTTTTGTGCAGCTGCAGATTCATCTGCCTGCTGCAAACTTTTTATTATGAACCAAGGAAAATAAACAAACACAACTTTTATTTTTTTTCCATTAAGAGTTGTTTTATGAAGGGATGTTGCAGTTCCAAACAGGGCCTTGGATCATAGGAAGGCTGGACTCTCTGGCATCATTACCATATCTAAAAATGTAACCACACAGAAAAGTCACACTTCTTCAAATGTGAACTAAATATTTAAAAATACAGTGGAAGACAAATAAAAAGTTAGATGAAAAGAGAGAATAGTTTTAAAGAGCTTAGAAAAACTAGAATTTAGGGAAGATAGCTATAAATCAGATTAGGAGAGGTATGTGAGGGGGGACAGAGTGGTACATCCTGGGCGTGTCTATGTGAGATGCTTACTTCGTAGATTTCATAGACATTAGGTCTGGAAGGGACCTCGGAAAATCATCCAGTCCAGCCCCCTTCCCAAAGGGCAGGAAGTCAGCCGGGTTCATAGGATCCCAGCAAGATGAGCATCCAGTTTGCTCTTGAAGGTGTTCAATGTGGGCGCTTGAACCACCTCTGGTGGCAGGCTGTTCCAGACCTTGGGGGCTCGGACAGTAAAGAATTTCTTCCTTATGTCCAGCCTGAAACGGTTTTGTAGTGGTTTATGACCATTCGACCTAGTCGTCATCCCTTGGGGCGCTCTGGTGAACAAACGTTCCCCCAGATACTGGTGGTCACCCCTGATAAACTTGTAGGTGTCCATCAGATCACCCGTGAGCCTGCGCTTTTCCAGGCTAAAGAGCCCCAGGGCTCTCAGCCTGTCATCGTAGGGTCTGCTTCCCTGACCTCTGATCATGCGCGTGGCTCTTCTCTGGACTCTCTCAAGCTTCTCCACATCCTTTTTGAATTGTGGAGCCCAAAACTGGATGCAGTACTCCAGCTGCGGCCTCACTAAGGCCGAGTACAGGGGGAGAATGACGTCCCGGGATTTGCTTGAGAAGCATCTATGGATGCAAGCCAGCGTTTTGGTCGCTTTACTAGCCGCAGCATTGCACTGCAGGCTCATGTTCATCTTGTGGTCAATGATGACCCCCAAGTCTCTTTCTTGCATAGTGTTGGCCAACATAGCACTGCCGAGCCTATAAGGATGCTGCGGGTTTTTCTTCCCAAGGTGGAGAACCTTGCATTTATCGGCGTTGAACACCATCAGATTCTTGTCCACCCACTTGCTGAGCCTATCCAGGTCAGCCTGAATCGCCCGCCTGTCTTCTGGTGTGGATGCCTTTCCCCCAAGTTTGGTGTCATCAGCGAACTTGGCCAGTCTGCTTCTGACTCCAGTGTCCACATCATTAATGAAGATGTTGAACAGTATGGGTCCAAGGACAGAGCCTTGGGGGACACCACTGGTCACAGGACACCACGATGAGTGACTTCCATCAATTACTACCCTCTGGGTCTGACCCTGGAGCCAGTTTTCCAGCCCGTGGATCATGGAGGACCCAAGGCGACAATTGGCCAGTTTCTCTAAGAGGTGATTATGGGAAACCAGGTCAAAGGCTTTTTTGAAGTCAAGATATATGACATCAATCTCTTCTCCCTTGTCCAGGTGATAGGTCACCTGGTCATAGAAGGAAATGAGATTGGTCAAGCAAGACCTACCTGCAACAAACCCGTGCTGGCTATCCCTTAAGATGTTGGTGTCGGCCAGTCCATTAAGGATTACTTTAGAGCTGACTAATTAGCTGCACAGTAAACATCTATCTCAGTATCTACACGTGTGCCCCTATTAGGCTAAAGTAAATTAGTTTACTCCATAACAGGATAGTACTTGTATTTTTTACTCATTGCATGTGTAGATGCTGACAGAGCTGGCTCTGGCATAAGAGTGTTTCAGTGCAGGGGCTGCCTGCCAGCTAGCACCATGCTAGAGGACCCTTGTGCCTTTGCCAGGCCCTACACAGCATGTTGAGCCATGGGGAACAGCCCCAGGTTGGCAAGCTGACTTCCTAGTCCCGCTTCCAGCCAGGGCTATTCTGACCCAACTTCATGTGCTGCACATGAATAAACTGGAACTGTTGCTCTGGAGTTAATTGCTTCTGGGCTCACACTCAAACAGTGCACTCATATGCAGTAATAGCATGTGTAGATGAATCCCTGAGATTCTGGAGGATTACAAATTATTCATTTTATCTCCATGATGCAATATGAAGTTACCTTAATGTAAGATAGACAGCACATCCTTGAATTGACCCTTGCCTGAAATAATGTAACTTTGAGATGCCCAGAAGGCACTTAACAGGAATTAACATAGGGGCAAGCAAAATATGGCCTGCAGACTGGATTTAGCCTACCAGGTCATTCTATCCAGCCTGTGGGGCCCCTAAAAAATGTAGGAAATTAATATTTATCTGCCCCTGGCTGCCTGTCAAAGATGACAGGAGCAAGGGCAATAGGACCCAGGAGGAGCTGCCGGCAGAATTAAGCAGCCACAGCAGCAAGTCTGGCCTGGCCCTGCCCTCCCTCCAGCCCCCTCACCCTGAGCCCCAGCAGGAAGCCTCTGCCTAGCAGGGGCTGCTGGAGGCTTCTGGCCTGGGACTGTTCCTGCCTCCCTGCACTGAGGCAAATACAGATAAGAAGGAGGTGGGGAATGGATGCAAGGGAGGACTGTGGGCAATTGCCCCAGTCCTCAGGGCCAGGCTGGGCTGGCTCCTGAAGTCCTGGTGCTGAAGCTGCAAACCACATGGTGCCAACAGGTGTGTGGGGGGATGGCTGCGGCAGGTGGGAGGAAGTAGCAGTGAGCAGGTGAACAGAGCTCACTGACAGATGGGCAGGAGTGTGGGGCCCATGCTGGTGCACCAGGGCTACTGCTGGTGGTGCCCAGAGTTGGGCAGCAGAAGTGCAAGGCTGGGCTGCCATGTGCTCTGTGGAACCAGGCTGGCTTCCTCCTCTCCCTGTTTAAGCAGCACAGCCCAGCTCCATAGAGCCCCTGGCAGCCCGGCTCCATGCTCCTGTCACTCCACTCTGGGCCCCACTTGTGTGGGCCCCAGTGCACTAGTACGGGCCCTGGGCCCCCTCTTGGCTGTCACTGTGCTCCATGTGCCCACTTGCTGCCCCTTCCCTTTCCTGCCACAGTTATTTTCCCACCCACCTGCCTGCCATGCTCTGGCATCATGTGATTCCCAGCTGCAGTGCTGGGACCACAGGAGCAGCTGGAACATGGTGCTGGAGCATCGGGGGGAGGGGAGGGAGGTGGGTAAGCAGCAGGAGAAGGGCAGCAGTGGCAGATGTGGGGCAAATGGAACTGAGCAGGAGAATGGGGCTGTGCTAGTACCCCAGGTCCAGGAGTGGCAGGAGTGCAGAGCCAGGACTTGCAGGAACACTGGTGGGGGCTCTGCCTGCTGCGGGGGTGGGGGGCAAACTCTCCCCCTCCAAGCAAGCCACAACCCTCCCCAGCTACCCTCCCCCCACACACTCACAGCCCCCCACAAAACCCACACCCACCCACACCTCACACCCCCACACCCCCATATCTATCCACCTTACCACAAATCCCCCCCCACACACACCCTCCCCCACACCCCACATACCCACAAACATATACCTACCCTCCCTCCAACAATATACAAGAATAATACTTGATTTTAAACTATTTTACTATCACCTCTATTTATACTACACAAACACATGTAAATCAGAACCTTTTTTTTTTAATGAAATTAATGAATGTTGTAGGACATGTTTGATTTTTAGAATATAATTTGGTATTTTTCTGGTTCAGAAATGACAAAACCCATTGCTGAAAGGAGTACTTCCATGAGGCAAGGGGAGGGACTTTTGGTGGCAAAGATCAGGGATTAGGGGGCAGGACTTATGGTCTCAAGATGACAACCAGGGGTGGGGCACCTGCCAAGGGGCAAAGTTACACATGTGGCCCTCTGTGGCTTGCCAAAATTCAGTAAGTAGCCTCCGCCCAAAATAACTGCCCACCCCTGAATTAACAAGTGTTAATGTGTGCACACTCATGTTTTAAATTCCCTTAGTATGTTCCAGGTGCAACATGTACCTTCACACTTAGTGTTACTTTCTTAAATAGATTCTGACATAAATTCTGTGTCTACTGGGATATATTCTGCATTGAGTCAGCTATGTATTTTTTACACTTTTAATATTTAAATCACAGTAACCAGTATCCTGAACACAAGATTAATGCTGTTTAACATAGCTGTTACCAAGCACTATATACAAACTTTTTAACTTTCTGTTGAAGTAGAGAAGTATTTTGATAAACCAGGAGATTGTTATTGGGCAACTGCACAGAAAGAGTCAGTGGCAGAGTCAGAATCATATATTTATACTCACTCTGTTATCTAAATATTTTCATTTAAAAATATTCTCTACCTTACATATTTAAACAAGGTCACCAATAAAGCCTATACCAAACAAAACTCAATTAACTTTTATAGTATAGTCCCAATACAGAATTTCATCTAGGACTTTCTATCTCTTATTCAGTCCACTGAAACATGCTACTGTTTGCTAAGAAGAACATCCCCTTCTTGTGGGACTTTTATTCTTCTGAAAAGTGGGCAGATTTCCATTTGTTTCCATATATGATGCAGTGAAAGGCTGTTTGATATACAGATGTTGGTCCATGGATTTATGGCAAATGGAGCTCCTGTACTTTTCTAGGTAGGAGTAGCTTCTGTAATTATAATAACTCTGCTTGCTGGTGTTATATATTTAGGAAGTGATCCATACTGTCCCAAAGTTTCTGGTTCCAATATCATGAACTCTACTTACATTAGCTTGTGATTTAAATGCCCTATGTGATACCTTAAACAAAAAGCTCAAGAGCATTTCACATTTGCTAATGTTAGGATAAAATGTTGAACACTAGCCAGCTTCAATCTTATTTATTTTACCTGGCTTGCTTCCTAGGACTAAAACCAGAGTGTCCTTTGATTTTGTTAGTTTGTCAAATATCCACATACAGTCTGAAAATGATTTTATATTCCTCTCCCCAAAGGACATTCCTTCGTATCATCAAAGCCTCTTGGCTACCTCTCATTATAAATTTTGACTTATCTTGTTCCACACTGTTACTTTTGTTATTGTAAACTCTTGATATAAAAATGTTGGATCATGAATTCATGGCAATTAGTATTGTTGTTATGCAAAAGGAAAGAGGTTCCACAGGAGATATAGTTTCTTCCTTTAGATCTTTGTCTCATTAGCTCTCCATTTCATTTCAAATTTCATCTGAAATATTGCTTTTCTCTTTTGCCTATGTTACTGAACTATATTTTTAGTGGGTGCATTTACACGTGTGCTTTAATGCACACTAGCTTATTCGATTGTGCATTAAAGCAACGCAAAAAAACCCATGCTAATACACTAATGGGCAATAGAATAGGCTACTGTGTACTGAGTGTCACTAAAAAAGTGTGTGTTTATACTACTGTGCATTAGCGCAGCCTAATGCAGATTTATTCAGTACCTCATATTGGAGGTACTACATTTAATGTGCATTAGTAAAAGTGCATTAATGAACATGTAGACATGTCTGGTGGGGTGGGGGTTTTGTTTTTTGGGGTTTTTTTACTAATGGAAAGTTTCATTTTGTTTTTTAACTTTCCTGTACAACAAAGTGCAGAGCCTTTTATTATATGCTGAGGTCAATAGGAGCTGATGGGTACGTGATTATTCTGTGTTTCACAGAAGAGTATCCACAGTTAGACCTTTAAAATCATATACATATTCCTTACATACACAGGGCACATCTACACAAGGCATTTACTGCACAGTAAACTAATTAGCTGCAAAGTAAATGTCTCAGTGTCTACATGGACACTCTTACTAGGGTGGAGCAAGCTAATAAACTTTGTAGCAAGATAGTACTTGTAAATACTTGTAAGAACTTGTAAATTACAAGTACTATCCTGTTGCAGAGTACAAAAAATAATACAGCAGCACATGAGTATATGCTGCTCTGGCTGGGTGGGGTACGAGGTGCTTTAGTGCAGGGGCTACCTGCTGGCTAGCCCCATACTGAAGCAGCCTCATGCCCCAGCTAGCCCCTATGCAGCATGTTAAGCCAGAGGGAGCAGCCCTGGGCTGGCAGGCTGACCCCCTGGGCCTCCAGCCAGCTGCGGCTGCTCCAACTCAGCTCAATGTGCTGTGATCCCAGGTACACGTGCAAATGGCAATAAACTCTGGAGTTTATTAGTTTGCATTAATTGAGCATGTAGATGCACCCACATATACTCGTGCATGTTTGCATGTTCTCTCTCTCTGTCTTTCTCTCTCTCACACACGCATCCTATTTGCAAGTGCTTTGAGTACCTGAACTGAACTCTTCACACTGATTTATAGTACCTTTTTAAAATGAATTCTCAGTGACATTTCTGACATATCTGGTTGTGTTGTATACTATAGGTGATATCATAGGTGACATATAAGTGCTGCCAGTAGGGGGGGCACAACTCTGTACTGCTGCCCCTGCTGCTGCCAGGCCTTGGATCCATGAATGGCTGCAGTCCCATGATCTGCTGTCATCACAGAAATCTGGGGGGCACATGCCCCCCCCCCATTTCCCCCAACATGTTGCCTATGGGTGAAAATCATTTTATGTGTACAAACTTGTTTTGGGGAATCACATGCTTGTTAAAAATGCTACTTACAGCCCATTTAGAATGGTTTCTGCCCTTTGATGTGGGCTTGTAGATCTTGTATGGAGAGATCGGGAAGACTTTCCTGCCCTCTCCAAGTTAAACCATGCTCTTCCTTTTTGAAAACTGAGGTAATTATGGAATCTTAATCCCTGCACAATGATTATTAATTACATTAATAAATTACAAATTGCCTAAAGTCCCTAAGCAAAACTAAGCTTCTTTTGTGCTTAGTACAATGCAGGTACATACTAAGAGAAAAAAAAAAAATCAGGGTTATGACTAGGACATGGAGAGTCAGGGCTTGACCCTAGAGGGTTACTACCCAGGGAACTGGGAAGCACAGTGGGCAAGAGAGGTACCTGCCATGGTCACCAAGTTAGGAGGGATGTCACAATCGTCCCCTTTTCTGCAGAGTCTGAGCCTTCCATAGCATACCCATGCTGGAACTCCAAAACAATCTCTGACTGCTACTGCTGCTTTAAGAGAAACAGCAAGGGCAGGCAGAGCATGAAACAGTGGCAACAGCAACATCTTTAGCACCTCTTTAGAGGTTCCTGGAATTTGTAAGACCACTGTGTTTCCTGCCTTGCCCTGTCCTTCTGTCACTCTTGTAACCATGACTCCTCCACTCTCGGAACCCACATGCCTTCCCCCACATTCTTGGAACCCATGGACTCTGCTCTCGGGAAGGTATGCTCCCCATTCTCTCCCAGCTCTCCTATGGGGTTTGTCCCAGGTGCCAACTCTGCTTCTTCTGCCATTATTGGGAAGAAACAAGATCAGAAGATAAGGGTTCAGGCAAGTCATGAGTCAGGGGGTCAGCATCCAGTGGGTCAAGACATAAGAGACTAGGACATAGGCAGTTACCATGATAGAGTCACAACATGGGGTGGCAAGGAACAGAAAGCAGGGATCCAAATTGGAGGCACTGGCCAGGGGGTCCAGAGTAGGCAGCTGTAGCTGTAAATAACCACAATGTAGGCAGTTGCCTAATTAAAACCACAAGCTATCTATCAGAAGTTAGGAGTTTGGACTGGAGTCAGGAGCAAGAAGCAGATGGGGCTGGGTTAGGAGCCAAGAACCAGTGGGCAGAAACCAGGAACAAGGATGAAGCTAGGAAGCCAATAAGCAGAAATTAAGGAACTATCAACAAACAGTCAGAAACCAAGAAACAAGGAGCCAGGAGCCCAGGGATAGACAAAAAGTTGAGTAGCCTGCTAGGCACTGGAAGAGCTGATAACCAAGCAGCCATGCCAACAAAGGCAACTGGGACTAGAAGGACCAATGAGGCTCCTGGCAGCCAGGCCTACTCAGCTGGCAACCAGGTCCATTCAGGTAACTGGGGCATTTTAGCCTGCCTGCTGCCCTGACTCCTGACAGGAAATCTCTACCTAGAAAAAGCTGCTCAAAAAGTACAATTCATCAAGAACTAACAAAGAGAATACTTTCTTCCAGAATTCTTCCATCATAAAACTTTGCTTTTCTTTCTGGGAAGATTAAACTGAGAACCTGAACCTTTTTAGATAAGCCTCTGAAAGTATTTTTTCTTTGTTTGATTTCAGCTTAACATGTCAAATGAAGCAAAATGTGGATCCAAAATATATTTTTTCAAAGTTGTTTGTTTTTTTTAAGTTTTCTTAAAATATTGGAATTATCCATCAGAACTGACATTTTCTCTTCTTTTCAACAGGAAAAGCATCAAACAACTCTATTATAGCAGACCAAGCCTCCAGGGTAGGCCCTGATACCCCCTGGTGGCCTAGTGCATCCTGCCCTGCTCTGGCCCTCTATGCTCTTGCCTGACACCTTGCTGTTAAGGTCTTACTTAAGCTAAAGGGAAGCTGCCTCAGGGTCCCAGAGTGAACCTTGTTCTTCCTATAGTATCCCGGTTCCTCACAAACCCCATTTGAATCTGTTCTGCCCTTTGATACTACTTTGGGCCTTCCTGGCTCATCTGTGCCCTTTCAGGTATCTAATCACCTTAAAGGCTATTCACAGCTTCTGACCTCCCCTACAGCTATGCCCATGTTTTGCAGGTGTTGCTGGCCAATTACTGCAGGGCACTCGGCCCCAGTCATATTTCAGGCCTTTTTGCTGCCGGTTGGGGGTTTCAGCTTGTTTGGCTTCCACTTCTTTCCTCTTGCTGGACCTTCTAGCCCTGATCCACTATGCAGGATTAGGCTTTTGGGCTCAAACTCTGGTCTCATCTTTCTTGGGTCTGGGCTTCTGGTCTTGTACCTTTAAAGGCTTGGGCCTTTCCCTTCTATGGTTCTGGCCTCACTCTTTTAAGTGCTCTTGTCTTGTCTCTTGAGGGATTGGGTCTAACCCCATTAAGAACTGTAGTCTCATCCTCTTGGGCAATGGGTCTCTGACCTTGCCTCTTCCTCTTTCAAGTGCTGGGCCCCGGACCTTGTCTCTGCCCCTCTTGGGCTATGGGTCCCTGACCCCTGGTTCCACCTCTTTCAGGCCCTTGGCTCTGTTTACATCTCTGTCTTGTGCTGGGCCCCTGACCCTGATTACCACCTTCTTGGGTTACTGCAGTTTGGGCCCTGCCTTCAGCAGGCTCAAACTTCCCATGCTTCTCTGGCACCAGTGAGACCTCCAAATCTTCCCAGTCCTCCAATCTAAACTATAACAAAATAGATATAGGCATACTAACCTCAACCCAAACTTGAAGCATGCTGGTTGTACCATAAACACCTGTTGCATCCTGAGTTTAGCTCCTTACAAGCCCTCAGCCCCAATTCACTCACAGTCTCTCTTTGTAGTAAGAGCTCAATCACTTACTCCAGCCACAATTACCTTGCCACAGTGTCTCTTCCCTGAGAGCAGTTCTTGCAGTACTGGGCTCTAAGCCCCTTGCTCTAACTTAACCATCTCAGCACAGAGCTCTTTCCCAGGCAGCTTGTAGAGCCAGACTCCTACATGTCATGACCCAATGATTTTGTGTGCGCTTCGGCACTGCAGAATTATTTCCCGCCACATGGAGCTTTCTTTGCACGGTGCAATTCTCAGCTGCAGAGAGAAAAACCCCGGTGCGAAGGAGTTCCTGCTGCTTGCATGCAAATTCGTACTCCATTGTTGGCTGTTTCTAAATTATTCCTATGTGGCGGCTAGCAATTGGTTTCCTAGCCGTATAAGAGGCTTGAGCAGTTTCCGCCCAAGTCGGAGATCTCCGGGGAGGACCTCATTTAGTGGGACTCCGCATCCATCTCGTGGAGAACTCTGAGCCACGTGGTAGAGCCTAACAAACTCTGCGTGTGTCTCGGAGCCGACCAGTGTTTTGATCAGCTACCAAGACTCTCTCCCCGTCACCGCACGATCCCTCGACATACCCTACCCTGCGCGCTCGTCGAGAGTCACCTTTCGGACTCTCATTTCGGTCATTCCACGGAGCCTAGCAAACTCCGTGAACGTGTATCCAGAGCTCTGTTCGTGTTTGTTTTGTGCAGCCTAGCAAACTCCACGTGTGTCTTTTTGTGACTGCAACTCAAGAAAGTTTTTCCTGCCTGCACCGCAACCACCTACGGTGTAAGTAAAACAATCTTTAATCAACCTCTACCCGTCAGTGCCTAATTCTAGTTCGCCGTGCCGACCTTTTCCCCAGTCCACATGCCCGGGCTGCTGGCCACAGCCCCTCGGCCCTGACACTACATAGCTTCATTTTGTATGCTGCCTCAGCCCCACCTCTTTGGTCATTTGGCTCCTCACCCTCGACCAGGTGTCTCTGATGGGGTTTTCTGGTTGGCCATTCTGCCAGGGTAGCTCCTCACTGTGGACCAGCCTGTGTTCCCTTTTAGGGTTTAACTCATCTTCCTGAAGGCTCTGAGCTTTTGGAGCTTCCTATGGACCTGTTAACAGGTTACATCTCAGTGATTGTTCCCTTGGGATGATACTCACTGGAGCAACATTCATCTGTGTAGCTCTAAAACTGCCGGATGGTTA
Organism: Alligator mississippiensis; assembly: GCF_030867095.1. Lineage (NCBI taxonomy): Eukaryota > Metazoa > Chordata > Crocodylia > Alligatoridae > Alligator > Alligator mississippiensis. The sequence continues at coordinate 155,972,461 of NC_081824.1, forward strand.
CTGGCTGTTTTCTTAGCAGCTAGCCTGTGTTTTAGCTACCTGCCTGTCCAGACCCAGTCCAGATTACTGCAGCTTTTCTTAAATGCCTCTTGGCTTCCTATTATATCTACCTTGTAGATAAGATGGCAAATGGAAACAGTTAAAAAGAAAGGTGACTTGCCTGAAGTCAGATAATACATCTCTGGGGGAGTTAAATGCTAAATGTATAAATAATACCCAGTTTTGCTCCAGTGACTGGTGGCAGTAGCTGAGGAGTGTGGGGAGTGGTCCCAGGCCTGGCAGGATGAGGACCTGGCCCACCAGGAGAGGTGGCAGGTAAAGGATATTGCTTGGGAGATGGCACTGGAAGAGGTGCAGGACCGCATAGAGTGGGGGTTCCAGGCTGAACTCCTACACCCAGAGCAGGAGCACCTCCAACTTTTGAGGGACCAGAATGGCATTGAGGCCCAGGCAGTAGGGCTGTGCAAAGCTTCAGTCCCTGATTCAATTCAGTGAAGATTTGGCTGGATCTCTGAATCCAAATCAAATCAGGAGACCCTTTAATCTCTCTGAATCAAATTGGAGCCCTCCGAATCAATTCAGAGAAATTCAGAAAAATTGAGTGATTCTGACATAGGCACAGCTTTAAATGTTTTTTCTACATACCTCAAGGTAGCAGGCAGCTCATCAATGCTACAATGCTGGGGCAGATGGAGAATCCCACAGGAGCATGGGAGGCTCCCAGCATGCTTGGCAGCAGACCTAAAAATGGACCAGAAGCATCTCTGGTCCGCATCTGGGTCTGCAGGGGAGCACAGAGGGGCCCCCACTGTGCCCCCCCAGCTCTGCAACTGGTGCCTCCTGGGTCTGAGGGGGTACCTGCAGTCCCCCCACAGCCAATTGCTGAGCCAGGGGGTGCACAGCCCCTGCTGGCATGCTTTCTGGCAGACCCAGAAGTGGACTTCCACTACAAGGCTTGGTTGCTGGCCACCTGCCCCCTGGGTCTGCCCCCCAGGTGTCCTCAACGCACGGTCCCCCACTCTAGGACAACAAAAAACACAGACTCTAGTTTTTAAAATAGTTTTGAAACTGAGAAGAGGTTTTTTTATTGCTGGTGGGGGGGAGGATGGTGGAGAGGCTCTGTTTATTGGGGAGGGAGGGGAAAGGGGGCTCTGTTGACTGAGGGTGGAGGTTGGAGGGGGTCTGTATCTTAAGAAAGGAGGGGAAAGGGATGGGGATGTGTGTTGTAAGGGGGATAAAAATGTTTTTGTTTGAACATGTACCTGGCATGAGAGTGGTGCTGGGGGTGGGCAGAGGGTAGGCAGTGTGTGCGTGGGGGGCAGGCTAGAGGGAGGAGTGCTACATGAGGTGGTCCATGAGAGCCTTTTTCACACAGTGCTCTGGCTCCCACTGGAGGGTGCACGCCTCACCTCGGGCCTCGCTGTGGGGGACCTGGTGTTACTGATGCTGCTGCAGCTTGTACTCCCACCACCAGGTCACCTCTGCCCACTGTGCCTCCTTTGCTGATGCCTCATGGAACAAATTTTCCCAGGCTTCACAGATATTGGGTAGCCTACAAGCTGTGATGATGACCCAGGGGAGGTTGTTCTTGGTCACTTTGAGGTGGATAGTGAGGGAGCACCAGTGGCCTTTGAAGCAACCAAAGGCACAGTCAACAAGGGCATGGGTCTGGCCCAAGCACAGATTAGAGTGGGCCTGGGGGAGGTGGGGCAGGTAGTTGTTGTAGGTCCTCATCAGCCAGGGCAGGAGCAAGTAAGCTGGGTCCTTGATGAGCAGGGGTTGAATAACAATAGCACCCAGCTGCATGCCCTCCACTCCCAGTATGAAGCACTTACTCTGTATCAGCATGGCCAGTCCAGAGTTTCTGAACACATAGATATTATGTGTGTTGCCTGCCCAGCTGGCACTAATATGCATGAATGTGCTTTAGTGGTCCATGACCACCTGCAGGACCATAGAGTGGAACCCCCTGCATCTATATTAGGAGCAGACTTTGTGGGGCAGGCAGGTGACTGGTATGTGGGTCCTGTCTAGGGCCATGATACACTGGGGCAACCCCAGTACACAGAACCCTGCCACCACTTCCTGGGTGTTATGGAAATGGAAAATGGTGTCTGCCAGCATATCCTGAGGGGGTGCTGAATACTTCCAGGATGGCCTCCCCAAAGGTGGCCTTGCCCACACTGAACAAGTGGTTCATATAATGAAAGCTGGCAGGCATGACCAGCTTGAGCAGTGCCAGGGCCAGGCAGGTGTTAGCAGGGAGGGCTGGGTGCATGCCAGCATCCTTGTGCTCCATGTGGGGTTGAAGCTGGTGAAGCAGATCAGAGAAGGTGACTCAGGTCAACTGAAAGGCATTGACTCACTGTTTATTGTTCCAATCCTGTTGCACTAGGTGCTTCCACCAGTCCCAGCTGGCACTGTGGGGTCAGAGACGGTGGTGCTGGAAGTCCAGGAGGGTGGTGGTAGCCCCAGCCTCCTGAAGCCCCTTATCATCATCACTATTGGCACCAGCTGTGTGGTAGTGGGATCCCTGAGAGGGTGTGTGGTGAACAGACAGGCAGCACTGTGTGGGTGGAAACCAGGTGGAGTGAGTTGGCCATGGGCTAGGCAACGATGACCATGGCAGGCCGTCAGGGTGAGCAAGGCAGCCAGCAGGATTGGAGGACCCTGTTTTTCACTGCCAGGACCAGGGACTGAGCAGGCATAGCACAGGAACATGTAGGGGCATATACACAGCTGCCACATGCTGCCTCTGAGTGTGCCATGTTGCTCCTTTGAACAGGGCTGTGTTTTAAAGATGGCTGCCAAGTGCTGGCAGCTGGGTCTTGCTTCAAACATGGCTGCCAAGTGCTGGCAGCTGGGGCAGGAGGATGGAGCTCCCCCCGGTGGTCACAAAGGCATATGACAGGGCTGGAGGGATCTGACAATAAATTTAGTGCCAGGTCTCTGCATGTACAGACACCTATCCAAATCACTTACTGCGCAGTAAATCTGGTAATGACTAAATGCATATGTAGATGTCCCTACTGATATGTGTCTTGTGCACTGTGGCCTGTGCATCAAGTCACAGTGTAGGAACAAATTTAATTTTGAAATTTGCAGACATTTGAATATTGAATCAACATTCATGCTGCTTCTTTTTTACTATTTTAGTTTAGTTTCTCATAGTGTATCTTATATTCTCTGTACATTTACTAGCTTTCATTATGTTGCTGCAGTGGTTTTAGACTCATAGGTTAAAGTTTTTGCTGGTTCTTCAGGAAGCTTTCTTATCAATTTTATAAGCTTAAGGAAGCTAGAGCCAGAAAAAAAATACTGCCTTGGTGAAATAAATGATAAATTTGTCATTCCCTTTGAAAGGAGCAGTGTTGAACCAATAGGGAGTATGGACAGCTTCCCTTATGCTATACTTCAATCCAACATATTTTTGTGGTGCCTGTCACAGTGGTCATATTCCAGTCTTGGCCTGCAAATGTAGCTACAATTCTGATGTTATGCCTTGGATGAAAGACTTTTCTTTTAACTGCTTGCAGACTAAAACATTTTAACCCATGTCCACTAGTGTAGGTGGAGTCATAAAACTACAGATTATGAATTGCGATTTAAACTACGTCTCCAGAGGTCTCTATTACATTATAAGGCCAGGTATAGACATTACACATAAACCAGTATAAATGACCAAGAACTAGTCTACATCCATAACAGAACAGAAGTTCAGCAAATAAACTGGTTTACAAATGGCGAAACCTGGTTTAAAATAGACCTGGATAGATGTGCACTCAAACTTTATTGCTTTAAGTTAGACCAGTGTGTTGAACTTCTGTACGATATTCCTTATAGATTCATGTTAGGTTGTAGTCCACCAGCATCCTGGGTGCCTTTGTGGCCCCCAACCCCACTACCTTCCCCTTGCAGGGACATGTGCCAACACTCACCCCACATTGGCTATTTTGGCTCAGGGGTAACTGTCCCTGGCCTGTCATATAGCCAAGCTAGCACATACTGTCTTTCAAGGCCCACCACCTACCTCTGGCCAGCTGTCAGATGCAGGTAGGTATGCAGGGAGGAGGGAGGTGTCTGTGTTCCTGCATGAGCCCTTACACCTGGGCTTCCATGTCCTTGGGCCATGCCCCACCTCCACCCCATCATAAAGTACCCCACAATGTATACACAGACCTGACACAGAGCCCAGGAAAATCCCAGGCACTGACCTGTGAGAATCCAACCCTGGCATCAGCACACCCAAACAGGGACCCCCACGGCCCCACAAAATTACAGATATAAAATATCGGTAAAATATTTTCTATCAGTTATTTAACTATGTGAGTGCCTAATTTTTTGTCTATAGCACATAATGTTCAGTAATGCAGTGAAAATGAGTGGAAAATAAAGATAACATTCATAATGAATTTATTCTAACACTTGCATTCATTTCTGTGTTGGCTGATGTGTTCATATGTTGGAAAGTAGGAAGTTATATGTATTCATCTGAGTATTTGTGGGCAAACTGCATTTGCACTTACATGCTCCATTACTAATGGGAGGAAGGATGGTTTATGGTGGTTGCAGTGGGACCCCAGCTCATGCTGGGTGGTGGGATAGGGTGCTCCATTGAGTGAAGGACCAGGCGCCTCAGAAATTTGGCACCAGCAGCAGGCAGTGGCAGGATATGCCTGGCAGTCCAAGAGGCTCAAGCTGGGCTGCAGGGACAGGAGGGTTGTGCCAAGGGAAGGATTGGGCCCCTTGGAGCTTTGACACCAGTGGCAGCCAGTGGTAAGACACACCCGACAGCCCCAGAGGCCCATGCTGGGCAGCAGGGAAAGGAGCACACCACAGCCTCTTGCCACCAGCTGCCACTTGTGCCCGAGCCTGAACCTTCCCTTAGTGAACCCCCTTTTCCCTGCTGCCTGGCATGAGCCTCCCTGGCTTCTGGGTGCATCCTGCTACTGGCTGCTGCTGGTGCCAGAGCTCCAAGGGACCTGATCCTTCCTTCTCTGGAGCACCCAAGCCACCCCTGATTGGCTGCCAGGCACAGGTGAGCATGCCCCCAACCCCCTGGCATCACCATAGACCCTTCTCTGCATGAACCCCTAGGCTTCCAGGAGAGCCCCAGCCTAGGTGCTCAGCTGCTTTTGGCAATCTCCAGCAGCATGAGGAACCCATGTGGCCTGTTGGGAGGTTTGCAGCAGTGCCCCTAACTGCTGGCCTTAGCCAGTGTAGGCAGCCTGTGTGCCCCCCCACCCCGCCCTCCACACCAAAGGGCAAACATATGTTCATTCACTCCCAAGCTAACCTATGCTGCTTACAGAAATCCACATATATTTGATTGACTCTGCCTCAGGTTTTTTGAAAGTCTGTACATAGCTTAACATACTGCTGTTGGCTTAAAGATGGCGTTTAAAGGTTTTTAGTTTTTGAGGGGAATTGTCTTATAGGTATAGATATATGCTTTATAAAGGGTCAATTGATTTCTAAAGAGCTTGTGTCTCAAAGTTACACAGGACTCCCAGCCTTCAGAAGCTGACAGAGTGTCTAGCCCAGGCAGGAAAACAGCAAGGCCACACATCCTGGGTAACTGAAAAGATCTAAACTTTATTTCATAATAGAGATAGGCCTGGCTCCAGGGCTTCAGGACAGTAGTGCCTGCTTATTAACCTTTTTGGTTTGGGGGAGACAAACCAAGCTAGAAGAACACCAGTAAAGTCCCAAATTAGGAGGTGGGCATGTGATAGAATTGTGAAAATGGGGTTTTGGCTGACAACAGGGGATGTGTCGGATCAAGAGTCATCAGAAGTCACCAAGAGAAGAAAGAATACAAAAGAAGGAGTTTTAAAAACAGAAGAAGAAGCAGTTGGCATCAGCCCAACCTCTAAGGCTGGTGACGGTGGACACATGCAAAGGACACAAGGTAGCATTTATGTACCCGACGGAGAGACTGCTCGCCTTGTGTGTATGTTCTGGGATTGGGGAATTTGGGTAATGTATAATGTATTTGCTTTGCCTGCATTGCTTTTATTTCCTATCACTGTATATCAATAAACTCACCTATTATCAACTGGCAGGTGTTATGGTTGGTCCCCTCCCGGAACAAAGGTATAGGGGCTGGGTCAAACCCAGGGTCAAGAACTGCAACACCGGGTTCTGGCTGTAGCTCTTTCTGCTTGTGGGCCAGCATCGCTACAAAAACTGTTCTATTATGGGTTGCCTCTGACAATCAAGTGTCAGTCTGAAGTATACAGAAATATAAGAAAATACTGTGGAAGAAATGAAATAATTTGAGTGCTATTTTAGTCATTTGCATTGCACTTCTTTGTCAGGGCTTGACAGGTAATAACAAGTCAGACTTTTTCATTCATTAGAGAAGACACTGAAATGAATATCTGCAGGTAAAGAACTCATCCTAAACATTCACTGCTTCTTTTTGCCCTACAGTGAAGAAAATCTTTAGCCTGTAACGAACATAATGCTCACATTACAGGACAAAAAGCCCATAAGTAGATTCAGGTAAACTGGATCCAGTTGTACTGATTTATACAATTTATTTTACATGCTAGATTTTACAGCACATAAAATGAGCTTATAAAGACATTAGGGTAAAGGTTACAGGTAACATATACTAATAGACTATTTTTTCAGAAGTATGTGTTTTATTTAAGGCAGTTGACAGGTCATTATTCCTTAACTATTTGATGCATCCCTGAATTTAAAGATTTAAAATTCTGGCATTTGGATTTTCACTAATTCAACACATGCAGTATGTTCAATGTTCTTATTTAATAAAATTAAATTGTACTGTTACCAAATTTGCCTGTTACTTTGGGGTGTGCTCATTTATTAGGGATAGTTTCTAGGGTCTTGGTGATTCTGTCAGTGTGCTGCTTGTGTTACTATACGGAGCTGTATTTCTCCCTTCTGCAAGCCCTCACCCCCAGTGGAGCTATCTTGCAGGACTCAATCTCAATGGGACTGGGTTCCTCCAGTCACCCAAATCAGTCATACACACAAACACACACAAATTAATGTGACACGCCTGACCTGGCCGGGCTGATCAGCATGGACAGGCTGACACCCTCATATGCCAAGAATCAGTTCATAAGAGCAACAATAAAATGCAGTCAGACACAAGCACACAGGTAAACAGAATCCCTCTGAATCCGGCTGGGTGTCCAGCTGACACCCTCATGGGCCAGCATTCAGTTCATAAGGGCACGTCTGAGTCAAACTGGGTCAATCAGCCTGTACAAGCTGATCCCCTTATGTGTTTCAAACTCAGCACGTCCCAATCTTTGGCCTCTTGATGAGCAGACCCCACAATAATTTGGGCTTCACAGGGATCTTTAGCTTAGGTAAAAGAAGCGTTGCTGCAGAGCACGGGAGGAAAAAGAAGCAGAGAAGGAAAAATATACCCAATTACTACCAGTTTGACTATAAAAGTTATTTATTGCTAAGTATATGAAATATATAATAGTACTAGTAGTAATAGACATGCAAAAGAAAAACAAACAATGACAATACTACCCTGGTTTCACTAAGTATTTGGGGAAACTTAGCTCAAGCTTAACTAATACAGTTCAGGTTCAGAAGTTTATGCCTAGACAGAAGAGAGAGAACGCTGGGGTCTCACCTAGTCCATGGTACTCAGGCTGCAAAGCTGACAGGCACAGTCCGTAGCACAATCCTTGAAGAGAGAGACGATCTGCTCTTCCAGCGTCCCAAGAATGACAGGGGATGGTGTCAGCACAGGAGTTTTCTTCTTCTTTCCTTTTCTCCTTCTTTCCTCCTGCTTCTTCTTTTTCTTTCTTTTTTTTTTTTTAAGCACACACACTTACAGATTTTTATACCCTCAGTTCAGCTGCTTTGAAGCACCCTCAGTAGTGTAAATCATTGTCTTTTCTATTGACAAGGGGTTATCTGGTTTGGACCATCTCAGGAAACTGATTGATAATCAGGAAACACTTAAAATTAGGGAGTAACCCAAATATTTGGGAGCCAGCTTGAGATTCCTATGGATGGCAGATATACTGATGGGATATCTCATGGTTTCTTCAGGAACAATAGATAGCTTGCAGCATCAGGATTTTGGATTTTTACTTGTTGTGCACAAGCCTCAGCTTAGCATGACTTTTCCAGATCTTACTATAGTCTTTTAACAGACTTAAAGCAATTATTGGGGTGCTCATAACCTTTTGTGGAGAGGACTTCCACCAGTCATCTTGGGAAAGAAATGACAACACATGGGATTAGGGCTCCAGCAGGCTGGATGCTGCGATGAACCCTTAACCATTGTTCAAATGTTGCCCATACCCCCTCTGACTCGGTCTCTTGCCTCAGCATTCCCTAACCCGGCAACCGAGTTTTAGTCAATCAAGTTTAAATAGGCCTCCCATAGTGGGACCGGGGAATGTACGGCCCGAGATGCCTATTAAACTTAGAGCTGTGTGTGTGTGTCTGGGGGGAGAAAAGTCCTTAGCAAATCCAGATTAGAACTGGTCTGATAAATGCTGAGCTGGGTGTGTGTGAACATGGGTTGATTAACATTGGAAGCACAGATTCCCCATCATGCAGCGCTCTCCTGCTTCTCTGGTCCCAGAATTCACTGCAGTCTCTGCTTCAGGCTTTCTGTTTTCCATCTCTCACGTAAATGAATGGTCATCTGGTTCCATCTCGGATGTAAATGAGACCTAGGGCAGTTGTTTCACTCTTATCACCCTTATCTGGAGAGTTTTAGGTGCGTCTCTCACTGCATCTTAATCAGTTTCATTTAGGTAGAGGAGGGGAGGAGGGGGGGTGAGTCCTTTGTGAGTCAGACAGACTGCATCCTGTTCCAGGGTTGCCCGAGAACACAGAGCTGAGATGTAACAGTACACAAGGAGCTCAAGCAGTAGCAACTTTATTTATGTTTACCAAAGTAACCCTCCCAAAATAACAAGGTACCTGGCAGCTGTTGAAAAACGCCATGCTGTTAATTCTTATTGCATTTATCTTCATTTGGCTCCTACTATTTCTAAGTGTCTGGAATCAAGCTTGCCTTTTTGGAAGAATGCCCTGAATCACTAGATCACTGGATAAAAGGTGAGGACCATTCCAGGACCTTTGCCTTTCATTGTTGTGTTGGGTTTGATTCAGTGCTCTGGATCAAGCTCCTTAGAGGAGACAGAATAATGCCTAGTTTTTACAACTTTGGGGGGATTGGGAGTAAGCATGGTTCTGAATTAACTCCTGAGCTCAGCTCAGAATTGCTAAAGCCTAGACAGTTCTAGGCATGCCTAGATGTGGCTCTTTGGGCATCTTATGAATTTAATTGCCAAAAACTTAGGGCTTTGGGTACTTAGGCATTTTCACTATTAGGTGGCAGTTGGAGGAGATTTTGAGGTTCCATGTTTTTGACTAACAGGAACAAAGAAACAGGACTTAGGTCTTCAGGTCCTTTTGTAGTTCCAACAGTATAAATCTAAGCTATTTCCAATACATTGTCTCTGAGGAAGGCTTATATATAATTCATTTACCAAGTGGTTGTGTTAGAGAAGACAGAAATTAGTCTGTATGTTCTGGATGGTAAAGCAACCCTGTGAAGACAAACTCCTTTTTCACTGATGCTGTTCACTGCCAGTCCAGAAAAAAAAAGAATATGCCAGTGGTATACCCAGGTGATAGGTCACAGGGTCTTTATTGCAGCAGCCCTTTTCTCAAGATTGCTGTTCAAGTAACAGTTTCTATGTGGCACACTGAAGTTAGGGTCCTCAGCACTCTCACTAATAGTAACGGCACATTTTTAGCAAATAGTGCAGTGATGGTCAAGGAACACAATCTCCTTTATCTCCATGGGCAAGAGTTCCAGGAGAAAGGGCTAAAACTTTTTTGCATGGCAGCGGAAGGAAAAAGCAATCTAATAAAATGGGTCCCAAAGAATCTCTTAGGAAACCAACTTAAGTAAATGTGCTAAGATGTTTTTAAAAACATAGTTGTTTCCATGGCCCTAGAGCAAATGACAATGAAGCATGCCTTGAAGTGGGTAGGCTGCATTGAAATATAGATATGGGAGGTCAAACACAGAGAATCTTGATCACTCTGTGTGTGTGTGTGTCTACACATGCATCTGATGTGGGAACAATTTACTTATGAGTAAACTACTCAGGAGTAAATGCTTCCAGGCAGGCATTTACACTTGCAGAGAAATGAGAAGAGATTTGCTGCTAATGGCAGCAAACTGCTCCCACTTCCTGGGACACTGAAATAGGCTCCTGCCACTCCCAGGGGGAGCTGGAGGCTCTGGCAGCTGGAGACCATTTTTAAAAGCCAGCCCAACTCCCTGTGTTTCTGGCTAGGAGCACTGTGCACATTGTGAGGGCAGCACTCAGCAGGTCTCTTGCTGTAACCTCTGCTCCCCACACCATGGCTACTCTAGCCCCTTCCCCTGGAAGTGACACTCAGAACCCTGAGCTCCTGCTGGCCACCATGCTGGCCCTGCTGGCCCACTGCTCCAACTGCTGTATGGCCCATGGCCATCTGGGCCCTGCCATGTCTCCCACATGCAGTGGCCACCTGTCCAGCACCACCATGCCATTCCAGCCCCCCTGCTACCATACAGCTTCTGCCTGGACCCTGTCCTGATGGCTGGACCCTGGCAGGAACACTGACTACATGCTCTGGATGCCACCATTGGGCTGTCCATGCCCTCCTGGGCCTCCAGTCCCCGTGCCTCTAGCCAGGACTGGTGCGTGCGCATTGTCCAGGCCACCTGAGATGATAAGCAGTGGCTGGAGATGTTCTAACCTGGGCCACCATCATGGTCCTCCTAGAGCAGTTTTGCCCACACCTACAGTGTCAAAACACCACCATGCAGCAGACCCTCCCCGTGGATACCCAGCTACCCAGCTAGTGATCACCTTCCTGAAGCTGACCACACTCACCAGCCTCTGCTACATAAGTCACCTCTTTGGCATGGGCAAGGCCACTGCCAGGGCAGCTGTCCTGATGAAGCGCTGTGCCCTCCAGGATGTGCTGGGGCATACCATTCTCTGTGTGCATTCCCCCTTGTGGGGTTCCATGCCCTGGGATTCCCTCAGTTCATCGGGGCCCTGGATGAGATCCTCATCCCCATCACCTGTGCATGCCATGGTGATCGTCTGTACTACCAGAGAGGCTTTCACTCCATGGTGCTTCAGGCTATTGTGCACCATTGCAGTGCCTTCACCAACGTAAGTGCTGGCTGGGGGGCAGTGCCCACGATGCTCATGTCTTCAGGAACTTCACCCTGCCAGCCCTGGTGCAAACCAGGCACTTGGCACCAAGGGTGCTGGACCTCCAGCTGGTCACTATGGTTGTCTTGCCCCTTCTCACTGAGGACCTCCCTACCTGCTCCTGGACTACCACCAGGTCCACTTCAGAAGTTGCCTGGACTGGACCCACGCCCTGTTGGAGTGTGCCAAGAGACAATGGCATAACATAGCTGCCTCGAGTTCACCAAGGCCAACATCCCCCAGGTCATCATTGCAGCCTGTGTGCTGCATAACATCTGCGAGGTCCAGGGGGAGCTGTTTCATGAGACCTGAATGGAGGAGGCACAGTGGATTGAGGATGCCTAGCAGCAGGAGCACCAGCTGAGGTGACAGAGACAGTGATGGGCCCCCTCTAAGGCCCAGGTGAGCTGAACACCTGCCAGTGGGGGCCAGGGCACCAGCTGTGAGAGGCACAGTCTAACCACCTCCTCCTGAACTCCCAGCTGTAGCCTGCCTGGAGATCCTGCCCCAATGCCCACAGACCCCCTGCCCCAATGCCCACCCCCAGCACCATGCTCACTGCAGACAATTCTCAGAAAAAAAAAATTCATTGCCCCCACAACAAAGAGATCCCTCCCTTCCTCCCTCCCTCCCCAGCAACAGAGCCCTCCTCAACTCCTCCCTCCCCAATGACAGAGACTGTCCCTTCTCCCTTCCAATAATAGATCTCCCCTTCCCCCTCCCTCCTCAACAACAGAGACTGCCCCCTCCCTCCCCAGAAACAGAACCCCTCTACCCCCCACTCTACCAATAAAAAAAACCCCTCTTCCCTGTGCAAACTATTTACAATATGGCTTGTATGTGTGTACCATCCCGGGTTTGGGGGTGTGAGGTGAGTGGGGTGGGGGCACTTAGGGAGTGGATCCCAGGGACAGGCAGCCTGAATCCCAGCCTCTGGCTGTTCCCCCTTGTATACACACTCTGTGGTGAGCCTGGCATGTGGGGGGACTCTCCTAGGGGCAATGATAGCCACTGGTCTCTTGGTGTGGGCAGCTCCCTCTCTGGCAGCCAGTGGGCAGGGCCAGCAAGGCTGGTGTGCAGTCCTGATCCCACTGCAGGCAAATTCTTTTCTGTGCCCACATGGAACCAGGGCAAATAGCAGAGCTGGGCCCAGGGAAGGGAGGAGCTGGGTGGCAGGGGACTAAGGGCAGGGGCCAGGGCAGGAGCTCCTGGCCACTGGAGGCAGCACTAGATCTCTGCTCAGGACCACAAGGGAGCCTGCTGCTGGGCAGTGGGTGGCTGCCAGGGGCCAGGGTGGCTGCCAGTTGTGTCCAGAACTCCTGGTCCTCCTAGTCCCATGCCTTCCCATGTCAGTCCCACACTTCCTCATGTCAGTCCCATGCATCCTTGTAGGCCTTGACCTCTGCCCACAACCTGTCCTTGTGGGCGACCTCCTCCACACGCCACACCTGTGTGTCTGCCAGCCTGCCCTCTGAGGATGTCATCAGCTGATCCAGGGGTAAGGTCTTGTTCAAGGTTCTCCTTCTAAAGAGCTGGCTTATCCTCAGGGACTTGGCTGTGGGTGCCAGTGATCCTGATGGTGCATCCTGGCTGCCAACTGCAGCCTCTCTCTGGAATACAGCTACAGGGCCTGCAGAGCCATGAGAAAGAAGCTGTTTGTGAGAGTTTGAATTATTTCTGAGATAAGATGCTCTGTACCAGGGGGCTGTGCACTGCCTGGCCTCAGAACATGGTTTGTGCATGCACAGGTTCCCACAGACCGTGGCAGGTCAGCTGGGCAGGCCCAGGCTTAGGAGGCTGTTGGGCAAGCCTCCCATCCCTGATTGCTTCCCAGAGTGTGGCAGGCAGCTGGGTGCTGGCTGCAGGCAGCCTGCCTCCCCCATACTGTTTCCAGGCTGGGCCAGGCCTGGCTCCTGGCAGCACCTGCTGCTGTGGTTGCAGACTCCCTCCTCCTCTTTATTCTTCTGAAAGCCAACCTGTCTCCTGTGCTGCTGCCAACCTCCTGGTGCCCAGGATCAGGGGAAGTGGGGCATGGACATGGAGGGTAGGTGCCCCTCCCCTCCCCGCAGGGGGCCTTTCTAGGGAGGTGCCCTGGGACCAACCCCCAAGTACAGCTGCTCTTTGCCCTGAGTGTGTCCATGATGCAAGTGTCCCATGTGCAGTGCAAGGAGTTGTTTGCATGAACCAAGGGGTGCCTGACACACTATGCCCTGCTGCTGAAGGTCATGGTGCACACCTGGTATAGGACTATGAGCTTTAACAATGCTACAGGCCAGCCCACACTGCCCTGCAACCTCTGTTGCCACCTGGAGGTCTACCTGTGCTACCTGTCCCTGCCTCCCACATCACTGCCACCATCGAGGAGTTCCTCAGCATGTGAAAGTCCTGTGACAGCTTAGCTGTGGGGGCACAGGCTGGTGAATAGTTTTGCACTATCTTCTGCCTCCCTCTGTGTTGTGCAGGGGGAAACCCAGGGGCCAGGGGAGCAAAGCTGGACTGGGTAGGGAGTGGGGTAGAAGCAGGCACCAAGGGCCAGGACTGGGGTAGGGAGACCCCTTCCTCCAGTGTGGGGCTTACCATGTGGGAAGTGCTGGTGTGCCTACCAGCTCTGGTCAGTCCAGGATGCTAGCAACAGCAAGCAGCTCCTGGTGGACTTATTGGTCAAAGGGGCTTGGCATGTGGGTGCCTGGGCAGAGCCCCCTGCCCCACCCCAGAGAAGGGCTGATGCTGCTGGCAGCCCAAAGTGACATGGCTGGCTCTGCCTTGTGGCTGGGGCTGAGGCTGTGAAGCTGTTGGGACAGGTGCTGACCTGAGCTCCCTTAGCTGCTGGTGGAGGCTGGGGTGGGAAGCTCTTTGGGAAAGGCTGCTGGCACCCCAAGGGACCTTTCCCTGGTGGCACATCACCAGGGGTGCCAGGCCAGGGTTGGGGCTCAAGCAGGCCACCTATGCTACAGCACACAGCATACTTGCAGCCTAGGTCCCAGGGCATGAGAACGGCATCCAGTTGTTGCATAAAGGACATGGATTTGTGGGCACTCCCCAACTGATGGTTGTGGTCAGTGACGGTAACCCACTGTGCCCACAAATACTTCACCTTTATGCAGCACTGGCATGCTGACTGGTTGTTCCCATGCTTCTGCATCCAGCCTGAGAGCCCCTCATACACATGGGCATTGGAGCACCTGCCCCGCGTGAACTGCTGCTGTAACTCTGCCTCACCCCACAGTGCCACAGATCATCAATCTCCTCCTGTGACCAGCCGGGGTCCCTGGAGGCTTCAAGTGGCATCTGCAATGAAGCCATTGAAGTTTCTATGAGAGGTCTCTGGGCCGCCACACAGCTATCCCACTGGTGCTGGGCCTGGGCAGTTGCCTGCAGCACCCAGCACAAGAGGCATGGCATGGGACTAGCAGCCATGTGGTGATGCAAACCAGACAGCACCTTCAGGCTCCAGGCAGGCTGCAGGGGATTGGCTGAGGCCAGCTGCAGCTCGTCCAGGTGTCCAGGAACTGGCTACAGGTGGGCCCAGGTGCTGGCAGGTCTTGCAGGAGCCAGGAGCACCCTGCAGCTCTGGATGGTGCAGCCTTGGCCACCATGTGCAGGGGCAGCAGTGGCCAGCAGTCATCCAAGACTCCCTGTGCTTGTGCCCCAGGGCTCAAACTGGCTGCAGGCTTTTAAGCAGCTGCGTCTGGGGCTTCCATAGAGCTGGCCCAGCCCTGAGGCAGGAGAGGCTCCTGGCCCCAGGGCCCTGGGGCTATCCTAAGGCTAGCCCCTAGTACCAGGGCTGACCAGGAACAAATTTGCTCGCACTTGATGTCTATGCAGTAACTATTCATGAGTAAATTTGCTACTTGCATTGCAGGTACCAGATTTACTCATGAGTAGCAAAGTTTACTGCTCCATAGGTGTATTGACATATAGACATGCACGCTTACTATGTTGTAAACTTCACTACTGTACAGTAAAGTAATCTCATGTAGACACCAGTATTTGGTATATCTTTGGTAAAGGGCACCCTCCATGCTTCTGGAAAGACTAGGCTATATTTTGTTTGCATCTAAAATACTGCATGATTCATGAACTTCAGTCTTTGCTGCTGCTCCAGGTAGAAGAGATCTTTTTATTTTTTAGCCACCAAGAAACTTCATAAATCATTTTTTTCCTCACTGCCACAGAGATAAGTAGAAGTGTTGTGAGAGGCCAGTCACTCAGGTGTTACGCAGGCCCTGTCAGAAAAGAAGCTGAGCAACTCATTCTCTGGGGCACATTGATAAGACACAGAATGCAAACTCTCATCCTGTGTTTAGCCTGTAGGGTGCTAAAGTAGCATAACAGAGCTTAGAGTTAGTGATTTCTATGGCTCTGAAATGTATTATTTAGGCAATAAATCTTACTTTATTTATACTGAGGTTCATGAAGAGCTTCCTGAAATATGTTCCAATGAATACTGGCAGAGAACAGAATCTGGTAGTAAAACCAACAATTCCTCCAAGATTTTTTTTTCCAAAACAAAACACAGCATAAAATAAGCAATAAAAATGTGAAGTTTTCACCTTGTGACAGTATCCTGGGTAGTTTCTATAGTACTGTTAAATTACTTCATTAATATGTAGCCATCATAAATAAAGCCATCATAAATATATACCCTTTAGTTTTGATTGAGCTTTCCAGGTATAATCTACAAAAGGACTGATAAGTACTGGGCTTTCAATAACTGTTGTGATACCTTGAGAATTGCCAGGATGGATGCATAGGCAGAGCTCCTGCAAGGTGAGGGATACAGACCCAGACTTCCCACAGAGAACTGCTTTCCTTAATTGATGTGATAGCAAAAAGAGAGTTGTAGGACAGTCAGAAGCAGGAATGGGGGAATCAGGGAAAAGCTGATGAAGGCTTCAAATCCAGCAGCAGCACTTCCTTCCTTCCTTCAGTCCCAGGACCTCAACTCTGGATCCACAAGCTGCATTTCCTAATGCAGCAAAGAGAAAGAATGAAAGATGAAAGGTGGGGAAATGTTGCAGATGTGGTCCCTGGAGGAGTTAGAGAAAGGGAAGGCAAGGAGTTAGAAACACTTTCCATCCCATGCAGAAGCAGAATCCTGGGGCAACTGGGAACTGCTACAGCTGGAGCACTGGACATTTAAAAAGTCAAGACAAGGATGGTACTTCTTTTAATGTGAGGGTAAATGAAGTTTCCATATGAACAGTGGGTAAGAGGCATGCATTTCTGTTAGCATTAAAGTTTAATTTCAGGTAAAAGTTATTATATGCATTGGCAGAGGAGTAGATGAGTGTAAAAAACAATAACAGCAACAACAAAAACATGGCAAAAACAAAATTCATTAAAAAAATCTCAGTTGTGGGGAGTATGACTCATGACTTGTGATCGTTTTAATTTGGTGTTGTGGTAGGTCAGTCAATAGGAAGAGGAATGTTTAACTGTGAACACTATGTTGGGTGCTCTTTTGTGGATGTTAGCAGAGAGAGTAAAGTACTACTTCTTTACTTAAAGGCTCATCCCTCTTTTCAGTTTGGCTGCTGTTTGGATCTGGAACTTGATAGATTTGTGCTAAAAAACAATAAGGCTTGGCAGCTGTCACTTAATTTCTGAACAGGAAGTGTATCTACTCCAAAGGGCATGTTGTAGCAGGAGGCTTGGTGCTTCTGCTACTTTAGAAGAAGAAAGGCTGTAGGTATGGCAGGGGCTAATTAGCGAGTCACTTTACCAGAAGGGGGCCAGGTTTGAGGCATAGAAACCCAGGGCCTGAACTAGTCAGGCACTCTAGCCCTGAGGGCCATGGAGAGTGGAGCACCTGGGCAGCAGGGCTGTATCAGGGCTCCTGGTTAACATCAGAACTGGGGTAAGAAACTCTGGCAGTCTGTGGAAGAGACTAAGGGGGAGTAAGGAGGTCCAAGCTGGCCCAGGGAGAGAGGGGCCAGACGGCCCAGTGAGAGAGAATGGATAGCCAAAGGACCTGAGTTAGGAACAGGGTACCTATAGATCTTAATAGCCTAGGAGTGGGGCCAGGGCTCAGGAAGGCCCAAAGACCAAAAAGGACTACAGCAGGAGACTGAGGGGACCAAAGTGCCCATAGCCTAGGCTGGGGCTGGTGTAAGGATGAATAGATCCAGGAGCCCATAGCCAGTAGGCGCAGTTTAATTAACATGTGTGACATCTGTAAGACACGGATACTGGGGAGGATGAAACCCATGTAATTAGCTCTTAAGGCAATGAGCACAGCCTCCCTTTTCTAAAAGATAAACACATCAAGGTGTGGCAGGAAAGGGGAAGGGGAGATTGCCTTGAGAGAGTGAAGCTGATAAGATCTGAGGGGCTGCCAGGGGCCTTGCGCTCAGTCCTGGAGTGGGACTCTTGTTACAGATATCTTCACAGCACCACAGAACTGAGATGAATAAGCCAGGTGACTGCCACCCAATTGTAAGCACTGAGTTAGCTTATCCCAAATACAAGCATACTTACAGAGCATTGCCTGAAAACCCTATCCTTTTTCTTGTGCCCTTGGTATTTCTCCATTTACTTTTGTGAGTCTCTGTACATTTCTTAAATATTATAATATAACCTCATGAGAACTAGTTATTAAAATTAATGTGGAGAAGAAATTGATGGTTGTCATCAACAATGATGGACAATCACTACAAGAACCTCATGAGTCTTTGTACGGATGTGCTGTAGTATTCTTTCCCAGTCACTTATGGGAAAAGTTATGGAAAAGGCAGTGGAAGACACTGAGTGCTTATGTACTGTATTTTTAACCCTGCAGCCGTGCTGCAGTTTTATCCCAAGTAAAGCAGCATCTGAGCTCTTATCCATACCTCCTGCCAATTAGGCTAAACCTGAGTTTCAAGGCTTTTCCACACATAATATAGATTTTTTGGCATCCTGTCCAAAAGAATGCTATTCTAATGAAACAAAAACATCTGGTTAGCTTACAAATCTACTCAGATACTCTGAAGGTTAAGAATACTTCAGCAATGTAGTACCACTGGTAAACGTTACTAATTCACAGTAATGGCTGGCTTAATAAATCAGAGGCAAGTGATATTAAAAATGTTAAAAAGGTCAATTTGTAATTCTTACACTACACTTTTCCTTATCTTCTCAAAGTTAATCAAAGATAAATCAACTCAGGTTGTAAAACATGAAGTCTCCAAATTTATATTTAAAAGATATACAAAAAGATCAAGACACAATTTTCTTATTTAAAATAATGAAAAGCTTGTAAAGGTTAAAGGCAAAGATGTTTTCACAATTTTCAATGTCACTGTGTAGTTTCATGTCTCTCTAGAATTCAGCTTTATAGCTATGATGCACTGTTTCATATTTATTGCCTGTAGCTGAATTTAATATTTTTATTCATCTCAGTTCTGTGGTGCCTGACTAAATAATGTGATTAATCCCAGAGTGCTGTTATTGTATCCATGAAACTGTTGAGATGTGTATTCTCAGTCCAGTATTTCCTTTTAAATGGTACTTTCCAAGGGAAAAGACTTGAGGAAAAAGCAATAATTTTCTTGATAATGGCATAGCATAGTATATAAATATAGTTTTAAAACAACCATACGCTGATAAATTTAGGATACAAATATACAGGAACAGAGCTAAAAGTAGGGTTGCTATGGTAACTATCATACATACATATTCTCCAGTAAGCCAAACTGGTCAAATTCAGTCTTGGTGGTAGTAGTAGCTCCACATAGTTTGTTTCCCATGTGCAGCAACCTTGATAGGCACTGCTAGTATCTCCCCACTTCCTGGGATGGGCCCCCCAACTTTCCTGCCATGAGTTGGTAGAAAAGTAACTGAAAGGAGGGGTTCAGTGGATTTCTTGCCCTGGGCCTGGAGATGGAGATATTCATTGCCTTGTTGCGATTGGTCCTGGGGCTCTGCTTTCCCTATACCCCATCCACTCACCAACCATCAGAATTGTCATGCCACTGTGCCAACCTGTGGTCCCGACTTCTTATATCCAGCCGATGGACCCCAGCCTCCTCAGCCTCCACTCAAAATGCAAACTTGTGGTCGCAGCTTACCCTTCACTCCTGATCCTTGTCCTTACTCAACCACTGCGCCTGGCCTATGCCTCCATAGGCTCGGGGTTTAGTAAGCCCTGCCCATGCTCTGGGGGTGGTGACCAGCCCCAAGCCTCTTCCTCTGGAGTATATATATATACACACACACACACACACACACTCACCAGTACGCGCACACACAACCCACCTACACATGCACACAGGTAAATTCCTAACTTGGATGGTACAGTGTGCATGTGTGTTTTTGGGGTACGTGGGATACTTGGGGGAAGGTTCAGGTGAGAGAGAGAGTTAAAGTGTAGGGAGTAAAAGTTGCCAGAACTGGTGGACTAGAGAGAAGCTGGCTGAGGAACTGAGGTTTGGGTTTACTTAAGGTAGACTGGGGCTGGAAAACTAAAGCAGACAGCTGAGATATTTGGGGGGGGGGGCAGATAAGTTGTGGCAAGGAGGAGACAGCCAGGATAGAAACTGAGGCAGAAACCTGGTTGCTCAGGGGAAAAGGAAAAGGCAGTGGGGATAAGACAGTGGCAAAGAAACAGGGGGTTTGGAGGCAGAGAGGAGCTCAGGACAGGTGTTGGAGGTGGCAGTGAGCCAGAAGCAGGAGAGGGTGAAATGTGACATAAATTAGAGGGGCGAGGAGCAGAGATTGAAGCAGAGCCAAACCATAGTAAAGCAAAACCCAATTTAGGGGTCCAAATAACAGTTTTATTACACAGACAAAACACAACACAGGCCCATGAAGTTATTGGTACACACACACACACACACACATATAAACACTCACAATGGCAGCAGGAGAAACAGACTCAGTGGAAGGGCTGGAGTCCAGGTAGGGAAGAGAAGCAGAGCCCAAGTCCTTAGTTGAAGAGGGGGTGGGGCTACCTATCCAGGCTGGAAAGGGGTCCTTATCCAGTAGGTGTTGTTCAGAGGGGGGTCGCCAGCAGGGCCTCTGGGTGGATAGGTGGTGTGGCATGGTGCTGTTCCAGATGGAGAGGGCGTCCCACTGGGTCTGTCTTCACTGCCTCTTTTTATAGGGGCAGACCTTGTGTGACCCTAGTGACAGGAGGCATGCCCAGGCAAGGGTCAGCCCCTGGCGTACTGAGCGTGTGTGCTCCATCCAGGGATGTGCAGTTTCGGGTGTCTGTAATGGCTGGGTACAATGGTAGAGTTGCTGGCTCTGCAGGGTCTTTTGTCTTTCAAATTCTGGGTTCTTGTCTCTGTTCCTGGGTGAGGTCCGTGGTTCCTGGATGAATCAATGCGAGGTGATGGCCTGGTTGTTACAGGCCAATCAGTAGAGGCCTGCTACCATTGTATTTCAATCATTCCTAATCACTCTCATTCATCCAGGAACCAATTAACATGGGAGGGGTACAATGAATCATGCAGTTGCAACATGGGATGCCCGGGCAGAGGACACAAGATGGAGGCTTGACATATAAAATGGAAACTTGACATGACTTTGGTTCACTTACAAACACAGGCCTAAACCATAAAATATCCATATGAAACAATAAAAATCAATACAAAAATGATAATAATACAATATACAAGAGTAAGAATCAATACAAACCTAATAATAATACAATATAAAACAGTGGATATCCAAAACCAAAAACTTGCTACCAAAATAAAAATGTTAAAGCTTATCCTAAGTCTGAGCTCGTTTATGCTTGTCTATAGGGAATAGAGAGGGAGAGAAAGAAAAGCCAGAAAAAATTGGGGAAGGGAATGCGTATCTATTATATATATATATATATATATATATATGTATATATTAAAAAGAAAAACTTGGGGTTTTGCTACAGTCTGGGAGCTGACCTTGCCTGTGAAGACTTATGTGAAGAAGGCATTGAGTATTTCAGCCTTTTATGCATCCTCTGTCACTAACTTGCCTCCCCATTCAGTAATGTACACACACTTTCCCCGATCTTCCTCTTATTACTGACATGCTTTTAGAAACCCTTCTTGTTACCCTTCACATCCCTTGATATCTGTAATTCCAGTTGCACTTTGGCCTTCCTGAGTTCATCCCTGCATGCCCAAGCAATACACTTATTTTCTTCTCTAGTTGTTTGTTCAAGTTTCCACTTCTTATGATCTTCCTTTTAGTGATTTAGTTTACTGAAGATTTCCCTGTTAAGCCAGCTTGTCTTCTACCGTACATGCTAGTCTTCCTGCACATTGGAATGATTTGTTCCTGCACTCTCAGTAAGGCTTCTTTAAATTAAAGCCATCTCTCCTGGATTGCTCTCCCTCTCAGCCTGGCTTCCCAGGAGTTCCCTAAGCAAGTTGAAATCTACTTTTCTGAAGTCCAAGGTCCTTACTGTCCTGCTCCCCATCCTTCCTTTCCTCAGGATCTTGAACTCAGTCATCTCATGGTCACTGCTGCCCAAGTCACCCTCCACTACATTCCCTACCAATTCTTACTTGTTTGTGAGTAGCAGGTCAAGAAGAACACAACTACTAGTTGGCCACTCCAGCACTTGCATCAGGAAGTTGTCCCCAACATTCTCCAAAAACTTCCTGGATTGCCTGTGTACTGCTGTATTGCCCTCCCAGCAGATGTCAGGGGGATTAAAGTCCCCATGAGAACCAGGGTCTGTGATTGTGAAACTTTCAGTAGTTATTTGAAGAAAGCCTCATCCACCACTCCCTCTTGACCAAGTGGTCTAAGGCAGACTCTCTCCACAACATCACCCTTGTTGCTCTCTCCTCTGACCCTAACCCAGGCACTTTTGACAGGGCTATCTCCAGTTTCATACTGGTACTGTGAGCAATCACATGATACTTTTACATAAAGTGCAACTTCTCCCCCTCTTCTCTGCTGTGTGTCCTTCCTGAACAGTTTGTACCCGTCCACGACCATGCTCCAGTCATGCAAGTTCCCACCAAGTCTCTGTTATTCCAACCACATCATAGTTCCATGGCTGTGCAAGGACTTCCAGTTTTTCCTGCTTGTTTCCCAGGCTCTGTGCATTTTTGTACATGCACCTGATGTAACTAGTTGATTGCCCTGATTTCTCAGGAAATGTGAGAACATCTTCTCTGATGCCCCCTCCTGCTTGCTCTTCCTCCTGGTCACCCACTTCTCTGCTTACCTCAGGGCTTTGGTCTCCATCCCCTGGCGAATCTAGTTTAAAGCCTTCCTCACTAGGTTAGAAAACCTGTCTGTGAAGATGCTCTTCTCTCTCTTTGTCAAGTGGATCCCATCTCTTCCCAGCAATCCTTCTTGAAATATCATTCCTTGGTCAATGAAGCTAAAGCCCTGCTGGCATCACCACCTGTGCACCGAGGCATTGATCTGGAGGATGCATGAACCTACTTAGCTTTTGTATTTTCTGTTTTTTTGTGCACTCAAACAAGGCGCAGCATAATCACACTTAAGTGGCTCAGTCTATTAATATGCCTAATAGGTGGAGTAGAATGTGGCTTGAGACCCGTTGTCTATTAGTATTGATTCTGACAATAGCTTGAAAAAGTCACTTACCCTCCATATGTTTTTCTCCAGATCTATAAAGACATCCAGATATAAAATAATACAAAACTGCAAAGTGATGTTGTTGTATGTAACATTCAGACCTCTGATTATTTGATGTTTTCCAACCAGGTAATTGAAGGTACAAAAGAAAACTGATGCATATATATACATGATAAAAGTTGTCATACACATACACATACCCCTCCTCTCTGTTGTTTTCACTACCTCCTTGAGATCAGAGACCTGAGTAAGAATGTCTTGCATTTGAAAGCATTTGAAAGCTTGTCTGACTTGATCGCAAGTATGCAGTTGGTCTAATAAAAGGTATCACCTAAGAAATCCTTGACTCTCACATAATTTCTGGACCATTATGGCCACATCACTTCTACACTAGCATAAGTATAAGATCTTCACACAGAAACTACACAAAGGACACATCTATATGTGCAATTAGCATGCCTGAATAAACTCCAGTGCTGTTCACACCAGAGTTTATTGCTCCTAGGTGCAGCATTTACACATGCACCTGGGACCAGAGCATGTTGAGCTGTGGGGGTGCAGCCCTGGCAGGTAGAGGGCCTAGGGGATCAGCCTGTCATCCCGGAGCTGCTCTACCCCTGCTCAACATGCTGTGGAGGGGTTGGTTGGGGCATGAGGGTGCTACAACATGGGGCTAGCCAGCAGGCAACCCATGCATTGTGACACCCTCATGCCCCCGCCAGCCCCAGTCACCATCTACATGTGCATTGTGGCAGAGTGAATAAATCTGCCATAGGATAGTACTTGTGTCAGGCAGTACTATCCCACATAAAAGTTAATTAGTTTTCTGCAGCCTAATAGTGCTGCATGTGTATATGGTGATGCTTTCCTGCAGAGCTAATTAATCAACTCCACACTAAAGCATACATGTAGATGCCCCACAAAGCAAACATGCTCTAATGCATAATGAAGTTGAGTAAACAATTGAACCATTCTCAAATTTTAGCAATGGGGAACCAGTTCATAATTCTGTGTGAAGTGCTGTGGCTGTGACAATAGCAAGTGGGAGTAAGTCCATCACCCAGCATGCCTTGCAATGGACAAATGTTGGGTAGTGCTTGTACCAATTACTTGGAGGTCTCAGTGGGGGGTGATCTGTGGCTGGGGGCATTTTTACTTTTATGCCATTTTCTATTAAACATATTTGCTGTTGAATTTCATTGAACCCAGTTAACCAAAGTTTTAAGTGCACTTGCCTTATTTAAGGTGGCTGGGTGGGGGGAAACGCTTGACCCACATTTCTGGGTCCACATGGGCTGAGGGCTAATGGAGGTGTATAGGCAAGTATGAAGTGAAGATACAGATCTTGTTAGATAGCTTTTATTGAATAAGCTATACAAAGGCTGTCCTGGATATAAAGTGCCAAGAAAAAAAAAAAGGAAGGCAGTAGAATTCTAGCTGGGTACAAAAATGGCCAGTTGCAGCAATTTTCAGGGAAAGATTTAGGTGCAATTTAATGTAGCATGCCTGGAGAACCAACCAGTCCACATCATGGAATGCTTTCACAGAATATTTACAGTGAAACTCTTCACAAGCATAGCTGATTTTCCAGGAACACTTTTGAATCATTCTGGGCAGCTTTAAACTCATTTAAAAGGTCTGTATGTCTGTCTGCTTCAGGTTTAAATTACATTGAAATTAATCAAGGTTTTATATGTGTCCAAGCCCAAATGAAAAACAATACATCAATATTTACATTTGAAAAATATATTTTGTATTGCCTGTGTTGGTGACTGGATCAGGGAAAATGGCCTGTTTTGTTGCATAGAATAATTACTATTCATTGACCAGATAGGGTAGGATTTTTAAAAGTGTCTAAGTGATTTAGGACATATGTGAAGCTGTGGATATAAAATTAAAACTAATATTTTAGTATCAAATTCTGAAAAAAAAGAAAAATAGGAAATGATATTTGGACTTTATCTTATCTTCATTGCTGCAGTCTTGGAAAAGAAATATAAGGCATCATCTGAGACAAGGATGCTCCTATCTGCCAAAGATCCAGCCTCCAGCAGTTAAACATGAGTTGCTTATGCCTAAACACCAGACCATACTTATACTGTCCCTGCCAGAAGTAGTTCAGCAAATAGCTAATGTATTTCAGATATGCCAAGAAATGACTGCCAAGAAAGCCAGTGAGATGTTATCTAGTAGATTATCTATTTAGGCTTCAATTCAATTCCATCATTGCAAAGCTCCCACTGCAGTCTAAGGGAGGTCTGCCTGAGATAAGGATCACAGAATTAAACATCTATTCCATGATCAGCTCTAAGCTTCAGAGACTTTTTTAATCTATCACAATGGAACCATTGCCTAATTTATGAAATGTACATGGAATTCTTGTAATTTGCTATCATGCAAAACAGCTAATATAAACAAATTTTATACATTAGTTGCATATCTTATTTTCTATTAATCTGCGTACTGAAACTAATACATAGGTTTTAATCTCTTTCAATCTCAAACACTAATTTTTAAATTTCTTAGTAAAACAAAAAACACACAGGATATTGGCAGAGGTGAGTTTTGGATGAAGTTGTGACCTCTTTCAAGACTTCAGAAAAAGACAACTTTCCCTTTTTGAGAAATCTTCTAGGGTCTAACAAAATATCATCTAGCAACCAAAGATATTAACTATTTTAATTGGTGTGACTAATCCTGTAATTGTAATGATAGTTGACTAGTACAACTCTCTCAAAATTGCTGGTTTGGGGTTTGCATTATATGACTTAAGATAGGTTCACTTTCAGAAACTTTGATTTTTGCTTTTAGTTTCAAGGTCAGCTTGAAAGAAAACATTTTAACCTGGAACTTAAAAAAACAACAACAAAACATTGTGGGCTTTGTATGAATTTAACAAACTTCAGAATAGGTAGGGACTTGCAAGCGTTACTGATGGTTTGTTTAACCAAGAAGCTTTCCTGATTCTTAAAAGGGAAAGCAGCACAATGCAATTGGCAGGGCACAAGAGTGGGATTTGGGAGATTTGATAGGAGACCAGATGAAATTCAGCAATCCCTGATTGTAGGATTGATTCTGCCAAGGGGCTGGACTAGATGACCTTGTGAGGTCCTTCCCAGCCCTACTTTTGTATGATGCTATGACTTGGGTCCTGATCCTTGGGTACAGCTGATGAATACTAGGTGCAAGAAGGGAGTTGAAAAAAGTGTTTTCAAAGCTGTCCAAGCCAGTTCTCAATGTACATAAGAGCTGTCAATGGCTCCTTGTGGTTGCTGTTAAAGTTAAGAATCAGTTAAATATAGGATGGGCTCTGGCAGTGCTCTCTGTGCCAGTAGAAATCAATGGAAGGTAGTGAAGTATGATAAATTTAGAAGTGTTTATTGTATTTTAATTAGAATGTTTTGTTTAACTTTTAATAAGAACTGTTGAACGACTAACCCCAGATATAGAATGAGAAAACATTGCCAGCCAAGAAAAATCTACAATTCAATTGCATTTAAACCAAATCTGAAACTTGTAGTTAATCAGAGATTGGTTGCTTACCTGGGTAATTATATAGAACTGCTATGTGCCTTCAAAAGATCCTGTTGGCATGGGATCTGTTTCCACACAATTTCTAATATATGGTGTCTTTCAGTAAAATTAGATGAAGTCAAGTCAATCACTTCTCACTTAATCTCTTCTCCTTTCTTTTGTAGCCAGATAATACAATAGTTCATGGTATCTATCATGTTTCATTGGCTTATATCAATGTTTTCTTGCATTCCTAGCATTCTGGTTCACATACTTTTACTTTTATACAACTTGCATTGGTATAGAGAAGTTTTTGCAGTGGCAATGTGTAGGGGGTGCATGGGGGTGCACGCACCCCCCTTGAGAGTGCTGGTTCCCCCTGAGAGTGAGCGCTCTCAGCTTAGGTGATGGGCAGGGAGAGGCGATGGGCAGGTGAAGAGCTGGTGCCCCTCCCCCAGAGAAGTGCCGCTGGCACTTCCAGGTGTGTTGTAGGCACTTCTGGGATTGGCGTCAGGCCATGGGAGGATGCCCCCTGGTCAGCAATTGGCAATGGGGGGAACTCTCCCCACTGCTGACACCACTGCTGCTGCCTGTGGATGGTCCCCGCCTGACCTGCCTTCACTGCCAACACCTACGTTGCCACCAGCAAGGAGCTGCCGTGCCCCCCCCCCCCCCAGCCTCAGGAGGCACACATCACCTATGGTTTTTAGATTTTTTTTTGTTTGTTTCTTTTTGGCTATGTGTTGGTTTTAACTTAGTCTGATATTCTTTTTTTCTGCAATGTACCTGTTTCTGGGATTCATGTATACCTTTGAATTATTGGCACCCAGAGGTGCTGAGTATGCGGGAACCTGAGGGCTCTGGCCTCCCTCAGGAAGAGGGTTGTTACCTGAAATGACTAAAACTTTCCACATGTCCATCATCTTAGTCCTCCAACCTCAGCAAAAATAAAAGCTGGTGCCTATTTTGGCACCTATAGCAAATGACTTTGTGCTATTGATACTACCACTTATACTACTGTGTTTATTGAATTATTTAATGATTATTGAGCTAGAGTCTAAAAAACTACATTTTAGCTTGGCAAATTAGATAATTATTTGTTAGTGATAACACAGACAATAGTGAATGCATAATCATAGAAACCATAGAGAAGTAAGGCTGGAAGCCTCAGGATGTCATCTAGGCCAACCAGCAGGAACAGTCCTATGTCCCCTGCAGAGATCAAACCTGCAACCTTAGCATTATTACCACCAGGTTCTAACCAACTGAGCTAATAATGATCACTTTCAAGTAGAAATGCATGAATATGTTGGACAAATCTAAGTCAAGGTAAAATATTAGGGATGTGTGAAGCTTTGGTCGCTGATTCGACTTGACTGAGATTCGACCCTATTCAGTGGCTGAATGTCTGAATCTGAACTAATGGGGTATTCAAAAAGGATTTAGATAGTTAAAAATGTCTTTCATCTACTCTAAATATTCCTTCTATCACTGTTCAGCCTGCTTCAAATGGGTAGAAAAGTGATTTTGGGGGGGAAATGAGGAAGCAGCAATGTCAAATAGACATAAAATGAGAAAAGCTAATGTCAAATAGACATGGAATGGAAAAGTCTTCCCAGGTTTCTACCCTACAAAACACCAAGTTCCAGCTGCTAACTATCAAGCTCCCTTAGATGCCTCACTCTCTCTACACAGGTATCCTCCTCCTCTGATTATCCTTTGTCTCCTCCAGTAACCACCCATTCACTTTATCTCTCTCTTTTGTTTCGATGAGTTTCATGGGGCATCTTCTTATTTCTCACTGATGCTCTGGAAAACTCTGAGCGAAAAAGTGGTGAGTCAGGGGGGAAATCTCCTATATGGATATATAGAAATTCTTATTTATGATTATTAAACTAGATTAATATCTATACTAAATATGTAGTTGATTCTCACTGGTGCTTGCTACCTGAATAAAAGCCTGCAGTGAGGAGTCATCATACACCTACCCCTCTGAGTCAATTTTATATTGCTTACTGACACCAACCCCCTTCAGTCAGAAGAGTAGATAAGAAGTGGAACAACTGAGTCCAAGAATGATTGTATGTTCTCTTTTTTCTGGATGTTGCTGTCTAATAAATCTTTGCGTTGAAGGTGGAGTTTTCTAAAAAGGACAGCGTGGCCCAATATCCCAAAACAATCTGTATCCTTTAGGGTAAGAGTTCAGATGAATGAAGTGAATTCTAATGCCATTTCTGCCATGTCCTGGTCATAATTATCTTCCAGATTCAGAGATGAGACAGTAAACTTCGTATTCAGAATGCAAGTCCTGTGAAATGAATGTAACTGAGTAGAACCTTTATCTCTGTCAGCCTTGTCTTCCTGTTGTAGCATACAAACTATAACAAAATACCTAGGCTTTGTGGCCAATGATAATAATGGTAAAAATATGAGATGTTTGTAGATGAAAGGTTATATGAAATATTATAATACAGAATATGCGTTGAATTTTATGTGATAGTATGGATTATCAGTAGAACCTGGAAGGAAGACCATAATCTTTTCTTCTCCCTCCAGCTCAGTGGGCACATTTACTGCTCTGTAACTGAAATTACTATGAAGTACAGGCATGCAGCTACATGTACATGTACATGTACGGTCCCATACTGCGTAGTAAATATGGTGAGTTAGGTCGACTTGGGCATAAATTTGATACCTGCATCATGAAGGTATTAAATGTATACCTGATTAGTTACTGCACAGTAATGCATGTTGTAGACACCTGGCTGTGCAGTGACACATTGTGTGTGGACTGATTTGGGACTAACTTTAGTCCCAAGTCAGTCCATACACAGCATTAATGCGCTTTAATGCCTGCACATGCAGACGCTGGGCTATTGTCTGCGCAGTAATTTACTGCACAGTAAATTTAAACTGGCATAAATGCACATGTAGACATGCCCAGTATGTAGCAGGCTATGATAATGAGCATGGATAGAAAAAGTTATGCTTCAACACCTTATGACCAGCATCTCTGCTTCGCCTGTAAATTCTGGAGTGTTGCTGTGGAGAATATTTCCCATAGAGAATGTTAAGCAAGGGGGTTGTGAGTGTGTTCCTTTATGGAAAGCAAAAATCAATAAATTCCACAAATAACAACTAAAATTAAGTGGATTAAGGGTTCTAAAATGTCATAAAGTCATTCATGAACTGGGAGAAAACAATTATAGCAGTACTGAACTGCTAATATCAAATGTGGTTTAATGCAAACAGACCCAAAAGACCCAAAGAATTAGATATCTGTGCCTCAGAACTGGGCTGAGTAGTACATCTACCTTGCCAAATAACTTAGAATAGAGTAAGAACTCTGATCATTTAAGAAAACATTTTCTTGAAGGAAAAAAACCATCATAAATTACATTACAGCACTCTAAACCAATCTCTCTGCTACTTTATGCTTCAGTTTGATTTTGAAACCTTGAGATAAATATGATTTTAAAAAGATTATTCTTTGTACCAGGAGAACTTTTGCATACAGAGGACATGTTTATTGTGCTGATGTATACCATGACAAAAAGCAAGTGAGGTAAGAAACAGAACAATATTGCAGTTTCTCCAGTGCAAGGAATCTTATTCTTAAAGAATCCCCAGAAAATAAAGGACATGTGAAAGGGGAAGTTGGGTTGCTTGGTGGGGTGTCATGGTTGCCAATGTGGAAGTGGCTATGCAAAATGTTATACAAGTTATGAAATGTCTTGCCATATGCCACTACAACTTATAGTGGCTTCATGTAGGGGAACAAGCTTCACTAGAACAGATAGCCTTGGATTCATCAGTGCTGAGCTTGCACCATTACAGATTCATAGTAATGTCTATAATCAGGAAAAAATTCCAACATAGAAAAGACCTAATTCATATAACTTTCCTACCCAGAGCAGTGGGGCTGGACCTAATGATCTCATGAGGTCCCCTCCAGCCTTAACTTCTGTGAGTATGTATACTCTACACTAAAAAAAAATAAAAAACCCAGCATAGCTGGTTCTTAACAGAGACAAAAGCACATTTATCCACCTAATCAATTGATATGCAAGAACTAACATTTCCTAATTAGAATTGTAGCTATATACATAACAGTAGCTTTTCTATTAGTGTGCTTAAAACAGAGGATAAATTACTATTTACTATGTCTTAATATTACCAGTTAACCATGATAAACAACTAGAATACAAAAAGTGTAGTGGTAAAAGGAGACTTTTTTATAAAAGAAATATTAATAGTGAATGGTCCCTAGGAACTGCATTCTTGAAGCTTCTTCATTGCCAAATAAACCCTGATTTGGATGGTTAAATAACATCTATATTCTCCTGGAAATCTGTACTGAGAATCACTGATCCAATGTTTCCTTTGTGTTTAAAACAAGATACAAATTTAAGAATTAAAGATGCCAACTTGTAGTTGTGTATGCTAGTAGTGAGGCTGTCTTTATAGATTTCATAGACATTAGGGCTGGAAGGGACCTCGGAAGATCATCGAGTCCAGCCCCCTGCCCAAAGGGCAGGAAGTCAGCTGGGGTCATAGGATCCCAGCAAGATAAGCATCCAGTTTGCTCTTGAAGGTGTTCAATGTAGGCGCTTGAACCACCTCCGGTGGCAGGCTGTTCCAGACCTTGGGGGCTCGGGCAGTAAAGAAATTCTTCCTTATGTCCAGCCTGAAATGGTCTTGTAGTAGTTTATGACCATTCAACCTAGTCGTCATCCCTTGGGGCGCTCTGGTGAACAAACGTTCCCCCAGATACTGGTGGTCACCCCTGATAAACTTATAGGTGGCCATCAGATCACCCCTGAGCCTGTGCTTTTGCAGGCTAAAGAGCCCCAGGGCTCTCAGCCTGTCATCATAGGGTCTGCTTCTCTGACCTCTGATCATGCGTGTGGCTCTTCTCTGGACTCTCTCAAGCTTCTCCACATCCTTTTTGAATTTGTCTTGAGCTTCCCCTTTTTAAAATGAAACATTCCTTTGGCTAAGAAACCTTTCTGTCTGTGGTGCAAAACTACAAACAACAGGAGGCCATTACTAGATTGAGTTTCAGTCTACTGAGACCTGTAGTTGTCAGGGAAAGGTGGTGTTGGATATAGATTCATAGATTCATAGATGTTAGGGTCGGAAGGGACCTCAATAGATCATCGAGTCCGACCCCCTGCATAGGCAGGAAAGAGTGCTGGGTCTAGATGACCCCAGCTAGATGGTTATCTAACCTCCTCTTGAAGACCCCCAGGGTAGGGGAGAGCACCACCTCCCTTGGGAGCCCATTCCAGACCTTGGCCACTCGCACTGTGAAGAAGTTCCTCCTAATGTCCAATCTAAATCTGCTCTCTGCTAGCTTGTAGCCATTATTTCTTGTAACCCCTGGGGGCGCCTTGGTGAATAAATACTCACCAATTCCCTTCTGTGCCCCCGTGATGAACTTATAGGCAGCCACAAGGTCGCCTCTCAACCTTCTCTTGTGGAGGCTGAAAAGGTCCAGTTTCTCTAGTCTCTCCTCGTAGGGCTTGGTCTGCAGGCCCTTAACCATATGAGTGGCCCTTCTCTGGACCCTCTCCAGGTTATCCGCATCCCTCTTGAATTGCAGCGCCCAAAATTGCACGCAGTACTCCAACTGCGGTCTGACCAGCGCCCGATACAGGAGAAGTATCACCTCCTTGGACCTATTCATCATGCATCTGCTGATGCACAATAAAGTGCCATTGGCTTTTCTGATGGCTTCGTCACACTGCCGACTCATGTTCATCTTGGAGTCCACTAGGACTCCAAGATCCCTTTCCACTTCCGTGCCACCCAGCAGGTCATTCCCTAGGCTGTAGGTGTGCTGGACATTTTTCCTCCCTAGCTGCAGCACTTTGTATTTCTCCTTGTTGAACTGCGTTCTGTTGTTTTCTGCCCATTTGTCCAACCTGTCCAGGTCTGCTTGCAGCTGTTCCCTGACCTCCAGTGTGTCCACTTCTCCCCATAGCTTTGTGTCATCTGCAAACTTGGACAGAGTACATTTCACTCCCTTGTCCAAGTCACTGATGAAGACATTAAAGAGTATTGGTCCAAGGACCGAGCCCTGCGGGACCCCACTGCCCACACCCTTCCAGGTCAAAGCCGACCCATCCACCACGACTCTCTGGGTGCAACCCTGCAGCCAATTCGCCACCCACCGGACTGTGTAGTCATCCAAGTCACCGCCTCTTAACTTGTTCACCAGTATGGGGTGGGATACCGTATCGAAGGCCTTCCTGAATTCTAAGTATATGACATCCACCCCTCCTCCTGTGTCCAGGCATTTCATAACCTGGTCATAAAAAGAGACTAGATTCGTCAGGCACGATCTGCCTGCCACGAACCCATGCTGGTTTCCCCTCAGCATAATTTGTCCTGCCGGGCTCTTGCATATGTGAGCCTTGATAATTTTTTCAAAGACTTTGACAAGGATGGAGGTGAGACAGACTGGCCTATAGTTGCCCGGGTCCTCCTTCCTCCCCTTCTTGAAAATGGGGACCACAATGGCCCTTTTCCAGTCCTCCGGGACTTGGCCTGTGCTCCACGAGCGTTCGAATATTCCCGCCAGTGGCTCTGCAGTGATGTCGGCCAGTGCCTTCAGCACCCTCGGACGGAGCTCATCCGGGCCTGCTGACTTAAAGGCATCCAGTTCTTCCAAGTGACTCTGCACCATCTCAGGGTCTGCGCATGGAAGTCTGGCGCCTTGCTGCTGCCTCTCTACAACCCCAGTGAGAGACTTGTCGTGCCCTTCACTTAGGAACACTGAGGCAAAGAACTCGTTGAGGAGTTCAGCCTTGTCCCCCCTGTCTGTCACCAATTGTTTCTGCCCATTTAGCAGGGGTCCTATTCCTCCCTGGGCCTTCCCTTTACTCCCTATATATCTAAAAAACAATTTTTTGTTGTCCTTTACTTGGGATGCCATCCTCAGCTCCATGGTAGCTTTGGCCCGTCTAACTGCCTCCCTACAAGCAAGAGCAGAGGAGGTATATTTGTCTTTGGTGATCTCTCCTTGTTTCCACTTTTTGTGTGCTCCCCTTTTGGCCCTTAGGCTGCCCTGGATTTCTGCGGTCAGCCATGGAAGCCTCCTGGCCCCTTTCCCTCTTTTACCCCGCATGGGGATCATCTCGCTTTGTGCCCAAAGGATCGTTTCCTTAAGGCACAGCCACCCTTCTCGGGCTCCCATCATTTCAAAACTCCTACTCTGCAGTGTGTCCTTGACTAATTGCCTGAGTTCATTTAAATCAGCTTTCCTAAAGTCTAGTACTTTCACCCTACTAGTTAGCTTACCCACTCGACACCTTATGGTGAATTCTATTATTAGGTGATCACTGTCCCCCAGATGGCTACCAATCTGTAGGTCCCCTACCATGTCATCCCCCATTGCCAATACCAGATCCAGTATGGCATTCCCCCTATTGGGACCATGTACCTCCTGTGTCAGGTGGCGGTCCTGTACACAGGTTAGAAACCTGCGTGAGCAATGGGACTTTGCCGTCTGTGTCTCCCAGCAGATGTCTGGGTAGTTTAGGTCCCCCATGACTACTGCCTCTTTAGCATTTATGGTCTCTGGGAGCTGCCTCAGGAGCCCCGCATCCATTTCTTCCCCTTGATGTGGGGGTCTGTAGCAGACCCCTACCACCAAATCCCTTTCTCCTTGCCCCCCATATAGCCTAACCCATAATCCTTCTACTTCCTCATCCTTGGATACTGTCTTGATGAGGGTTGACGTATATTGCTCATTGACATAGAGCGCAACCCCTCCCCCTTTTTTCCCCACCCTGTCCTTTCTGTACAATCTATAACCCTCAATATGTACTGCCCAGTCATGGGACGAATCCCACCAGGTTTCCATTAGCCCTACTAAGTCATAGGTGTTTTGTGCAAGCAGGAATGCTAGTTCATCCTGCTTGTTTCCCATGCTCCTAGCATTAGTATATAGGGACTTGAGCCCTGCGACAGGTGCCTTTGCTGCCCCCCCGCTCCGAGTCCCAAGGGGCCCCTTATTTCTTACCTTCTCGTTTCTTACCTGTGCCGTAGTGCTGGCCGCCCCGCGTCTTGCAGATTCCCAATGTTCTCTTTCTTCAGGCTGGGCTGTCCTTGTGGGTGCCACATGGTTTGGTGGTCCACAGCTTCCCCCGCCCTCATCTTCCCCTCCCCCCAGCGAGCCTAGTTTAAAGCCCACCAGAGGAGATCCACCAACCTAGAAGAAAACACACGCTTATCTTTGGGGGACAGGTGAAGCCTGTATTGTATATGTATTCGGACAGAATGTGCTTTTGTGGGAAGAATGAGACAGATGACTCGAATAATTATTTGAGATTTTGAGGGGGTAAGAGAGAGCCAGGAGGGGTTTTCACCATCCTTATGGAGGCTTCCCCTGTTCCCCACAACAAGCAAGGAAGCACTGGGATGGCAGGCTCAGGAGTGCTGGTTCTGGAGCAGCCTGAGCCTGCACATTGAGATGAGAGGGGCAGAGCCCTGGAGCTGAGCAGGCTGAGAAAGGAGCAGCAGAGCATACAGCCATGGAGAAGAAAAGAGGGTGGGGCCTGAGAGAGTAGGCCAAAGAGGAGGCGGCCAAGCAAATGGCCAGAGGGAAAAAAAAGGAATGAGCACAGAGTGGTGGGGAGAAGCTGCTGTGAGATGGGGCCTGAAGCCAGGAAGCTGCATCTGGACCACAAAGGGAGTAGAGCCAGCTGCACGCTCTGGCAGAAGGATGCTGGGAAGAAACCCAGGGACAAAGTCTGGGAAGGGCAGTTGAGCCTGGGGAAGAAAGGTGGAGGAGCGCTGACCACAGCTAGAGCAGGCTGCTCCGGGCTACACAGGTACCCCTCATGGAAGTGTGGTGTGAGAGAGGCAGGGTGGAGGACCCTGGGGGCCCCCACAGCCAAGGGACCCCATACAGAGGGGTAGAAGTTTGAGGGTGAGCCAGACCCCAGAGCAACTGGCTCCACAGAGAGCTGGCGGTAGCGACTGAAGGGCAGGGACCCAGTGGAGGACCTCATTGCAGCTGTGAGGGTGCAACTGGAGGCTACCAGGTGCACAGAGCACAGCTTGTGGTGGGGAAGCACAGCCCCACATATGCCACATACGAGCAACAGAAGCTGATTGTACATCTTTTTGTTTGGTTTACCTGAGTTTTCTTTTATAAAAGCATTGTTAATGCAAAGCCGCAGCATGTTAAGTTACAAAGACATGTGCCTATACCCAAAAGACAGCCTAAGAATAGCTGATGGCCGGGACGTCTCTCACTTCCCAAAGGTGGGTACATTCAGGTGAGAAGTGATCACCTGCAAGTGGAGCCTCAAGATAGCAATGTCTGTTCCAGAACTGGATGTGGTAAGGGTGGGGTAAAGTGGTGGTTGGAGCCCCACAAAGATACTAAAGGTGAAATCACACACATCACTTGCTGGAACAATCTTCCCAGAAGAACATCAACACATGGCAGGTGAGGGAACAGTGACTAGATCCCACAGGTGGTGCTATATAGAATCTCACCCTGACATCACAAAGGGATAGGGCACCAGTCAAGCGAGGACCTAAGTCCTGCAACGGTGATCTTGCTTTTTTTTTTTTTGAAGAAATAAGAGAGAAATTGATATCTCTATTAATGGGAAATATTAAATACTGGACTAATAAAGAAAAAAAAATATAGCTTCTTTCTAACACTTTGGAGCCTGTCTTACACTCGTGTCTAATACATTTGGGATACTTGTAGAAAGAATAATGGACAAAATCATATTCTCCTGAATTATCCTGCTCTATTTTATTGTCCACTGTTTCATTTCACAATTTATTTTCAATCATCATGCACTATTTTCTGTTCTAATTTTATATAAACTGGTAGTTGTTATGGTTTCTAATCTCCCACTAGCCTTCATCTATTTAGGCCTATGAGAAATATTTAAAAGCAGGAAACAGTAGTTTGTGTTTAAACAGACTCCCTCAACACGCCAGTGACAAGACATATCCCTTTTTTTCAGTGACACAATGTGACAATGGGGTAACATAGGTAATGTTAAGATGATGAATTGATGGGTGACATTTGTCAGAGTGGAAATTATTTGTTCATTGGCAAGGAAAAAACCATCCCAATCAGCTGGAAGACTAGCAAATATGGCAGAAGCCCAGCTTGGATAGGCAGGGAACTCTTCAGTGAGCTAAAACACAAAAAAAGAAGCTTACTAGAAGTGAAAACTTGGGCAAACAAGTAGGGAGGAGTATAAGAGTATAAAAATATTGCTCTGCTGTGCAGCTTTAAAATCAGAAAGGCCAAAGCACAAGGGTAGAAAGGATGTGAAAGGTTTCTACAAGTATGTCAGCAATGGGGAGAAGATCAGGGAAAGTGTGGGTCCTTTACTGAATGGGAGAGGCAACCTAATGAGAGATGATATGGAAAAGGTTAAAATACTCAATGCCTCTTTTACCTCTGTAACCTGGGTGGTACTCCAAAAGGTACCCCCTCTCCAGTTGAAGGGATCAAAGCAGGTGCACAAGCACTGTGGGAGGTGTAGGGACTCTCCTCCCCCTATAGAGCAGAGTCAGACCACCACTCGTGGCTTAACCATATACCTTTTAATGAGGGAACAATACTGGGAACATAACAGGCATAATCAGGGAGTATAGTGGACACTACAGTGCCCCAAGGGGACAGGATTCAACAAAGGTTAGACACTTACAATCATTGACAAAAGACAGGGTTAACAAAATATAAACACAAACAGCAGAGCAAACAATACTGGTTGGGGAAATACAAAAGGCACAAAATACAAAATGTCAAAGGACAAAGAAATACAGGGCCTAGGTACCTGGAGGGGGAAAAGGGGGAAAACACAATGGCCCTTTTCCACTGCAAGAGGAACTTTTCCTTGTTAGCTCACTCACCGCAAGTCACCAAAACTGGGACTTGAATTTGGATCTCCCACATGGCAGGCAGAAACAGTACCATACAGCCACCAGCACTGGTACTGCTCTGAGCTGCTAGGGGTCTTGACCTTCCTTTGAGCCACAACCTCACGTCAAGCTGCCTGGTCTCTGATTGGAGAAGCTGGAAGCCAAGCTGGGAACCCCTCAGGTTGCTGCTCAGATCCTTGCTGGAACGGGGAAGCCTCTCCTGCTGGCCAAAGCCTCTCGTAGAGGATCCTGGAGGCCAGCAGGAAGCCTCTCCTGCCAGCCACACACCGTGCTGCTGAGGGTCCAGCTGCTGCCTGCAGGTCCTGCTCCTTCAGGCTCTTCTGGGGCAACTGCTTCCTCCCTGCTGGCTCAGCTCTTGCCAACTCTTTGAAGCTCCTTCCTCATGGTCCCTCGCTGGGCTCTTCCCTGAGTCAGCTGTGCTGCCCCTTTTATCCCCCTCCAGGTGACCCAAGGGGCCAATCAGGGGACATGAGGGGTGAGTCTCTGGGGCCTGATTGGTGAGGAAAGGGAATCCCAAGTCCTCCAATCATCTTTTGCCCTTTCAAAACCCCTGGGCTAGATCACTGCCAGCCAGCCCATCACATCCTCCCCTGCGGAACCCTTCACCCTCCCCAGTGAAGTAGAGGCCTCAGCCTGGGGGACTACTGGACTCACGGGGCAGCGATGGGGACCTCCCCTGGCACCCTTGGGGCATCGTAGGTGAAGCTGTGGACTGGCTGAAGCTCCCACCTTGGCTGTGGGGTGCGGTCTGGGGCAGGACTCTGCGAAGGGCCCTAGCAACTCAGGTTCCCTCTCACTCGAGGAGTCTGCCCCACTGGCAGGTAAAGGCATGGGGATGTTTTCTCCTTCAGTCTCACCAGGAGGGGCCCCACGAGCAGCAGTCCCCATCTCCCCTTTGCCCTGAGGAGTGGCAGGTCCTAAGCTTGGGTGAAAGTCAGTAGGGTACCACCAGTCAGAGTCTGAGTCCGAGTCCTCTAGGGGAGCTGCAGGTACAACTGCCGGCTGGGTGGTGTGAGGCCTCCTTCTACGGGGAGACCTAGGCCTCTCTTCTTGCGGCTCGCTCTCAGGTGGTGGGGGCCCCACCAATTCGCCAATAGGCAGCAGGAGGTTCCGGTGGACCATGCAACTTCGAACCAGTCCAGACTCAGGGGAGATTTCATATACTGGGAGGTCTTCCAGTTGTCGCACCACCATATAGGGTTCAACCCGCCACCGATCAGCGATTTTGTGTCTCCCAGTTAGCCCCAGGTTTCCCAGCAGTATCTGGTCCCCTTCTTGTAACCCTTGCTCACGAACTTGAGCATCATAAAGCCGCTTATGGCGTAGCTGGTTTCTTCCAGCAGTTTCGGCTGCCAGTCGGTATGCCCAACGCAGACGGTCCTGAAGCTGTTGTGCATATTGACCATGAGTCAAATGTTATTGGTAGACTCATTCTACCCCAAAACACAAATCTATGGGTAACTGGGGCTCCCTCCTGAACATGAGTAAATACGGACTGACCCCTGTCATTCCTAGTGGAGTTGTAGGCATGCACCAGGTATGTGATATGCTGGCTCCATGCGGCCTTCTGTTCCTGCTGGAGGGTACCCAGCATGTTCAAGAGAGTGCGATTGAAGCGCTCAGGTTGGGGATCCCCTTGGAGGTGGTAGGGTGTAGTGCTCGATTTGTGTATGCCAGCCACTGTCAGTACTTCACGAAACAACCGGCTCTCAAAATCTCCCCCGGGATCGGAGTGGATTCTTGTGGGCAGCCCAAACATGGAGAATTATTTTTCCCACAGCACTTTGGCAACTGTTCTTGCTGTTTGATCTCGTGTAGAGAAGGCCTGGGCATATCGGGTGAAGTGGTCTGTCACAACCAGTACATTCCCCTTTTGGTGCCCCTCCCCTTCTATGGCTAGGAAATCCATGCACACCAGCTCCATGGGTTTTGAGCCCTGGATGGTGTGTAGCTAGGCAGTTCAAGTGGGCAGGGTCTTCCTCTGCACACACCGATCACAGTTTGAGCATTTAGTCCTTACATCTTCAGCCATTTGGGGCCAAAAGAACCACTCACAGGCTAGCGCCAGGGTGTGCTCCACTCCCATGTGCCCAAAGTCATCATGCAAGGCCCGTAATGCAAGGGCCTTATACTTCTGAGGGAGGACCAGCTGCCAATATTTCCGTCCTTCTGGGTCCTGCATCTCCCAATGTAGCAGTCCATCAAACATGTGAAGCCTTTCGCACTCCCTCAACAGGAGGTGGGCTGCTGGGGTAGCATTATTAAGGGTTGTGGGGTGGGTATTCCCTGATCTCTGGGCTCGCAGCACCTCTTGCACATCTGGATCCTGTTCTTGCACTGTCCGCCATCCTGTGGCTGTGACCTAGGGCAACGAAGAGGGAGTCAGCGTGGTGTACTGAATCCAGGCCTGTGGGATCCCCTCAGGGGGCAACCCCAACACCTCAGCCATGCAAACAGTACTTTTCCTTGTCCCCACAGGGTCTTGTAGCTGCAGGTCGCAAATGGTCTTCACTGTCTCAGGGCTCCAAACACTCCCAGGGTTGCTGGGGAGTTGTCAAGACAGGGCACCAGCATCCACATTCTTTCATCCCACTCAATAGTGCAGGCTAAAGGTGTAGTTGGCTAATGCCGTGATCCAATGTTGGCCGGTCGCATCCAACTTAGCACTGGTGAGCATATAGGTAAGGGGATTATTGTCTGTCCACACCTGGAAGATAGTCACAGGACAGAAGGGGGCATGGTATAGCTCGGACTTACTCTGGAACCTCAACTTAGCATGGAGCAGGAGCAGCCAACCTGACTTCAGTCACCTCCTCTGAGAGATTCTGGGGCAACTGCTTCTGCCCTGCTGGGTCAGCTCTTGCCAGCTCTTTGAAGCTCCTTCCTCAGGGTCCCTCACTGGTCTCTTCCCTGAGTCAGCCATGCTGCCCCTTTTATCCCCCTCCAGGTGACCCAAGGGGCCAATCAGGGGACATGAAGGGTGAGTCTGTGGGCCTGATTGTTGAGGAAAGGAATCCCAAGTCCTCCAATCATATTTTAACCCTTCAAAACCCCTGGGCCAAATCATTACCAGATTGGTGAGGAAAGGGAATCACAAGTCCTCCAATCATCTTTTGCCCTTTCAAAACCCCTGGGCTAGATCAATGCCAGCCAGCCCGTCGCACCTCAGTATTCACAGGAAAGATCATCTACCAGACTATTGCAGCAGTTTGAGGAGGCGGCAAGCAGGCAACTGTGTTAAAAGAACAGGTTAGTAACTA
The DNA here is from genome assembly GCF_030867095.1 of Alligator mississippiensis. Lineage (NCBI taxonomy): Eukaryota > Metazoa > Chordata > Crocodylia > Alligatoridae > Alligator > Alligator mississippiensis. Next base: position 156,012,935 of record NC_081824.1, read on the forward strand.
TTTAGAAAAGTTGGATGTGTACAAACATATGGAGCTTGACACAACGTACACAAAGTTGCTGAGGGAGTTGGCTAATGTGACTGCAGACTGCTGGATATTATCTCTGAAAACTCATGGTAATTCAGAGAGGTCCCAGATGACTGGAAAAGGGAAAATATAGTACTCATCTTTAAGAAAAGGAAGAAAGGGGACCCAGGGAACTACAGACCAGTCAGCCTCACCTCAGTACCTAGAAAAATAATGGAGCAGGTCCTCAAGGAATCCATTTCTGAGCCCTTGGAAAAGAAGAAAGTGATCAGGAACAGTCAGCATAGATTCACCAAGGGCAAGTCATGCCTGACCAATCTGATTGCCTTTTATGATGAGAAGACTGGCTCAGTCGATGCATGGAGAGCAGTGGATGTGATATACCTTGACTTTAGCAAGGCCTTTGATAAGGTCTCCCACAACATACTTGCAAACAAGCTAAGGAAGTATGAGTTGGATGAACGGAGACTGTAAGCGGAATAGAAAACTGGCTGGATCACCCAGCTCAAAGGGTAGTAATCAATGCCTCAATATCTAGTTGGTGACCGGTATGAAATGGAGTGCCCCAGGAGTTGGCCCTGGAGCCAGTTTTGTTCAATATCTTCATCTATGACTTGGAATATGAGATGAAATGCACCCTCAGCAAGTTTGAGATGATACCAAGCTGGGAGGAGTAGTAGATATGCTGGAGAATAGGGCTAGGATTCAGAGACCTGAACAAACTAGAAGCTTGGACCAAAAGAAATTGCATAAGGCTCATTCAATAAGGACAAGTGCAAAGTACTACACTTGGGATGGAAAAATCCCATGCACTAGCACAGGCTAGGGACTGACTGGCTAAGCATCAACTCTGCAGAAAAAGACCTGAGGGTGATAGTGAACAATAAGATGAACATGAGCCAACTGTGTGCCCTTGTTGCCAAGAAGGCTAATGGCATACTGGGCTGCACTGGTAGGAATATTGCCAGCAGATTGGGGTGGGGGAGAGAGTGATTATTCTCCTCTATTCAGCATTTGGTGAGGCCACATCTCTAGTACTGTGTCCAGTTGTGTGCCCCCTACTACACAAAGGGTGTGGATAAATTGGATAGAGTCCAAAGTAGGGCAACAAAAATGATTCATGAGTGGGGCATATGACTTCTGAAGAGAGGCTGAGGAAACTGGGATTATTAAGTCACAAGAAGGCTGAAGGAGGATTTAATCACAGTCTTCAACTACCTGAAGGGTGGTTCCAAGGAGGATGGAGCTAGACTGTTCTCAGTGGTGGCAGATAAAAGAACCAAGAGCAACAGTCTCAAATTTCAACAAGAAAAGTTTAGGTTAGATATTAGAAAAAAAATTTCATGATGAGTTTAGTAAAGCACTGGAATAGGTTACCCAGAGAGGTTGTGGAATCTCCATTCTTGGAGTTTTTTAAGACCTGGGTAGACAAAGCCTTGTCTGGGATGCTATAGTTGGGGCTAGTCCTGCTTTGAGCAAGGGGTTGGACTAGATGACCTCCTAAAGTCCCTTTCAATCCTAATTTTCTATGATTTTAAGCTGGAGGGAGGTCCCCCATGGATATGAATTGCTGTAATTGAGGAGGAAATGGGGGATATGTGTATCTGTTCTGTTGGGAATAACATTTGTTCCTAATTGTTTATTTTCTTGTTTTCTGTTGCCTGTATTGGTTGGATGGATTCCTCTACAACATTACTTCTTACTTAATGAAGACTTATTTTTAAGTGTGTGGGGAATATAGATACCGGGTATCTTTTATTTTATTTTATTTTATTTTATTTTATGTTTAGGGTTAGATTGTGTCTTGATCTAATGTTGCTATGCAGAGAAATACAGTAATGTAGAACTCTCACCCCACCCTCCTGCAAAAAAGCACTTTCATGAATGCAGTGCTGAGGAGAGAGCAAAAACAGTATCCAGGATGTAACTCAACTTTGAGTGGGAAAAACAATGACTCTGACCTCTGCCAGCTCTACAGAAGAGGGGAAGGGCATGAGGCAGTGGAAGGTATGCTACCCCCTTCAAGGTCTGTAGCAAATTATTTTCCAGTATATAATTCAGCCTTGGAGGAATTTTGCCTGAAAGTGTATTTCTAAGGTACAATGTCTTGCTCTACCTCCCCTTGGGCATTGCAGAAGCAGCACTGCTCTTGCTCAAGGCTGTGCTTAAGGGCACAAACTTTACCTTCTTGACAGTAAGGATAACCTAGATTAATTAATGCTGTAGAGCAGTTCTTAATATTCTGGTGCACAAAGGTTTGGTAAACAAAGCCTAAGTTTGTACTTTGAAGCTACTCTCTGATGGTCCTTTCTTTTAAATGAATCATTAGCAGTGGGAGTGTGTGAGTATATATACTTTTATTCAGTATAAAACAGTGTTTAGTTACATCCTTGTTAGGCATGCCAACTAAATTAGCATCTATTTACACTTTCTACATTTTCCAGTATAAAGGAAGAGTGTTAACATATTTTAACTAATTAAAAAATTAGCTAAGTGTCTCCTTTGGGTTTTCTGCCTAACTGAAGTGATGGATAGATTTTTTTTTTCTTTTTAAATGTGTGCATTCTACCTGGGTGAAATTGTTTACTCAACCCTATATATTATTATACCTGAAAAAAAAATTACTTTGAATGCAATCTCTGTTGTTCACATTTGTTACATTAAACTATAATGTGAATTTAAGGTTGCATTTTTATCCATGCAATTTAAAGCTTTAGGCTGTGTATAGATTAAATGAGGGGCGTGTGTGCATAACACTTTAAAGTGGGCTAAATGCTTTTGCACTGCTTTAATGGTGTCGGTGTTTGCATGCTTTGGCGGCTTATTGCGTATTAATTCCAGCTGATGTAGGGAATTTGGCAGCATAATACACCTTAAATGACTTGGGGTGCAGCAAACCAAAACTCCTTTGCTGCCCCTACAGCTGCAGAGCAAAGCACCGGGTTCTGTGCAGCTCTGCGGATCTGCAAGAAGCCCTGCAGGCAGCCTGGCAGCAGCCCAGGAAGACAGGCTCCCCCCAAGAAAAGTGGTGAGCCTGATTCCTCCCTGCCCCCTTGGAGCCTGCCTGCCTGCTTGAGCTGTGTGGGGGCCCAGCGTTTCCCTCTGTGTCTGCGGTGCCTGCCAGGACCGCCTGAGTCAGATGCCTGCAGGTGGGTGCCGCCTGGGAGCGGCATTTTGCTGTGGAAGGAAAAACCAGCCCTCCCCCCCCACCTGCAGCCCAGGAACCACTTCACCTACCAGCAGCTCGCCCTCCCCTCTGCACTGCCCGAGAGGCAGGTAAGTGTGGGGTGTATGCACGGCACAGGGGTTTACTTTGCCCTAAATTGAAATGGTGTTTTTAAAAACCCACTGCTTCAATTTAGGGTCCCTGTTTCATCTACACACGCCCCTAGATTATAAGGAGGAAAAGAAACCCTGCAAATTCCAGCTAAACCTAACCAAGCAAACACTCTCAACCTTCCCAGAAGCAGTAGGCCCTCCCTCTCCCTGTCCCTCTTTCCAAAAAGAAGAACAAAATCCACAATGAGGTTTTTGGAGGCACTTACAGTAGACATAAATGGTACAAAGAGCAATTATAAAACTCCCATTAATTTAGCTCTACAGGATGTCTTAGAACAGTCCAATTTTTGTGAGGGAGTGGGTGGTTTGTGACCACATTTCTAGTGCAAGTGTGATAGAGTTTAATTTCCATTGGGCTCATGATCCCTTGTTTGGGAACCCGTAGTCTAGAATTCAACCCATGGAAGATTTTTTCAGATTGTTTAAAAGGTTATTTTTACAAAGTTGAAATCTTTCAAGACAACTCAATTTAAAAAGAGACTCACTGGGCACATCTACATGAGATGCTACTGTGCAGTAGAAATGACCTACTGCACAGTAGCTCATTGCTAACACCAGTTACTGCACAGTCACTTGTATGAAAGTACTAAAAAATAATAAGATGGCATAGACACCATATTAATCAACATTACAATTGCTTAATAAATGTCAGAATTGTGTTGCTAGCATTTGGACACATGAGCATATATATAGTGTTGCCAACTCTCATGATTTTCTTGCAAGCCCTGAAGCATGTGCTTCTCAAATCCAGAAGCTGTGACTTTTAGAATCTCAGTGGTTTTTTTTTAAATGAAGGTCCTTAAGCCATTGTGGTTGTATAGAAAGCTTGACATTCTGACCCTTAGAAACTCCCATGCCAGAAGTCAAATTTCCATGCCCAGGATGTGTGTGGAGGGGAGGAGTTTAATCATGATTTTTAAACTAATCTCATGACTTAAAATTTTGAATAGTTGGCATTAACAATACCTTATATAGAAGCACATGGCCAAAAATCCTGGGTCGAATGATTTATATAAGCACAAAATTAAGATGGTTTACAATCTGAAAATTAATTATTTCTTTTTACCCCATTGAATGTAGTAAAACAAGATCCTTCCTTTTTAAACACTAAAGACATTGCTATTTGATAAAACTTTAAGTTAGAAATTCCAACAACTGGTTGTTTTTTCTAGGAAAGATTTTAAGAACTGGTAAAATGGTAAGTATTCCTGATAGGAAATTTGATTTTAAGCTATATAGCAACAGATAGAAGTAGCTTTTTTAAAGCATTTAGGGCATTTATAGACAAGCTCTGGGAAATGGGGTGGGGGGCGGGGGCACTTTAATTAGCAAGCCACACAAATTAAAAGCATGCAAGTGCCACATATATCAGCATCCCTGTGCTGAAAAATGGCGGTGGGGCACTTAAAATTTCATTGAACACACTTTAGTTTTAAAGTGTTCTGTGGCCATTTTTCAGTGCAGGGACACTGATACATGTGACGCTGGAGGCTGCTGCAGTGCATTCATTTTTGCGCTCCAGCAGACTTGACTAAGTGAGTCAAGGGTCTGTTGGGTGAGTCTGTTGGGTTTACAGCACATCACAGCAGCCTTGCTGCACATCTATAGGAGCTGTTAGTCCTGTTATGACACTGCCATTGTGAAATCCCTGGCAAAACATACTGTTTGACTTTTGAAGAAGCAGGCATGAGCAGATGCCTGAGTGGTTTAAAAAAATTCCACCATAGACCTAAGAAAATCAGTTTATTAAAGCCTCATGTGAAATAATTTACCATGAAAACAACTCTCCATTTCAAGTGACAATTTTCAAACATGAGTTTTGGAATGTTTTGATTAGCTTTAATTCATTTTAAAACAAACAATACTGTTTATGAAGCTCAGTCCTTCAGTGACTGGTTAAATCCACATCTACAAAGTACTAATGGAAATATCCATAAGAGAATGCCACAAATCAATAGCAAATATCTTGCAGTGATTTTCCTTCTATAAGGCCTTTAATATAGAAACCTCTTGCTTTGATCCCTATTTTCCCTTATGAGAACATCCTTTGAAATCTGATGATTGTGTCAGGTAGAGGGTTAGGGGGAACAACAATAAGGAGGCAGTGGAAGTGCATCACCAGTGTTCTGGGAAACCCACTGATACATCCTCAATCAGAAAGTGGCTACTGTAGAAAAAGCAGAATTCCAGTTCACCTCAGGGGTGTGCTTTCAGACAGCAGGAAAGAAAAGAAAAGCCTGCAAAATAAAATTAATAAAAGAAACATTAGCAACTTTTAGACACTATTTGTTTCTCACTTCAGGCTTGTTTGTTTACATCTTCACCTGACTAAGGCAAGGAGACACATAGGGTATATACAGACATTCAGGGAGGTTAGTGGCAGGTTAGATCATGTTAAAAATGGCCACTTGATGTAACTTAATTCACCAAGGTATGGACCTTACTCTTTGGGCATAGACAGAAGTGATAATTGTTGTCAGATCTGGCCACAGAAAGTGGTCTATAGCGATGACCAAATGTAGCATGGCATGGCCAATTGGGTGAAAATCTGACCCTCATTGCAAGAAGGTTCAGATGAAGATGCTTCAAAACAAAGCATCTTCTGTACCTTGTGTCTTCCTGCCTGCCAGCCTGTTGCTATTTTCAGAATAGGAGGGGGAAAGGAAGTGGAGGGAGTTTGGAGTTTGGTCTGGGAGGTTTTCAGCCCTTTCTGGAGGGTGGGGTGGGTGTATTGGAACCCAAACCCGAGGTGGGGAGGCACTCCAATTCACCCGTCCCACCCTCCACTGTCAGCTGGAGAAGCCCTAGAATGAGCTCCCCCTGCTCCCTTTCCACCCTCCCATTTTAAGAACAGCACATGCTCGCTGGGAGATGGGGTGATCGATAGGGGAAACCAGCTGCAGCCAGCAGATAGATTCCCCTCTCCCCTGGAACCAACAATGAACTTCTGTTTGTTCCAGGAGACCATTGTAACTCAGAAAGCTTCCCAGAAAATATTCTCAGTTACAGCAGGGAGCTGAACTTCTGCTGAACTTCTGAGACCTTAGATCCCTAGTTAGGTCATAGTTTCATAGTAGTTTCATAGTAGCTAGTGTCAGGAGGGACCTGAACAGATCATCTAGCCTGACCCCCTGCCACAGGCAGGAATGAATGCTGGGTTCACAAGACCCCAGACAGGTGATCATCCAACCTCTTCTTGAATTTGCCCAAGGTAGGGGCAAGGACCACTTCCCTGGGAAGTTGGTTCCAGATTTTGGCCACCCTAACTGTAAAATATTGCCTTCTGATCTCTAAAGTGAACTCAATCAAAGTGTGAACTGTATAGAAGTTCGTGAAGGTTGGATGGGTCTAAAAATGGCTGAGCTAAGTGTACCTCCAAGGTAGTCTAACTTAGATTGGGCCCAGCAAGACCGATCTAACTGAACATCTGTATGGCCCCTAGCACTGCCCGAGGGCTGGGAAAGCCCATCTGCTGTCCCCAGCCATGGGGTTGTGCTCTTCCTACCTCTCCCCCTCCCCCAGCACAAGGCTATTTTTATCTCCCAGGTCTTTACCCCTTCCCAGATAGCCATATTCCTACCAAGAACTAGCCAGCCATTCTCCTAAATCCACCAATCACAACCCACACCCCACAAGCCACACCCAATGCCAGTTTTACCAGCATTCGCCAGACTGGAAGTAGAGAAAGTAAGTCAGGGTGGAGGGAGGTAGGGCAGGGGCAGGATGGTGGGGTTGGCTTGCCAAGAGGGTAGTTGCTTGTCTGAGGATGGGAGTGTCTAGAGGGATTAAAAATAGCCCTTGGCCCCAAGAAAGATTGCTGCTTACCTCCACAATCTCCCCATCTTCCCCACGGACCCTGCTTGACCTCCCCAATCCCTCTACAGACCTAGCTTTCTTCCCCAAGCTCCTAGAAATCCCCTTCAATCCCTGCTTGACCACTGGTCCCCACGGTGGACTCTTATTTTCCCCCCTGGCCTCTCCTGTGGACCCCACTTACCCCACAATTTCCCCACCTATAGCCTGCTTGTTCCGCATCAGTTTCCCCAGGCCACTCACTAGCCCTCTTGTCCTGACGCAGCTTAGATTGAGTGGCTCTTTTTAACTCAAACTAACTTCCCCCTAATTTCCCTGAATGTTTGTATATACCCATAGAGTTGAGAAATGTCTTTATCACAGTATTTTTGTTGTTAAAATTTCCTTTAAAAGATGGTTTTTTTCTGCACAGAGTCTACAGCCTGTTTATTTATTTATTTATTTATGTTTTTGCATCATATTGTTCTATTTTAATAGTGTTAAAATCAAAACATAATTTGAAAGTTCATATATTGTGGAGATATCAGATCATTAAACACTAAGGGTAGTTAGTATGTGAGAGCCAAACTTAGAGGCAAAAGTTACCACCAGAAGTTAATGCCTAAAAGGTATTGAATAGGATATATGCATAGTTTTACTCAATCAAGCAACAATGGAGCCTCAATGTGATATGTGCATGCACAGATTAAGTTTTTCAATGAATATATGCTCTTGCTCACCATGCTTTTACCACTGTCCCTCAAGGGACTGTGACTTAAGAATCTTAAAAAAAAAAAAAAGAAACAACCCAAAACAGTGCTTGAGCATTATGGGTGTTTTTTCTTCCTGTCCTCTCCCTTCCCTACACAATGCTGTACTGCCTTGCAAAATTGTAATGTGTCCCTGAGTATCTAAAAATGGATAATATAATTTTGAAGTTGAATGAGAGGTTAGGGAGAAACATCCCTTATGAGAGGTTTTTTGGAAGGTTTTTTTTTTTTTTTTCCATTCTCTGGAGATCCTGGTGAAAAGGTCTCAAAATTCCCTGCTCATTTGTGGAACTGATAGTTTTAAAAACTTAGAAGAATTACAAGCAAAACCCAGATGTTTCATACTGTCACCTCTGCACTGTGCTCTCTACACAGTATCAATTGGAAATATGCCTTAACTCTCAGCATCTGATTCTGACATGCTGTCTGAGGCAGAATAGCTGAAGCCAGAATAGCAGTCAATATGAGAAGCTTGCTTTCCAGTGTTTTGACCTGCATTTCTGACACCTGGTCACACCGTAGACAGCCTGAATCAATACAATTGTCAAATCAAAGATGAGGGCTCCCAATCCCCCCTACCCCCAACACAGCAAGTCGGGGCATTTTAATAAGACTGAAAATGTTTTTTCAAGATGTCAACTGTGTCAGTCTTCTGTATAAAGTGCGAGTTTGGGACACTGCTGTGTAAATCATTCTAAGAAAAAATGGAGCTCATTTTTGGAGTCAAAGGCAAATGCAAGAAAGCATTATAACCTCCTTTTAAAATATAACATTCAAAAAGCAAATGCATGTTTAAACACATGCTGAAATATTTTGAAATGCAAAATAAGCTGGGGTACTTTGAAACAATCAAAACTCTTTTTTGAGTACCATCTTTAGTTGATCCTTTCCTTAAGTGTGTGCATGCTCACATGTGAGTGTACACATGCATGCATAAATATACATGAATATACAAGAGACCAGATGTTGATATCCTTCATATCATTCCTACCCATGCATAAATTGATTCTTCTGGCATGTGTGCATGCATGCAGGCATGGGTGGATCTAGGATTTAAAAAGAGGGGGGGGGTGCAGATTGTGTGGCACATCATCACATATAACAAAACACATTTTTCTCCAATTAAAGAGGAACTAGATGTGTTTCTATTATGCTAGAGGGTAATGCTATATTATTCAGTATAATATCAAAGCAAAAACAAATCTATTGGAATATGAACAAATTTATACACATAAAGATTATAAATTAAGTTTAAAAAAGCAGAACAAGCTAGGCATGAAAATAGTCAAGAGTCAAAAAAGATTGTGTCATTAGTTCTGTACATGTCCTTAGTTAAATGTACATTTCTGGGATTCATAAAACAAGATCTAGCCTTCTTGAAAATTTTGACAATGTCTCCAATACTTCACTACCACTCTTTTCTGAACCTGAGTTAATCTTACCACAACTGAGTTAAGGCTTTTAGCTAGAGCTAAAAACAGTCTGCTGGCCTATAAAAAAGAAAGGATAATTTAAATAGTGGAACAGCAAAACCATTAAAAAGGATAGGGGGTCATTAACACCTGTAGAATGAAGACAACTTAACAGAAATTAAGGAGACGATAATGCCCATGAAGTTAATTTACTCTCTCAGTGCTGCCTGAATAGAAATCCTGTTGCCCTTTCCAGGCAGTTAGTTTTAAAGTTTAAGTGGAGCAGGAATCAAAAGAGTGGAAGGATGCAACTGGACCACTGTCCTTCCCCCTTCCTCCTCCCCACCCCCACCCCCATTTTCCCTTGCACATGTGGTAGAAGGTATGAGGAACTGCTTTTCTCCCCAGCCTGTCCTTGATTGGTTCTCATCCCCTGGATTCAAACCAGAGGAAGGCAAAGCAAAGTTGCCTCCTTTTGTGTGTTACTTCAAGGAGAGAATTATGCTGCACATCATAAAGGAGAAGTGTAACTGTGCAGCCTCAAGAGTCCTCAGGTAGTCTCTGAAAGGGATTTTGTAAAACATCTTTGCACTAGGCTTAGTACCACCCCTATGTCAGCTGGAGATATACACTTTGGTAGGGCAGATATGCTGAAAATGCCATAAGATTCTCATGCTTGTTTTTTTTTTTTTTTTTTTTTTAATATCAACCCCTCTATCATATTTCATGAATTGTCAGCTTAGAAGTTGTGGCAACCAATGTAGAAAATAGGAAACTAGGCATGAAATTCTTGATCAATGTCAAGAAATTAAGAAGTATTACTATGCAATCTTATCCATTTCTCAATACTACATCTACCTTCTAATAGGACAATTGAATGTCAGAACTACTCTTGATCACACCAGTTTAGAATTTGATGTCAGTAGAGTCACTCAATGTACATGGAGAGTAAAATTTACTTGGATATTTTCTGAAAATGCAGATTAAAGAATTTATAAATTATGGACAAGATGTAGACTATTTCAAAATAGTAATGTCCAGTTCCTGGTCAGTATTAATCTGTCAGGGTGCATCCACAAATGCAAGCACATGCACTTACAGCAGCTCAAATAGAAGCAGTGAAAATTTGAGCTGGGGATTTTTTGCCTCAGCACATGTGCTTGGACATGCACTTTGTTGTGGAGCAAATTGTGTCACTTGGGACAAAATAACTCTGCCTGGCTCCTCCCGGATCTTCAGCCAGGGGGAGCTAGAGCCTGGGGCCAGCTCCTGTACTGTCCCCAGCATTACAAAAAGCTGCCCTGGCAAGTAGCTCAGGGATACTCACTCTCAGGAGCTAAGGATAGGGGAGACTCAGGAGGTGGGCGGAGGGTAGGGCCGGGCAGGAAAGGGATCAGAGAGACTTGTGGGGCAGGCAGAGGGTGGGGCTCGGCAGGGAAGGGATGGGGGGACTCAGAAGGTAGGCAGAGGATGGGGGCAGGCAGGGCAGGGATGGGGGGGCTGGAGGAGTAGGCGGGGCCAGTGAGGGCCCCCCATAGTCCCCTCTCCCTCCTCCAGGCCCCCAACACTTTACTTATCAGCACTGGAGCCCTGCTGCTGGCACGCTGCCTGCCCTGCACAGGCAGGCATCATGCTTCAGTACCAGGGCAAGGGCCAACCACAGAGATGCTCTGGCAGCCATATTTTTTTTACCCCTATATATCCAGGGATCTAATTTTGCCACCGCGCTGCAAATTTGCAGCAGGGGGAACCTTTTCCTGTTCCTGCACATGCCTCTTGCAGTGTCTCAAAGGGGTTTGAGATGCTGCAAGAGGCGCGTGCAGGCTCATCTGGATGTGCCCTAAGGGTGCATCGTCATGAGATGGAACACATGTTTCTTGGAAGACAAACAGCAGTGGTACAATGTGTGCCACTGCTATTTGTCCCTAGGGAACACCTGTCCCATACCCTCTGGTGTGTGGCGTGTTGCCCTGGGTGGGGTTGGGGAGGCTGGGGCCAGCAACTGTGCTTGCCCCAGAAGCCTTACCCAGAGTCCTGAGGGTGTCTGGGAGTTGCAGCCACAATTATCCTATAGCAGGGATCCTGGCTGGCAGCTAGGCTCCAGCTTTGGGAGGAACACTGCCGCCACATGTGCTGCCCCACTTTTTTTAGGTGCAGGGTTTTGACCCTGGGATCTCTTAGTGTAATCCTTCCCCCGCCTTCCACTCCCGCTGCAAATTAGCAGCATGAGGAACGCCTACATGTGTAGCACCACATACCACACATCTGCACTCATCTGGACACACCCTAAAAGGGAAATGTTTAGGGAAAAAAATATTTAGTTTTCATTTTCTGTGGATTTCATGATTTCATCATTTGAAAAAAAATATGAACTTGTACAAACACATTACTCCAGGTCTATGTTCACTTAAATTTGTTCATAGTGCCAGGGGAAAAACTACTCACCAATAAGGTTAATTTAGTGCTCCCCGCAGCTGACCTTCTTTTTTCTAAAACAGTGGCCAAAATTTTCAGGCCTGTAGTTCACCAGAGTTTGAATTTGGATGCAAATAGTATTGGCATGGAAGATTCAGATGAATATTCAGAAGGATGAACCACATGTGCCCTATTGACAGTGCTAGAACAAAATACATCAACAATGAGGAAGTTGGGGCATGACTGCTGCTTTATCAGTTCCCCTTTCTGTAGTGCACTGAAAGGACATATCATGTGGAACCATAACAAAAAAATATTCTTATTTCTTGAGATTTGAAGTGAATGGGTAACATCTACTTTATCTTTTTTTTTTTCCTTATAAGAAGCAGGTGGTGAGATTTGAGGTAGGAAAATAAGAAAGAAATAATAATAAAAATTGTTTGGCCAACTACTTCAGAGCTTTCTAGCTTTTGCTGTCCATCCAGCTTCATTAATTGTTATGTAGTTAATACAGTATATTAGCATAGCATTGAATTGCATGCTAGATGAGAGTTACATATTTATATCCATACAAAATATTACTATAGTCTTATGCATGGACAAGAATGTTCATGTATTCATAACGAGACTGATATATGTGTAATTTAAGCTCTTTCCAATTCATAGCATTTTTTTTTTAATTGCAGTAATCCAAGTTAGAGGCTTAGCATAAGTTCCTGAATCATACAGAGCCTCAGGCAAATAACAAACTTGTATTTTTTCCCTTGACTTCAGAAAAGGTGTTCAGCATTTCATAAAGTTTAAGATTCACTTGGTAAGAACAGAGAACTTCACAAACCTGTAAAATTAAAACAAGCAAGCAAAAAGTTATCTTGTAAGTTGACATTGTTTTGGTTAGTTTAAGAATGAAAGACTACAACCCAACTGGTCTAGGTTTCAAAAAATGGTGTTGCAAGAATAATACTCTGCTTTGAAACTTTGGCACTAATTCTGATGAGTATGTCAAATAAGTCTCTCTGCCTCAATGGGAATTTGAAGTAATTTTGAGTCTGGTTGTTCAGGAGTCATTTTAAAGAAAATTCAGACTCAAGTAAATCCACTGTTTCTCAAAGCAATTATTTGGAATGTGGACCCCAAAAAAGAAAGGTATTATACAGTTCATACAGTGAAATACTTAATAATTCTACAGGTAAATTTCCAAGAAGTTCCCTGTAGGTGTAAATACTAGAAGCCTCTGATGAACATGAAAGTGCAATACAGTTAATTATGTAACAATCTTTATCAGCTTCATTTAAAACATGCGTTGCTATCTTGTGTGTGTGCATATTTGAGCTGTAGGTCATTTCATCTATCATAGCAGAAAACCTTCAAATATATTTCATATGAATAAAGACTATTGATGTTTGATTTTAAAATCCAAACTGTTTTGGAAAATAAGGTATGTAATAAACACTTCTTATATTTGAAGCCTTTACAGGCCATGCATCCACATTCCATGCATCAATTACTTTTAATTTTACAACAGTTACTTGGCAATAAACCACCATTGTATTTGTGCTAGAAAGAACATTAAGGCCACATCCAGATGAGCAGGGGTGTGCAGTTTGTGGTGCCACAAACCTCTTTGCTGTGCCACAAACTGCACACAGTGAACATTACAACATGCACGACACTGCAAATTTGTAGAATAGCAGCAACATTTGCTACTGGGATTTCCCGGTAGCAAAGAAAAAGCACCAGAATAAAAAGCAGTGCAACACATGCAAAAAAAAAAGCATATGCTAACACAAACAGAGGCTGGGCTATCCAGAACAATGCTCTGGCTACTGGCCAGGAATCCATACTGCCCTGCTGCTCCAGCACTCCACCAGACCACCAGGTAAGGCTGCTGGGGCCAGCACAGGACAAATTTGTCCTGAAATGAGCCACATGTGCAGGGGCATGCTCAGAGGCAATTTGTGCCACTGTAAGCTCACACCCCTGCTCATCCGGACACAGCCTAAGAGTAACAAAGGAAGGTCTCACTAGATAAAGAAGTAAGTTGATAGGGTTGACTCTTCTAGTCAATTTATACTTATCACTAATAAGGAAGTTTTCATTATCTTAACTGCATTTGGTTTTTGCTTCAACTTGTGCCACAGAACATTGCCAATGACCATGGAGAGCCACATTTTCACAAATGGTGTGGAGGACATTTCTTTGAACTAATTTCCTCCAGTGTCTTTAGTTGGTCTTTTCTTAATGTTTTGTATTTATGGGTAACTTTACATGTGCCTCAGAGTGGGGGGGGGGGGCACTTTAATTAGAATGGCTCTTGGGAGCTGCTCTAATTAAACTGCCCACAGTGTCTCATGTATTCCATGTCCCACACTTCAAAATAGTGGCTGGGGCTCTTTAACTAAAACTCATTTGATAAGCTTAAATTAAAAGCACCCCCACCATCATTTTGAAGTGTGGGGGTACTGAATACAAATGATGCCAAGGCTGCTGAAGCATGCATGATAAATAGCAAGTTCCAGCAGACTCGATTAATCACATGAAGGATCAAATGAAGGCACTCCACTTTGGAGCACTTTACAGAACTTGTGTTTCCTAGGCTTAATCTGTTGTATGATCACTGAGCTGATGCAGCCCAGCCCTGCCCCCAGGGCTTTCTGTAGGAAGGGAGGACAGATGGAGCAGAGGGAGCAAGCTGTGGCTGGAATTTTTGCAGCCTGGGCTGGAGGGTAGGGGGTTGGATTGGAGACCCTAACCTTGCATTGCCCTCCCACCCCCCACCCCAGATTCCTCCCTCCAGCTCAGGCCAGGCAAATTCCAGGCAGCAGCTCACTCCCCCTCCCCCTCCCCCATCTGTACTCTCTTCCTGCAGACAACCACAGAGCTGGGAGAGAGGAATGGAGGGGAGGGATAGGGGAGAAAGGCTGCAGGCAGGCTCCTTTGGCTCAATCAGCTCCAAAATAGAGATTAATAGAGTCTGCTCCAACGCATTCTAATTAGGTGTTGGACACATGTATAGGTGTCTTATGTGTGTAATTATCAAGGTTCAGGGCTTTTGTAGTCACAAATCAGTTCTTTCATGCTTCAGATAAAAACTCAGTCTTCATTGGTAAAACCATTTTATATTAGCCTCTTAATCGATTATGTCATTTGAATTTGATTTGCATTTTTTTTCCCTGTTTCATGTAGATTACTGCTAATGGATTTATTTCTTGGAAAAATTCTGGCAAGGATCATACTTGAATCTGATGGGCAGTCTCATCTGACTAAATCTACTGCAGGTTGCTCTGACCAGCAGCAGTGTTTTTTGAACAAGAGAGTAATCTTAATTTCTCTTCCAGGAAGGCAACGTTGTAAAGGAGAAATGGCTACTGGTCACTAGCATGTCTCCAAGAACACTATTCCATTTGTATTGCCTCTAATCCTGGAGAGGGAAAGAAGAATCATGTACTGTGGTAGCTGTCAAGGACTCATGGGAATCAACAAAATAATTGTCATTTATTTAAATGTAGGAGATCCAGGTGTGGGGAGACAAAGGGTACTGACAGACATGCAGGGCAGGCCCCTGCTATAACTCATGATGCTTTACACAAAGCAGCATGAGTTAGAGCACACCCCACCCCCAACCCAACAGGCATTTACCTGTTGGTTTGGGAGTGGGGGAGGAGGGGACTCAAACTCCACTTTTGAGCTGATGGAGCCCAAAGAGCTGACCTGCATCCTATCTTCCCTAGCTTTCCCGTTCTCCCTCCCAGCTCTTTGGTTGTCTTCAGGAAGGGAATGGAAATGAGGTAGGGGGAGTGTGATTCTGGATGGAGTTGGCCCAACCTGAGGTGGAGGGAGGAAGATGGGGTGGGGGGGTGCAAGTTGGGGGGCTCCAATCCACCCCCCCCCAACTCCAGCTCAGTTTGGGCCACAGCCACAGCTCCTTCCCCTTCCTCCATCTCCCCTCCCTTCCTACAGAAATCCCTTGGGCCAGGGATACAACAGATTAAAAAACACTGGCAAGGATCAGACTTGAATCTAAGCCTAATGCAGGTTGCCAGTCATGCAACAGATTAAGCCTAGGGAACATAAGTTCCCTAAAGCACTCCAAAGTACAGTGCCTTCACCTGCACTTGCATTTGATAAGCATTAATTTGTCACATAATCAGCCACTTCAAAGTGCTCTGCAGTTGTGCATGTGTGTCATGGCATGGCTGTAGGGCACTTTCAGGGGGCTGATCGGGAAACAAATGTAACTTCTTTTTGTGCCTAAAGAGTTGGAAGGAGTTAGTTTCTGACAACTGGGCAGGTTTTGGAGAAACAAGAAGAACTGTAAAGTCATTGAAGATTGGAATATGTGAAAAAGAAGCTCCTTGTGAGAATTTTATGGCATTTGAGATGCCCTGTCAGTAATGGATGCAGGGGACTATTGGAAGTTTGCAGAAATCATTGCTTAAAAATCTACAGCTAACCTCAAGGAAAAATTGGGATTTTTTTCTGCCTTTGACCATTCATTCTCTCTATAGTGCTGAATCATACCCATCAGTTAGAACTTGTTGTTAAAGCCTATAAACACATGCCCAGAGAGCAAATTTATTACCATGGTAATGTAAGATTCTCCAGTGAACACACATTTTTCAAATGGTACAGACTGACTATATTGTACTTTCTTGAGAACAAACAAACATTCAGCATGTTATTTCATAGATTTTCTAGTAGTGCTATCTTCCCCTGTGGATATAATTATTATGAGAATGCATTATTGCTTAAATGAGTAAACACATTAATAGATTTCCAGTGCTCCTGCCTTCTGCATTCCTGCATATGCACACACATACCTCTGCTTGCCAGATGACATGCAGCATGGGCTGAATGGTACCTATGACTGAAGGTAGCAACCTATTTAATGTAGAATCAGTTGTTTGCTATGTGTCATATCAGTGGTTGGATTGTAAGAATTATTTTGAAAGTAAATGGGCAGGAACTAGAATCTGAGATGCAAGTATCTATACTGCAGAGAAGTAAAAGCCATCTTTGTGACCTTTTTGTGCTCTAGACCTATTAAGGCTCTAGAAGGGATTAGGTCTCTAAAGCCAGACTCCCTGGGGAATGAGGATGATTTACACTGGGTGTGTCTACATGTACAATTAATGCACCTAATTTTCTGCACAGAAAATTCAGGTGCATTAAATTAAACTGTGCCCCCACATGCATCTGAACAATGTGCCTGTCAGAAGCATTTTGCAGTTAATGAGAACAGTTCAGTCAAGGGCTGCTCCTGCCCTGGTCTGCTCTCCTACAGGAGCCAGGGGGAATTCTAGTGTTCCCTATTGGAAAACTGAAAAATCCCTGATAAAAAAAAATCCCAAAATCACTCTCTAAAATACCACCAAATCCATGTTCCTCCACAAGTAAAACAAAAGACCACTATAAAGAGAGAGAGTGAGACAGAGATAGAGACAGCAATCAGTTGGACAGTTTTATTGATATATCTACAGTGTGAAGCAAGTCTCTTATCATAATAATAAAGTAAACTCTAAATACAGGTTTCATGAATTCATGAATACATATTTTGCTGCCCTCCCACAGGGCAATGGCCCCCATACAAGGGGTTGGGCCCCCAAACAAGGGCTACAGCCCCCAACACAGGATTCAGCCCCTACACAAGGGGTTCAGCCCCCACACAAGGACTATACCCCCCCAACAGGGGGTTTGTCCCCCACACAAAAGGTTTGGGCCCCCAAAAGGGGGTTCAGACCCCCAAAAGGGGTTCGGACCCCCAACAGGGGTTCAGCACTCACAGGGAGTATAGCCCCCAACAGGGGGCTCATCCCCCAAACAAGGGGTACAACCCCCCCAAAGGAGGCCAAATGGCCCCCACAGGGGTTACCGCCCCTCCTGCAAGGCCAACATGCCCCACCCCAGCCCCCGATTGCTGTCCCACCTGGCCCCATCCCCCAGCAGCTGCTGCAGCCCCCCGATGGCTGCCCCACCCAGCCACACCCCCCAACTTGCACCACCAGACCCCCAAGGCTACCCCCACAACCCCAGGCACCAACACTTAAAAAAAAAAAACCAGAAAAAGAACAGAGAAAAAATGGGAAAAAAGCCTCTGCTTACCTGAGAAGCAGGGGTGGGGGTTCCAGGGCCTCCTGGCAGAGCCCCCTGGGCAGCACAGGACAGTGCAGGGGCAGGAGGACTCAGGCTGGGGCCACTGGTGCTGTCAGCCTGCCCCGCACTGTGTAAGCGGGGCCCCAGACAGCTTCAACTGGGGGTAAATGCCGCGGCTTTGTTTTTTTTTTTTTTTAAGTATGGGGTGGGGGGGCAGGGATGGGGGGGCTTTGGGGGATGGGGCCAGACAGGGCAGGGGTCAGGGGGATCAGGGGGGAGAGGCTGGCCACAGCAGGGGTTGGGGGGCTCAGGAGGTCTGGCAAGGGGAGGAGCTGGCCACAGCAGGGGTCAGGGGGCTCAGGGGAGCTGGTGGGGGGAGGGGCCATCCCCAGCAGGGCTTGGGGGGCTCAGGGGGGGCTGGTGGGGGGAGAGGCAGTCCTTGCAGGGGTCAGGGGCCTCAGGGAGGCTGGCAGGGGGAGGGGGGCTGGGGGAGTGGGAGGTGCCATTGGGGGTCCTCCACACAGTCCCTTTCCCTCTTCTCCAGCCCCCCCTCACCCCTTACTCACCGGCACCAGAGCCCTGGTGTTGAAACACATGACCTGGCCGGCCATGTGTTTCAGCACCGGGGCGAGGGGCAACCATAGAGATGCTCTGACAGCCAGGCGGGGCAAGAGGCATGTGCACGCTTATCTGGATGTGCCCAACGTGTCAATTTTTATTTCCAGATGATTTCTGTTAATTGCTTTATACATGTAAATGAATGTGTGGCTTGGAAAAATATAGGAATTCTCTGGACAGGGCCATTTAGACACAAAGTTAATTTTCTATGCAGGGGGAAAAATGAGTTTTACTGCTTTTGAGGAAAACAGGAAGGTGCTATTATCAGACTCAATTTGTTTGTTATTTCAAAGTTAAGAGTAACTAACTGCAAATAGACGTTCTGTGATAATCATGTACTGCAGGTAGAGCTCTGAAATGGTTATTTGGGACCCCATATCTCTTTGTCATCCCAGGTGCTGTATGCCTGGGTGTCATCTAATTGTGCTATGTCAACCCTCAGGTGATTTCCTTGTCTTTGCATGTAATATAGATAACATTCATTTTTGCCACTTTCTTGCACATTTCTTTTTGTGCTTTATGTCATATGCTTTCTCCCTCTTCTTCATGAGCTGTGCCCAAGTTGTGGAAAATTCTTCCAGCTCAGGGAAAAATAGAAACCTCTGCCTGCTAAGGCAAAGCTGGTTGATTTTTTTTTTTTTTTAAATAAATGGTATGGCATATACACACACATCACATTTGGTGTGCCAGTGTGCAATATTTTTTAATCACACATTTTATATAGCTTACACAAAAGCCTCAGTTATTCAGAAAGGAAACTAAAAATAAAACCCTAGATAGACATTTGACAGCTGAGTCTTACAATCTAAGTGGAAAGCATTTTTCCAATTCTGTCACTGGATTCAGTTTTGAACTCTTACTTGGCTATATCTGTGTAGCTCTACTATTAAGCTGCACACATTTGGCACTTGTAATTTACTGGAGCATACTGAAGCTGCTCTAGGAACTTCTTATCTCAAACCTGCCCTGGGTAGCCTAAATCAAGGAGGATGTTCATATAAAAAACAACACATTCAATAGGATAGTTGCTGCTGGAAACAGAATTGAAGTCAACAGAATTGGAGTCCACAGAACATTTATCAATTACTTGCCAGTCTGCCCTTGAGCTACAGGAGCAAAAGTTAACCAGGTTGAGTTAACATTCTCTCTTTATATTGCATCTAAATGTGTTCTGGCAATGTGATATTGCAATTAAGTAGAAGGTGGGATTTAACTAGAAGGTGGGATTTTAAGTGGGGAAAAATGAAGACATATTTGGATCTTGCACAGGCAGTCAATTTCAATAGATTTCCAGATTTATTTTTTTTTTTTGTTGTCTTGTACAGGTTGAAGAAGTAAATAGATTTGATTTATTTAGTTACCTATTCCTGCTTTATAATTCTCAATTACATAGACTACTGAAGTGGGACACACCAAAAAAAAATTAAAAAAAAGGGGGTTACCATGGTTTCATTTTCTTGTTGGTTTTTGTTTAGTACATTAAATTTTCTTCTTGATTATGCCATAACATTGAAAACCCGCTGTCCTTAGGAAATGTGTTCATAATTACTATATTCTTCCTCATTGTTTCCTTAACTGAATCATAGAATCATAGGAAAGTAGAGCTGCAAAGGATCACATGGGGTTATGCCATCCAAACCTCTGGTCAGATGAATCATCATTAGCTGAAAAATGTTCTTTCAATGAAATGAGCCTGTATTTTCAACTGTCACTCATATTTTAGCTAGCAATTTAAAAACCACTATTTTTTTTTTATTGAAAAAGTAGAATTAGGAAAATTTCAAGCAATGCTAATGATCATGATAACCTCCTGCTTTTTTCCAGCTCTCCTTTGACTTCTTCGTCTCTGCACTTTCTTAAATTAAAATAGGGTGGACAACTACTCATGAAAACTTTGATCATTTGGATTAGGATTAGGCTCCTAAATCAATATCTGGGTACTTTTTTTAAGTGGCCCACGTTTTCCCCTTCAGGATCAATGGTATCCAACTTTAGTCCATAGAAATTGGGCTGCTAACTAAATTCTTAGTTAAGTTTTATAAGCCTGGTTTTAAGGTCTTATTTTTGTAAGGACTGGACTTTGCTTATCAAATAATAAGAGCAAAACTAGGTAACAAACCATTTTGCTGGCTCTTTATTCCATCCAGGACTGGTAATAGAAGCCATAGGAGTCATAGCAATAGGAGAAAAAATTATGAAAGAAAAAGGAATTCTTGTCGACTTTTTGTCTATTGTTTTCTTTACATTGTAGTCATGATATTTAGACACTTTCCCTCTGAGATTTATTTGTTGTAGAGTCTAAGCACAAACAAATGCATTGATAAGCTTGTGCCAAATAGATAATGCATCCATGTCAGTTTTAGCTCTGTTACATCAAATTTGTTTATTGCTGAGTGGAAAGTAGTTTTACTGGACAAAATGGGCAGATAGGGCTAGTCTGTGACCTCACTTGTATCTTCAGGAGCTTGCGTCTATGCCCTGGAATTCAACTTCAGCCAAGTAGTTAGATGTAAAATTAGAATTGGGTCCATAACCTATATTTGTTCCATTTTATAAAGTAGAGAAGCTCTGTAATATATTTGGTTTTACAGAATGACTTTACAGAATGACATACAATCCTGTTTTTTGTACCTGGCAGGAAAAAGAAAGGAACAATGAATAATAATGATAAAAGTAGTGGAGATAATAGAGCCAGCTGAATGCATATGATTTATTCTTTGGATTGAGGAAATAGTTTGCATTCATCCCTCTCTCCTGCTTTTCTTGAAAATTGGCCTAATAAATAAGCTTATTCAACACTCATATTTATCCCGGGAATGAAAATAATATGGGCAATTCATTTTCCTTGATTGTTGTTTTCAGTAGTACTTAGTTACCAGTCCATACTTTATTGAATGCAGTATGACATCTTTTTAAAAGATGTCAGATAATTTTAGGTTCTGGTTAAGGTTCTTCACAGATATTTGACTAAGACCTTTTAGAATGTTGTGACCTATAATTTCCCCATAATTTATGGTCTAACTGTTGTTTGAATTCCATTTCATGGGCAACTTTCTGGAACTTAAATAGTTAGTGCAGAAATGACACTGTATCACATTGACATATTTAATAATTTATTGTTGCAATCTAGCTTTAGTGTTTCCTCACATTTGTAGCAACTATGGAATTATAGGCTGATCATTAAATTATGTGAGATGTGCTTTGAGCAATGCTGAAACTATCCTGGCAGCAACCTACACCCATGTTTATATAGAACAGAGACAGCTGAAGTATGGATAACATGGCAGCCATGTGTGCTGCCTATGAAGAGTTTAAGACTAAAAGAGACAACAGTAAATTTCCCCATGTAACTGGAGTTTCACAGGGTCCTGGATGGAATAGCATACTGAACTGTTTTTTAGACCTGACAGGTGCAATCTTGCCTCCACTGAAATCAGCAGCAGAACTCCATCAGATGTTTACGGTTTTTGAGGCTTTGTTTGTTCTGTGTGGCCCACTCCATAGTTTTATGGAGATAACATATTGCAACAGTAGAAGCACAAACTTTGTATTTTGGTAAGTGATTCTCCCTTCTACAGCACTCTACGGATCTTTATGGGAAAGAGAATCTTAAAAATGAGTTTCCTAGTTCACTGCCAGTATACTTCCATTTGACAAATGAGTTGCACAGGAAAAGGGAATACGTTGTTAGATAAGATGCATGAATGTAATTTTATGTGACATAGGAAGTAGTTGGTTGCCATCTGTCTGTCTGTTGGAGTTCTTGTGTTTGTTTGAATTTTTTTTTTTTGGCAAGAAACTTGTTTATCTAGTTTCTCATAATTATAAAAGACATCTATAGATTCTTTGCCATATTCCTTATTCTGCATTGCTACCTCACCCTGGGGCTTTTGTCTTTTATAACTGAAATTATATGCTTTCTGTTAATTGAATACCTCCAGGTGCCTTCATTCAGCAAAGCTTACTTTCTCTGTTTAACAACTTTTTCCTGCATTTTTTTTTTTCTGGATAGTCATTGTACTATCAGCTCTAATTAAATAATATTTTAATGTCTGAAACAAATGTGTGGTACTAGAAAGATAAATGGCAATGTGCATAGGAAGTGGGGAGTTCACACCTACATGAGACATTTACTGTGAAGTTGCCTATCAGCTCTGCAATAAAATCTCTGTCTACACAAGGCCCTATTAGGCTGCAGTAAACTAATACACACCATCGTAGGTTAGTACTTGCAAACACTTGTATCTTGCAGCAGTACTTGCATTCTGCAGCAGCATTATTGAGTGCATTGCAACACATGTGTAGATGTAGACAGAGCTAGCTGGGGCATGAGGGTACTTCAATGTGAGGGCTGCCTGCTGGCTAGCACCCTGGTGTCCTAGCCAGCCCCTCTGCAGCACATTGAGCCTGGTTGCAGTAGCCCTGGTTTGGCAAGCTGTCCTCCCAGCCAGAGCTACTCAATGGGCTGGGCACATGTGTAACCATGATGGCCAGGAGCAATAAACTCTGGTGCGAACTGTGCCAGAGCTTTTTCAATTGCATTAATAGCACATGTAGACACATCCACTATTAGCAATATTGCACCTTGAGTATAATGGAGTAAGACAATACTGGCAGTCTGAAGACCTGGGCTTTTCATAAATCCACTTCTGAGTCTGAGGGATTTGGGGACAAAAGACTTAAATTCCCTTCCTAGTGTCAATTTGCCTCTCTCTTTAAAATGAGAATAATGGCACTTTCACTTCTTGGCAAAGCATGTCTTGGGAACTGTGGATGAAAAGTACTTTAAATATTATTGCTTTGCAGAATTTGTTATATACCAGTTCGGGGACATGTCTGATTAGATTATTTCAGACCAGCTCATGTGAAATAACTATACCAGGCGTGTATGAATGATTACTGCTTGAACCAGAACTAACCTGAATGAAAGCTGTATTTATTCCTAGCCAGATTGACTCTATTTCAGTAAAGGCTAAAATTATTGTGCAGGGGCTTTCAAATCATAGCCCAATTCTCTATAATTCAATCATAACTCAATTCTCTAGCACTGGAGTTTCTAGATTGCCACTGGAATGGCACAGTACGTGGTGGTAAATAGAACACAGTCCATACATCTAGCAAACACTATACATCTCTGTGTTCTTCAGTAAGTCAAAGTAATATAGTTCCATTGTGGATTTATACTGGCTACAGTCAGGCATAAGAGCTCAAATACTCTTAACTTCAGGGGCACTACACCAGTTCATATTAGAAAAATTTGATCCAGGATGCTTTTCAAAATGCTTCCATTGTCATTTGTCATGTATGCCTGGGCAATCTCAGCAGGATTGAAGTGTCAAAGTTGTAAAGGCTCCTCTGATAATCCCTGTCTTTCTCTGTATCACCAACACATCTGAAATAGACATTTTAGGGGTTTGAAGCCTGCAGAGGTTTTTCTACAAAAGTAACTATGCCAATTGAATCACAAAATAGTAGACATTGTCATCCTAAAATGAAATGACAACATATTCTGAGAAGTTATTATGAAGAAAACAGTGGATGATTTTTCAAGTAAGTGTGGATCTTCTGCATGAACTTAATAAAGTAATTCTGACTGACAGCCATCCATAGTAAAACAACAAAAGTGTGCTGTTGGAATTTTGAGGCGGAAGATGTTCATGACGTGGATTTTCAGAATGCATATATACAATATTCTTCTACATTTCTGAATATTATAACACACTGGTATTCTTAGTTTTGCATTGAACAAGGGCAGATCCAGGAGGGGTGGAGTTGTGCTACCCCTCCCCCCTGCCCCCACACACACCTTCCCCCTTCCCACTTTGATTCTTTCTTCATCCAAACTTTAAAACCAATTTGCTGGGTGGGGCAGTGGCATTTCTATTCAGACAGTGCTGAGAGAGTCATTTTTTTTTTCATGACTCCTTGTTATCTCCCTGATTCCTGCTAATCCCTCTACTCTGCAAGTGTTAAAGACCTTCTCTCCTTTTTAATGGTCATGATGTGCAACTATTCAACTTATATTTTCTTATGAAATTTTTCTGTCTGTCAGCCATTCTTGGTAATGTCTCTTTTCTATTTCCCAGCTTTATAGATTGTTTTTAGCTCTAGCTAAAAACTTTGGCTCAGCTGTGGTAACAACTCAGGTGTAGAAATGATTGACAGTAAAGTACTGGAGGAACTGTCAAGACATTAAAGGAGACTAGGTTTTGTTTTATGCATCTGCATAAAGCACACATTTAACTATAATAACTGCAGGTATAATGACACAATATCTTTTGACTATTTTTTACCTAGTTTGTTGGTGTTTTAAAACTTTATATATATTTAGCAAATTAGTGCACATTCCAATAGTTATATTTGTTTTTGCTTTGATTGTAAACTGAATAATATAATTCTGTCCCTTAGTATATTATAAAGCTTCGAGTTTCTCTTTAACTTGCAAAAAATGTGTTGCATTATATGTGATGATGTTCTACAGCATCTGTACCCCACTTTCAAAATCTTAAATCTGTCCATGCATTGAAACTTATGGATTAGAATATACACCTAGTACCAGTTTTCAGAAAAGAATGTTACTGATCTTGAAAGGTCTATCTCAGGTCTATTGGTGTTGAAAGTCCTTGTTAATAATTGGCAGGATACCAATCCATTATGGAAAAAAAACCCTGAAAACTCTGCTTGAATTAATAAATAAAGCCAGTTTTGAAATAAGGTCCTTCATCTCCAATTCACAGAGCAGACAATTGAAAGGAACTCTAAACACCGCATTGTATTTCCTGATCTTTGACTTCATACATTGATTACTTTCACTGAGGTCTAAACTAGAATAATTCAACTAGCTTTTCTCCTGGTGTTTCAATAAGCTCTCTGAAATAGTATGTGATTAAAATCACAAGGTCACAAGTAACTGTGCCTGTAACAGTGTGGCCAGTCTCTTTAAGTGGAGGCAACCAGCCTGGCTGAAGGGCTGTAGCTAATGAGTAGGAACCCACCTGAATTGCAGTGGAAGTTTGTGGTGCAACAGTACTTTTAATCTTGCCCTTTTCGCTGTCTCCCCCTCCTGCCCCCCAACCTCTGAGTGGCTGAGAAGCAAAATCCACAGCATTTGTTGCCTCTCAGCCATTCAGCAGTGTGGGGGTGGGGGTAGAAAGGGAGGGGGCACATGGTGAAAAGAACAAGATTAAAGATGCTGCTGTGCCTCATACTTCCACCACAATTTAGGTAGGTCCCTAGTAATGAAGGAGTGGCTTACTGGGAATAAAAAAATTGAGCAGCAGAGGAATGGAGAAGCACCAGAGACAGGAGACTACAAGAAGGACAGCCTGATGTCAG
Source organism: Alligator mississippiensis (assembly GCF_030867095.1). NCBI lineage: Eukaryota > Metazoa > Chordata > Crocodylia > Alligatoridae > Alligator > Alligator mississippiensis. Next base: position 156,038,736 of record NC_081824.1, read on the forward strand.
AAGGGAGAAGGCACAGCAGACCCCTCCCAGTGTCCTGGATAATAAGGGTGTTTTTTTTTTAATTTACTTTTTTGTTGTTGTTGAAAAACTATATATTATTGGGACATGCCGGGAAATGTCCCAGGGAGCAAGGGCCAGCAGATTTAAAAGACTGGATATTACTGAGACTTGTGGAGGGGAGTGAGGCAAAAGCCTGGTTGAAAAGGCACTGAGATGGTCCCCCTCTACAGTGCTACTTGCCATAAATGTAACAAAACAGTTGTAACAAGCAGTGGTTGTGTTGGAGTGATAGTGTAGGTACTTGACTGCACTTAAAAAGAGTGTGTTTATTGTAACAGGAACTGTTGAAATATCATCAGCTGACTAAGATTATGGTAATAGTAAAAATAGTCATTTAATAGAAAAAGGAAGATTTAATTTCTCATATTAGTTCTACAATAAATAAGGTTTTAAGAATAACTTTCAGTCATGAAAGAGACATGAAAGAATCACCATTAGATTCTGTGAATTCTATGACTGTAAACTAAAATGTATTAACCCAAAGGAGAGAGAGGTGATTTTGTGAGTAAACACATGTGTATGCATACAAATCTTCCATTTATTTTGACTGAAGGGCCATATATAAATTGTTAATGTTGGCCTTGGTATTTATGCAAAGAATCATGTGTATGCAAGCATGTGACACATTCTATTGAATGCATTGGCATAGCTTGTGCTAACTTGGGCACATGTTGAATGCTGCAAACACTTATGCAGGTACTTAATTTCGTACATCATGAGGACACTTGTAGTCAGTACCTGCATGTAAATCACTATGGGACTAAAAGATTGCTTAATTAGGGCTTTAAGTGCAGCTTTCACTACATAGTGGGAGCATGTAAACATGCAATTAATGTGCCTTAAGGTTACTACACATTTAAATAATGTGCAGTAAACTGTTCCTGGGAATGTATCTACATGTGCACCCACACTGGGAACAAATTTGCTCCCAGTGGCAGCAGTTGAGTTTAGGGCCTCCCTGTAGCAGCCAGGGGGAGCTCTAGGCTTCCCTAGTACCAGCCCCAGGCTGGCAGCAGGTACAGGGATCAGGTCTAGGCTCTGGAGAGCAAAGAGGAATTGTCCAAGGGTGGAGGACAGGTCTCAGCCACATGGAGCATGTGTCTGCATCCCAGCTCAGTGGTACTTGCTTGGAGCAATGTCCTGTGGTCAAGCAGCAGCAGCATCCTGAGCTCTCCCTTCACTTTGATTGCTGAGGGGATAGGGAACTCTCTGTCTGCAGTGCTGGTCTGGGGACAGAGAGCTTCCCTGTCCCTTCAGCCCTGCTGCTGCCTGCACAATACATGCCCCAGTCAGCTCCGCTCCCCACCCATGCTTGCGGGGAACCAGGAGCTGAGCAGTTCTGAGACTGGAGGGAGCCACAGCGGGGTAAGCAGCACCAAGACCAGAGACAGACTGATCCCCCATCCCCTCAGAAAGCAAAGCAAAGGGGATGGGAGACAGTTCCAGTGCTGCTTAGTCCCCTGTGGCTCCCCGCAGTACTGGCGCTGATTACCCTACCCCCCCCTCCGGACTTGGCACTGCTCGTCTCCTGACTCCCAACAGGCATGGATGAAGAGCAGGAATTGACTGGGGCATGTGCTGTGCAGGCAGAGGCAGGGCTGAAGGAATGGGGAAGCTCTCTGTCTGACCTGGTGCTGTGGGGACAGAGAGCTCCTGCGTCCCAGAGATGCTCAGCTCCTGGCTCCTGGGGGCATCCCCAGAGTAGCTGAGCATCACCAGAACTGGGGACAGAGAGCTCTCCCACCCCTTCTGCAAGCAAAACAAAGGGAGAGCTCAGGGCACTGGAGCCACAAATCCACAGGGCATCGCCCCACACCTGTGCTGCCGAGCCAGGCTGCAATCCTGAGCTCCACACTGGAACCATAGACTGCTCCCCCCTGCCTCATACTCCCTATGGCCTCCTGCTGCCTAGGCTGACCAGGAGCAAATTGTTCCTGGCCAGTATCTACATGTCTAGATTAGTCTAATATGTAGTAAAGTGTCTCATGTAGATGAACCCAGTGTGACTTGTAAATAGATTTTTTGTTGGTTAGAAAACCTGCTTCAATGGTGCAGAGCCTATTAAGTGTTTGTCTAAGATAAATGGATCCTGATATTGACTGAGGTCTTACCTTAACCAGGGTTTTGCCATATGAAATAAGAAGTTGCTAGAGCAGACTGTTCTCTTTTAATTAAAGTATAAAACCAAGTGTAATTTTAATTATGTTTTGACTCTGTCAACACCCAAGAGGTGTTTTTGTATAATAATGATTTGAGGGGAGAGGAACAGGAAATCCATTCATTTTTCTGAGTAGAGGACACTTTTATTTTTTTTTCCCATGCTCTGCCACACAAAAATTTAGAAGGTAAAAAATACAACCAAGGGAGACTGGTGGTAAAGTTGTAATACTATCTATTCTTCTATACCTAATTCTGGGAGGTATAAAACATGTATTATTCAATTTTGCTGATGGTAAGACATTCATGGAAAATTTGGCATCCTCCCATGAAGAGGAAGATATAGCAGGTGACCTATTGAAGGAGGAGACTATAAAAAGCTCCTATCTGACAGCTTAATACTGAAGCTAATTAAAGAATCTTTCTCCTTAGAGTCCTGATCTTTTTTTTTTTTAATATACTTGAGGTTTAGTAAAATCTGCAAAACACATTGCTATCTTAATCTTTCTTAAATTTGGGGGTTCTGAAATTTTAAACCTTGATGTGTAAAATCTCCAAAAATTCTTTATTTCAAGCACTTGGGATTCATAAATGAGGCTCAACTTGACTTCTGATTTTGGACATAAAGGGCAAACTTTCCAAGGGGCCCTGCATCTAGCAAATACTAAAATGTTTTGAAAAATTAATTTACCTAAGTTCCAATAGGGAACTGAACTCTTTTGAAAACCCAGCCCCAACTGTGTGATGACATAAATGGCAAATCCTTAACATAAATGACAAATACAGACAAAGCCTTGCCTCTCATATATAGACAAAAGTATCATGGACTTTTATTTAAATGACCTATGCAAGAAAACTATGCCCAACTTTTCTCTTCTCAAAACTCCTGAAACTACTTTAAAAGTATGTCTATCTGTTGCCCTGGGGGGGTCATACCAACTCTCAGGATCTCAATATTGCACTGTTAGACAGGAAGATGTGACACAATTGCACATATACAAAACACACACAAATAAATTAGGTGCACACACACACACACACACACACACACACACACACACACACACACTACCAGCTCAGGCACAACACATCAGCCTAGGCACAACCAGCCTAGGCACATGCATACCTTTCACCAATTCAAGCATATACACTATACACCCCAGAAGTTAGACACAGATCACTAATTCGTATATCATGCACACAATGCCATACACACACACACACACACACACACACGCACACACTCACACTCACACTAGCAACTCAGATACACACACATTCAAAATAACCAGTCTAGGTTCATGCACACCTATCACCAGTTTAAGCCCATAAATGCTACACACACCACATTTAGACAGAATCAGTTACCAGTTACCAACACCTGCACATCCAATACACATATGTGGATTACTAATTCATATACCACACACACACACACACACACACACACACAATGATATCTATCTATCTATATATATATATATATATATATATGTATTCACTAAGTTACACACATACCACCCACCTACACACAGGTGAGTTCCTAAGTTGGGTCTTGTGAAGTGTATGTATGCATGTGCTTGGTGTACTTGGGATACCTGGGGAAAGGTTAAGGTAAGAAAGTAGAAGTGTAGGGAGTTAAGGTTACTGGAGATGAAAGTCACCAGGACTGGGATTAGAACCAGTAGACTGCAGGGGCCTAGGCTGAAGAACTGAGGCTCAGGGGTAACTTTAGGTTAATTGATCTTAATTGATTAAAAGACAAACGCCCAAAGCCTGCAGAACAGGGAAGCATGTGGGTACAGAGGCTGGGTCTGGAGTCAGAGTTACGGGGAAGTTGAAAAGGTAGATGGGGAGAGGGAAAGATGGGACTAAGGGAAAGTGTGGGTGTTAAAGAGGGGCTCTGGGTGTGGGGAGCCAGAGGATAGCTCCGGGGCAGCTAGAGAAGTAGTAGGTGCTGGAAGCTGCAGCAAGCCGCAGGAGCTGGGAAGCTGTGGGGAGCCTGAAAACAGAGAGACGGACAGCAGAAAAATCACAGAAAAAGCAGCAGAAAAGACTGAAATGTGGCAGGGGCATCAGGAAAGCAGAGAAAGTCAGCAGAAAGTCACAGAGAAAAGGCAGTAGGAATTGAAAGGAGATTGGGAAACTAGCGGAGAGGGGTGGGGGCTGGAATTGAGAGAGAGAGAGAGAGAGAATGAGGCTGGAATTTAAGATAAGGAAGGGACTGGGATTCAGTAAAACATGACCCAACTTGAGGTTGCAATTGACAGTGGTTTTATTGAACAGGGGAGATGGTGACACAATGCCAAATGTATTCCCTTGCACCCCCCCCACACACAATGGCAGAAGGGGTTAAAGAGGCTTGGTGCAGGGGCTGAAGTCCACGAGGAGAGAGAGAGACAGAGAGAGAAAGAGAGTCCAAATTGTAGGAGGAGGTGTGCAGGTAATATCTAACTATCCAGGCTGGAAGGGGTCCTTGTCCAGTAGTTGTTGTCCAGAGGGGGGTCTCCGGCAGGGCCTCTGGGTAGATAGGTGGTGTGGCATGCTGCTGGTCCAGATGGAAATGACGTTCCCACTGGGTCTGTCTTCACTGCCCCTTTTTATAGGGGCAGACCTTGTGTGACCCTAGTGACAGGAGGCATGCCCAGGCAAGGGTCAGCCCCTGGCATACTTAGCATGTGTGCTCTATGCAGGGATGTGCAGTTTCTGGTGTCTGTAATGGAGAGAGTTGCTGGTTTTTCAGGGTTTTTCGTTTTTCAAATGCTGGTCTTGTCTCTGTTCCTGGGTGAGGTCCGTGGTTCCTGGGTGCATCAATGCGAGGTGATGGTCCAGTCATTACAGACCATTCAGTAGAGGCCTGCTACCATTGTATTTCAATCATTTCCAATCACACTCATTCATCAGGGAACCAATTTACATGGGAGGGATACGTGACTCATACAGTTGCAACATGGGATGCCCAGGCAGAGGACACAAGATGGAGGCTTGACATATAAAATGGAAACTTGACATGACTTTGGTTCACTTACAAACACAGGCCTAAGCCATATAATATCCATATGAAACAATAAAAATCAATATGAAAATGATAATAATACAATATACAACAGTAAAAATCAATACAAACCTAATAATAATACAATATAAAACAGTGGACATCCAAAACCAAAAACTTGCTACCAAAATAAAAATTTTTAAAGCTTATCCTACATCTTAGCTTACTTATACTTATCTATAGGGAAAAGAGAGAGTCAGAAATGATTGGGGAAGGGGAGGGAATGCATTTTAAAATAAACAAATAAATAATAAAAAAGAAACTGGGGGTTTTGCTACGTATTCGCCTTCCCTCCCAAAGCTGGATAAAGAGACGGGGGGGGAGGGGGTGCGGCAGAAAGGCTTCCCACTCTGTTCTTAAACTTTCTTGATATTGACAGTTTGGCTAAGTAGACAGAGCTTGGAGTAGCCCTTTGTCCCTGAATCTGGGCCACACTTAATTTCTCTGCCTTGAGATATACTGACAGGAGCAAAATTGACATCAGGGGTGCCCAGATCCACTCCAAAAATGTCTATTCCAGAGGTGCTCAAACCCTGGGCCATGGGCAAGATCAAGCCCCATGGGCAAGGTTCAGCATATGGGCACTGTGAGGACTAAGGGCCGAAACTGAGAATGCAGGCATGGTGTGGGTATCTTTGGTCTGATCCCAGCATGCAGGGGCCAACTGATGTTATGAAGGCCTAATCCAGGTATATGGACCTGATCCAGGAACACGGAATCCAATCAAGCCCTGTGCTCTGGTCTGTGGGACCAAAAGGTTGACCTCCACTATTCAATTCTGTCTAGCTGCTCGTTTCTGCAACCTAGACGGGACAAGTGGGAAGTGGCCTGTTTTGTCATATGCAGAACCAGAGTTGGGAGAGAAGCTTCCAACATGCTCTGAGGGACAAATTCTACTTAGGTGATGTATTAGAGATTGTAGGGATTCTGGTTGTGCTAGGCCAGTTATGCTAAGTTCTAGTAAATTATGGTGCTGAAAAGAAGTATGGTAGAAAGGGGCCTCCTGACAGATGACCTAGTAAGAAAGATGAAAAATAAAAATACACTAATGAGCAAAAAGTCCTTGGAGGAACTATGAAAACAGCAGCTACAAACTTAAAAACGTATTAATGACTAATGATATTACAGGTGCATAGACTCATAGAAGGTTAGGCTTGGAAGGGACCTCAGGAGGTCATCTAGTCCGATCCCCTCCTCAAAGTAGGACCATCCCCGGCTTGATCATCCCAGCCAAGGCTTTGGTATTACCCTCCTAGTAAGCAAATTCTTCCTAATATCTAACCTAAACTTCCCTTGCTGGAAGTTGAGACTGTTGCTGCTTGTTCTGCTATCTGCCACCACTGAGAACAGTCTAGCTCTATCCTTTTTTGAACTCCACTTCAGGTAGTTGAAGGCTGCTATTAGATCTCCATTAAGTCTTCTCTTCTCTAGACTAAATAAATCCAGTTCCCTCAGCTTCTTCTCAGAAGTCATATCCCCCAGCCCCCTCACCATTTTCATTGCCCTCCGCTGAACTCTTTCCAATTTGTCCACATCCTTTCTGTAGTGGGGGACCCGGAACTGGGCACAATACTCCAGATGCGACTTCACCAGTGCTGAATAAAGGGGAAAATTACTTCCCTTGACCTGCTGGCAACACTCATACCAATGCATCCCAGTATATCATTTGCCTTCATGGCAACAAGGTCCCACTGTTGGCTCATATTCAGCTTATTTCCCACTGTCACCCCCAGGTCCTTTTCTGCAGAGCTGCTGCCCAGCCAGTCAGCCCCCAGCCTGTTCATGGGATTGTTCCATCCTAGCTGCAGGACTTTGCACTTGACCTTATTGAATCTTATGAGATTTTTGTATGAACATGGCGAAGAAAACAAATTAAGATGAACATCATGACAGAGAAAGATAGAAGTGGGCACAAGACAGCAGGAGAGGGGAAACACAAGTATAAATACAGGAGTTGGGAGACTTATAGAGACCTAGGGGAGCATCAATAAAGTACAGTGTCTCTACTTGTCAAGGGCAAGCTTCACTAAGTTGGACTGGTTGTTAATCAGACCAACTGGTGTGCTGTCCAGTGACAATGAACTTTTCTGAACCTTCACCATTGAACACATATTTGAGTTGTTTTCTGTGCCACCTTCAGGACCTGGAGGACAGCTTGTTAGCATCAGCCTTCCAGAACATAGAGACCTCAGCAGTCTGTATATCAAAAAAATCACAGCAACTGCATACCACCCAAGAAAACACTGTGCATACCTCAGAACAACCAAGATTATGTGAACACATTAAAAAAATATCCTAGCACTTGAATACTGGGTGAAATCCTGTAGGTGTGCCACAGAGATATGTGTGTGCTCCCATATGCATATGTGTGTGTGTGTGCATGTGTGTGTGTGTTTGAGGACTAAGGTATATATCTTCTCCAAATCCTGCTGTAAAGTTTATAGATGAGCAAAGTGCTTGGGACAAAGTAAACATGCACCTGAAGTGTTGTTGTGTTAGGTCCATGTAAGTTAGTTAACTTCATTTTGCTTTCCTTTGTCATCTGATATAGCAGATGGAATTAATATTATCAGCTTTTCAAGATGAGCTCCTGAGCATTAAGATCAAGGGATGCTCCAGAATTCTGTCCATTTGGTGGTAAACCATCAAACCTTGATTTCTGGGAAAGGCTTATTTAGGTCTTTCATGTGTGCTTAATTGTTTCTGTTTTGTGTGACATCTTTCCTTATGATTGCCTTATCCATGGCCAATAGCAATGGTCATGGAAGCATTTAAAAAAAAAATCTACCTTCTGGGTGTAATGCATGTTTTTTTCATTTTTGGAACCAAAGTACTTAGTCAAAGAAATTTAATGTGTAAATAAAAGTAAGGGAACAGCATGGAAAACCCTCAATGGGTCCTGTTGGTCATGCAAAAGGTACTATAAACACTAACAGCTGTTCATTTGGTCATATTTCTGGACTAGCAAAACATTCCTAGGCCTTTAATTTTGCACAGTATTTTTCTAATGATGTGGAACTAACTGTTCTTAGATTGTTCTACAGTAAACTGTTTGTTGTTCCATTCAAAGATTGCCCTGAATGGGAGGAAATAGGTTCTTTTGTTTAAATTACAAGAGGTTTTATACAACATTTCACTAGCTTAGGACAGCTTCAGAACTGCACTTTGTATACCTGAAATATAGATCCTCCCCCCCCCCCCATAAATGGAAGGGAGAGATTAGGTCATTTCTCCTATCTTCTTGCCAATACTCGATTATTTACACTATCTGCTACAGTACATTTGCCAGCCCTTTAAAAGTTTTATTTCAACCATTTTAAGAGGTAAGTCTCCCATCACATCTTTTGGAAAGTTATGGGTTTTTTTTAAAAGCTATAATGTTATAATGTTATTTCATTCCTAACGGTGTCATCTCTCTCAGAATTCCACTCTATCACTCATTCTATGTTTTTGGTTTTGACACTCTGAAAATATGGCAAGATATTTAACTCTTCTTAAACTTTCCACATAAATTAATTGTCCTGCTCTGTGATCGGTTTAAAAAGTCTCTGAAAGTCCTGTTCACGGTGAGGTCTGAGCTCTTTAGAGAATGTCTGTTGTGTTTATGATAGCCTCCATGTACAGCTCAATTGTATTAACCTTTGTTCATGTCCATATCATACCGGAAACTCTAGTAGCTTTGTAATGCCAACTTGAAATGCTGACTGAACATGCTGCAATATAAACAGAGGTTCCCTCAGGGCATAATACACATTTAAATTCACTACAAGATTATAGAAAAAAGTGCTTAATGTTAGGTACGACGACAGCCTTTTGTACTCTGAGCATCTCCAGAAGGACTACACTTTAGGGATGAAATACACTGTATTTATCATAATAAATATTAACTCCTTTTTTAATTCCAGTCTTTAAAAAAATAGTGAATAAACCCCATTCCACTCACTTGAGGTGGTTTTCTAGTGACAAAGGTTACTTTGTGGGAGAATTACTGTGAAACCTCTGAAGTACAGTTGTTCATAGAAGAAAATTTACGAAGAAAGATATGCCAAAGACCCTGACACTGTCATTCTATATTGTCTCTTTTAAAGCTGTCTACCAGTACTACATTATCTTGCTCTTGGCAGGTAATAGCCTACCAACTGTTTAAGCATACAGGCAAGGATTTTTTTTTTTTTTATTTGCTGATGTCTTTTACTGGACCAACTGTATAGTTGGGATAAATGTTAGACAAGCTTTCAGACATAGAATGCCCTTCCTTAGGGAATATAAATGATATAATTGTTCATGATATAAAATATAAATATCTGTTGATATAAAAAGATATCACCAAAAAAATCCTTACTTTGTGGCTGCATCTTTCCAACCCTATATAAGCATGGGGATGATTTTTGTAAATCCACAGCATGGGCCAGCACATATCTGCTGTCCTCCAGAAAAAAATCTGAGAACAAATTCTACCTCAACAGCCTGATTTCTCCCCTGGACTCCCTCTTGTTCTGTAATGAGTGCAGCCTACTAGCTACAATGGCTGGTAAGTAAGGTGGGGAAGAAGGCAGATCTTCCAACTTTAGGGATGAAATCAGAAAGGCCAAAGCACAATTGGAGTTGAAGCTAGCAAGAAATGTGAAGGGTAACAAGAAGTGTTTCTACAAGTATGTCAGCAACAAAAGGAAGATCAGCAAAAATGTGGGTCCCTTCCTAAATGAGGGAGGCAGCCCAGTGACAGAGGATGCAGAAAAGGTGGAAGTACTTAATGCCTTTTTCATCTCAGTCTTCATAGGAAAGATCAGGTCCCAGACTATTGCAACTGGCAGCACAGTCTGGGGAAGAGGTGAGCTTCTTTTAGTAGTAAAAGAACAGGTTTGGGACTCTTTAGAGAAGCTGGATGTGTACAAGTCCATGAGACTGGATGTGATACACCCAAGGGTGCTGAGGGAGTTGGCCCATGTCATAGGTGAAGTAATGCATGGGCCAGGTGAGCATGAGCCCAGGGGCCCCTACCAATCACCAGCTCTCTGAAGGTAAGTATAACTGGGGCTAGGCAGGAAGCAAAACTGAGCTGCAGGTGGCTTTAGGCGGGGAGGCAAAGGGCTGCCTCCCTGTGATCGACAGTGGAGGAGGGGGAGGTCCTGTGAGGGGAATGTGTGTGTATCTGTGTGGGTAGGGTTCTATGTGTGTGTGTGTGTATGTCTGTCGATGTCTGCATGCGTCTGTGTGCATGTGAAGGGGTCTGTGTGGGGCGTGTGTGTGTGTGTGTGTGTGTGTGCCCATGTGCAGAGAATGAGAGTAGAGTGCATGTGCCTGTGTCTGTGCATGCCTGTGTGTGTATATTTGGCTGTAGCAGGGGCAGGGAGCAGGGGGAAGAGGCGTGTATGTTTCCCCCCAGCCTGGTGGGGTCCACCCAGCATCCCCTGCCTGCACTAGGAGGGGAAGGGGGCCCTTTCCCTCCCCTGCAGCTCAGCTGCCATGCGGGGAGGGGGCATCCAATTTTGTGCTTGCCCAGGGCCCCAGTATACCTTCAACCACCTCTGGCCCATGTGATTACAAAGCCACTGAATATCATCTTTGAAAACTCATGGTGATCAGGAGAGGTCCCAGATAATTGGAAATAGACAAACATAGTGCCCATCTTTAAGAAAGGAAGGAAGAGAATCCAAGGAACTGCAGAGCAGTCAGCCTCACCTCAGTCCCTGGAAAAATCATGAAGCAGGTCCTCAAAGAATCCATTTCTAAGCACTTGGAGGAGAATAAAGTGATTAGGAACAGTCAGCATGGATTCACCAAAACCAAGGTAAGCCTGACCATACTGATTGCCTTCTATGATGAGAAGACTGTCTCAGTGAATGTGCACAAACCAATGGATATGATCAACCTTGATTTCAGTAAGGCTTTTGATACAGTCTCTCACAAGCAAGCTAAGGAAGTACACACTAGATGAATGATCTGTAAAGTGGATAGAAGGCTTGCTGGATCATCAGGCTCAGAGGTTATCACCCAATGGCTCAATGTCTAGTTCGCAGCTGGTATAAAGTGGAGTGCCCCAGGGGTTAGTCCTGGGGCTGTTTTTGTTCAATATTTTATCAATTACCTGGAAGATGGGAGGGAGTGCACCCTCAGCAAGTTTGCAGATGAAACCAGGCAGGGAGGGGGGAGGTGGGGAGTAGTAGATATGTTGTAGGGTAGGGCTAGGAGTCAGAGAGACATTGACAAATTGAAGGATTAGACTATAAGGAATCTCATGATGTTCAGTAAGGACAAATGCAAAGTCCTGCACTTAGGACAGAAACATTCTATTCACTGGTACTGTAAGGAGGGACCTAGAAACCTCTACTCGGAGACGATAAGAAGAAGAGAATGCTATGTGAAAAATGCCCATCTGCAATGATAAGGAGGAGACAGTCTCGGATAAAGGGGGCTTGAAAACAAAAGAAGAAACAGAGTACTGGGTTAAAGGGCTCATTAAAATATTAAAAATCACACCCCTAGGTGGGGAAAAAGTATGCTAATGAAACACACACTTATGTAAATGAGATACATGGCTACAACACAGGTATAGAGACATGCTCAGTAAAGAACTTCTTGCATCACTCACTTATAACCAATCATCAAACAAGCACGCTTGCGAAGGCTTAAAAACTCCTGTATAAAAGATGCTTAGAAATAGTGATCTGGTGTGCTTGTTACGTGAATTATTCCGCTTGCACCTTTTATTGCTAGCAATAAATCTTCTTTGTACTTTCAACTCTGGTATCTTTATTGGCCTTTGCATACCGGGCACGAGCCCAGACTTGAGCTGGGGCTCAACAGTACAGGCAAGGGACCAACTGGCTAAGCATCAGTGTTACCAAATTTGCCCATTACTTTGGGGTGTGCTCATTTATTAGGGATAGTTTCTAGGGTCTTGGTGATTTTGTCAATGTGCTGCTTGTGTTACTATACGGAGCTGTATTTCTCCCTTCTGCAAGCCCTCACCCCCAGTGGAGCTATCTTGCAGGACTCAATCTCAATGGGAGTGGGTTCCTCCAGTCACCAAATCAGTCATACACACAAACACACACAAATTAACGTGACACGCCTGACCTGGCTGGGCTGATCAGCATGGACAGGCTGACGCCCTCATATGCCAAGAATCAGTTCATAAGAGCAACAATAAAATGCAGTCAGACACAAGCACACAGGTGAACAGAATCCCTCTGAATCTGGCTGGGTGTCCAGCTGACACCCTCATGGGCCAGCATTCAGTTCATAAGGGCACGTCTGAGTCAAACTGGGTCAATCAGCCTGTACAAGCTGATCCCCTTATGTGTTTCAAACTCAGCACGTCCCAATCTTTGGCCTCTTGCTGAGCAGACCCCACAATATTTTTGGGCTTCACAGGGATCTTTAGCTTAGGTAAAAGAAGCGTTGCTGCAGAGCCCAAGAGGAAAGAGAAGCAGAGAAGGAAAAATATACCCAATTACTACCAGTTTGACTATAAAAGTTATTTATTGCTAAGCATATGAAATATATAATAGTACTAGTAGTAATAGACATGCAAAAGAAAAACAAACACAAACAATGACAATATTACCCTGGTTTCACTAAGTATTTGGGGAAACTTAGCTCAAGCTTAACTAATACAGTTCAGGTTCAGAAGTTTATGCCTAGAGAGGAGAGAGAGAGCGAGTGAGCGCTGGGATCTCACCTAGTCCAAGGTACTCAGGCTGCAAAGCTGACAGGCACAGTCCGTAGCACAATCCTTGAAGAGAGAGACGATCTGTTCTTCCAGCGTCCCAAGAATGACAGGGGATGGTGTCAGCACAGGAGTTTTCTTCTTTCCTTTTCCTTCTTTCCTCCTGCTTCTTCTTCTTTTGCAGCGCACACACTTACAGATTTTTATACCCTCAGTTCAGCTGCTTCGAAGCACCCTTAATTGTGTAAATCATTGTCTTTTCTATTGACAAGGGGTTATCTGGTTTGGACCATCTCAGGAAACTGACTGATAATCAGGAAACACTTAAGATTAGGGAGTAACCCAAATACTTGGGAGCCAGCTTGAAATTCCTATGGATGGCAGATATACTGATGGGATATCTCATGGTTTCTTCAGGAACAATAGATAGCTTGCAGCATCAGGATTTTGGATTTTTACTTGTTGTGCACAAGCCTCAGCTTAGCATGACTTTTCCAGGTTTTACTATAGTCTTTTAACAGACTTAAAGCAATTATTGGGGTGCTCATAACCTTTTGTGGAGAGGACTCCCACCAGTCGTCTTGGGAAAAGTATGACAACACATGGGATTAGGGCTCCAGCAGGCTGGATGCTGTGATGGACCCTTAACCATTGTTCAAATGTTGCCCATGCCCCCTCTGACTCGGTCTCTTGCCTCAGCATTCCCTAACCCGGCAACCGAGTTTTAGTCAATCAAGTTTAAATAGGCCTCCCATAGTGGGACCGGGGAATGTACGGCCCAAGATGCCTATTAAACTTAGAGCTGTGTGTGTGTGTCTTGGGGGGGAAAAGTCCTTAGCAAATCCAGATTAGAACTGGTCTGATAAATGCTGAGCTGGGTGTGTGTGAACATGGGTTGATTAACATTTAGAGCACAGATTCCCCATCATGCAGTGCTCCCCTGCTTCTCTGGTCCCAGAATTCACTACAGTCTCTGCTTCAGGCTTTCTGTTCTCCATCTCTCATGTAAATGAATGGTCATCTGGTTCCATCTCGGATGTAAATGAGACCTAGGGCAGTTGATTCACTCTTGTCACCCTTATCTGGAGGGTCTTCGGTCCGTCTCTCGCTGCATCTTAATCAGTTTCATTTAGGTAGAGGAGGGGAGGAGGGGGGGTGAGTCCTTTGTGAGGCAGACAGACTGCATCCTGTGCCAGGGTTGCCCAAGAATACAGAGCTGAGGCGTAACATCAGCTCTGCATAAAACGACCTGGGGGCTATTCAGTGGACAGTAGCCTGAATATGAGGCAACAGTGTGCCCTTGTTGCAAAGAAGGATAACAGTATACTGGTCTACATTAGTAGGACCACTGCCAGCAGATTGATGGAGGTGAATATTTCCCTCTATTTAGCACTGGTGAAGCCACATCTGGAGTACTGTGTCCAGTTTTGGGTACCCACTACAGAAAGGATATGGATAAACTGAAGAGAGTCCAGTGGAGGGCAACAAAAATGATGAGGGGGATGGAGGACCTGACTTCTGAGAAGAGGTTGAAGGAACTGGACTTATTCTGTCTGAAGAAAAGACTGAAGGGGGTTTTTATAGCAGCCTTCAACAGTGGTTCCAAAGAGGATGGATCTAGACTGTTCTCAATGGTGCCAGATAACAGAACAAGAAGCAATGGCTGCAGCAAAGAAAGTTTAGGTTAGATATTAGTCAAAACTTTCTCACAAGAAGGTGAGTAAAGCATAGAACAGGTTACCTAGATAGATTGTGGAATCTCCATCTTTGGTAGTACTTAAGACCTGGCTAGACAAAGCCTTATCTGGCATGAAATAGTTGGAGCTTGTCCTGTTTGAGCAGGGGGTTGGATTAGATGACCTCCTGGGGTCCCTTCCAACCCTAATTTTCTATGATTGTACCTTAGCACCAATTTGCCCAAAGAAGGAAGCCTTTGGCAAATAGTCACTGATTGTTTTTGTTGGGGTTTTTTGTGGGGTGGGGAGGAGTTGCTCCCCAAGGCCAGTACTACAATGTCAGCAGTCCACATTTGGCTTGAGCCAAGCAGAGGATGAATTTAGTGTAGTCAGCCTAAGAATTGGAAGGTTGGCACTCATTTTGTCATCTGCCACAGACTTTCTATGTAACTGTGGTTCTGAAAGGCCTTACATTTCTCTTGCCATATCAGCAATTTTACCAGGGCAATAAGGAACTATCCAAATATTTCTGCTGTTTGTCATACTAAAAAAATGGTTAATGAGTCCAAAACAGAGTGGATCCATGATAAGGTAGTTGCTGTTTTAAACAAGTTACTTTGTCTTTCTGAGACAAAATTAGCATGTGGACAGATCCGAGAGATCCCTACTGTCTTACAGTGTTTTGATCTCCCTCTCCCCACCTCCAAAGGGGAGGAAAAGAGAGGAGCTGGATTCCTGAAAGTCTGCTCATCAGGGAGCTGTCAGGGTGCTCAGCAGCAATAGGGATAGGGTTGCAGATAGGGTGGCAGGGGCTTGCAGGTGGCACTGGTCTCTGTTCTCAGGCTGCCTGCCAGTCTCTGAAATCTTCCCTACTTGAAGATAGCCTGAGACTAGAGACTGCCCATTCCTTCAGTGGTCTCTGGTCTCAGGCTTCCAGCAAATCCTTTAAATGAGTGTGTATGCATGCACAAACACACACACATAAACATAAAATACAGTGTTATGGGTCAACACATGTGCACAGCCCCCTACCTGAATCCTGACAAAGTTGCCATAGCCCATCCCATTCACTGATGTGCTCCCCTGGGGGTGAAAGAAGCCAAGGACCAATCCACTCTTGCAACTGCACCAGGGTTTATTGTATCCCACTAATATTATGTGTTGATGCTCCCACTGTCTCTCATGACATTTTCTACTGTGAGAAATGTCCTTCCCTGAATAAGTTAAATAGCCAGGTGTCATTCTTTCCACAGGCTCTTTTTAAAATATAAATACATCATTGTCTGAAAGGCTCTGGCTCATGTGCCTCAGACCAAGTCTGCAAAGTTCTGTTTGACTGGCCATGATGCCCACCATGTCATATGCTAATTCTCATTGATTACTTATCTCAGGCATTCAGGCTCTGAGTCCATCCCATGTGCAAAAACACATTGTTTATGGAGTGGCACCTGAAAATTATTGCCAAGCTATTCAATCCTGACCCTATTATAACATATGACATACATGTATATCAAGTATCACAATGCATAAGGACAAGGCTAAATACAGCTTAGCACTACCTATACTGCAGAGTTAAAAAACTCCAGCAGTAAAATAAATCTCAAGAAAACATGCATGACATTCCACAAACATCTCAAAATCTTGTAGGTTTGTGACACTTTCCTCAGCTAGAAGAGGGTCAAATCCACATCTTCACCCTCACAAGAGGGTGCACTAATCAAGCTTTTGGTCGCTTGAGTGGGAAGTACTCTCAATACCTTGTGATGGATCTTCACTGCTGAGCAGCAAGGAATTCAAGATTCATTGTATCAGAAAAAGGAATAGCACAAGGAGAAATATGACTGTAGTCCAGTGAACTTGTCTATTGGGGTTTATTTATTAGATTTTCCAGCAAAGTTTCATCGGCTAGGTACAGGCATTCAAAAAGCCTAAGGTGAAATGGATTTAAAGTTATGCAGTGTTCTGTAAGCAGCATAGTTTAGATCAGTAGCAAACAGAACACACATTTGCCCTTTGGTGGGGTGGAGTGGGGTAGGGTGGGGTGGGGGGAGGATGGACACAAATCTTAGACTGGGTTCCACCATTTGTAAACCAGTCTATGCATGCCAAACTTCTTTTCTGTTTGCATGCATAGGTATAGACTGGTTTTGGATTACTTATATTTTATATTGGTAAAAGTGTAATGCCTGTATCTGCCCATTGTGGTATACAATAAAAGATTAAATAACATATAAAAACAAGCAAAATATTAGAATAAGATACAACATTAAAACTCCTTGAATGATAACCCAACTTAGCCCTGCTTACTAAATGTCTGCCCAAATACCTGAAGGTTGTGCAGCCCCTGCTACTATTCAAAAAGCATTCTACCATCTGCAGACATAAATACTTTTCCCAAGATTCAAGCTGCTATTCAAATACTAAAGATTGTCCTTTCAAAGTATGTTTATTCCTAAAGATCAACTTTTTATACTTTCAGATTTATAATTACAGTTTTCCTTCTTACATTGACATGGTGTAGTGCCTTCTGAATTAAATGTTATTCTTATTCTTTCAGTATGGACAGTTTCACAATTGTTTGTTAAGCATATACAAGACTGATTAAAAAAAACAGGCAGTGAAAGGGGTTTTGGGAAGGGAGTTATGACCATCTTTATCCATTTGGGAAAAGTATCAGTCCCCTCAGCTTGTGCATAGCAAAGCACTATAGCTGCCATCACCCATGATGACAGATGCCTGCTTTATTTATGTTTTTCTGGTTTAAATGCTGTGTATAAAAATTACTAAAAATCAGTGTTCTATAATTTTGTTCCTCTGGACAGTCCGGTGTGATTCATTCTGTTTTCAGAGCAGAAACTGAATTTTCAGTAAGATTAATGGTGACCATGACTTGTCCCCCCTAGGTGGTGGTTAAAACATCTCATTTTCATTAACTAGGCCATGTGATTCATCTTTTCAGAATTTTTAAGCTCCTTACTGACAGAAACAGTGTGATAGAAACATTTATAAGAGTGGACAGGAAAAGACTTAACTATATATAATGCTCTCTCTGAAATCTCCTGAAAACATAAGGCAACATCAGAGTTAGAAAATAGTTATCTTTGATAGCCAATATGTATTACCACATACCAGGTAAACTGGATACATTGTGTTCTGTGGATTTAACTGCTATTACAACCGCATTGGATTGTATGGGCTATCATGTATTTGAAGAGTGAGTAGGATACTACTTGAATTTAAATAACTGTCATGCACAAAAGTAGAGGTCAAATACAGGGACCAGGTTTAATGCAATAAGCAGAATTTCAGTTTGCATTTCTATGTATACACTCAGGAATACACAGACTATCTCATCCATAAAGACTCACAGATTTTAAATGGAGCAATAGACAGAGAATATAGTTCAGTTCTTTAGGACCAGTCTATTATCTGAGGCTTATGTTTTGCCATTACTTCTCTCAGATTTAAAGGGTAATTTATTTTAACTAAACTGGTATTTTACCACTCATCACTAGAAACACAGAACTGAAAGCACTGCCAGAGGAAAAAAAAAAAAGTAGCTTAGTCTTTACGATTCAGTTCCTTTAAAAGTGAAGGAAGCATAAAATGGCAGACGTACCAATGTCAATGATTCCATCTGGGTTTTGTGCTTAACATTGCAAAGTTGATCCAGACAACAGTTTCTAAACAGTAGTAACTGGGTGTAGACCATTCTCTTACAACATGGCAACAAATAGCAATCATGGTAAAGAATTCACATTTTCCAAAGAGTGTTTTTGATAATTGACCTAGGGGCAGAATGTACTGTCTCTCAGTATCAATTTCCTGAACAGTCAAAGGAAGGAGTGACAGGGACCTACACTAAAGATATTGTCAAACATAACAATTGACTTGCTATCAAAGAATGCTGATATGCAAGCTGTTAGGATGCAGCTTTTATATTGGCATGATCCTGTAGCGAAGCAAGTATGGCAAAAACCACTCCATATTTAACCCCACTTCATTCAGGTACAGAAGTAGGTCACTTGTATCACAACAAGCTTATGCAGATGTAAGACTTACAGGGTACATCTACACGAGATGTTTCTTGCAGAGTTGCCTAATTATCTCCACAGTAAATTCTCAGCATATGCACATGCAGTGCTATTAGGACAGAGTTAACTAATTAACTCTGCCATAGGTTAGTACTTGTAAACATAAGCACTATCCTTCAGGGGAGTTTTTTTAACTGTGCAGTAATGCACTGTAGACACTAATGGGACCAGCTGGGACACAAATGTGCTTCAATGTGGTGGCTCCCTGACAGCGAGCCCTGCACTGAAACACCCTCATGCCCTAGCCAGCCCCTTCACAGCATGTTTGCTGACCCCGCAGGCTGGCAGGCTGACCCTCAGGCCCACTGCCACTTGGGGCTGCTCTGATCCAGCTCAACGTACTGCAGTTCTGGGTGCACCTTCAACTGTGGCTCCCAGGAGCAATGAACTCCAGTGTGGTATATGCCGGAGTTTATTGCTGTGCACTAATTGCACATGTAAACACATGTAGACACATGTAATATGTAGACACGCTCACAGTGTAACAGCTGATATAAGCACCTGAACAGCTGCAACTCCCCACCTTTCTGAAAGCAGCTAAAATGTACATTTGCCCATAACATAAAGGTTTGTGATATGGCACTTGGACCTTAAAGAACAAAAGGGTTTCAGACTGTTGTTCTGTCTTCTTCAGAGAAGAACTCAGAGGGCAGTGGACACAAGCAAACGTTGTGCTGGTTCTATTTCTTCTTCAACCGGTCAGCCCAAGCACACTGGAAATGAGAATATTTGGCAATACAGAGACTTTGCTGAAGGTATTGTGATGGAAGCATCACTGCATAAGGAAGGTCTTGTGCCACTTTTTGGTACTGTTATATCGAGCATCACTGCATAAGGAAGGTCAGAGAGGAAAAAGTGCAAGTATTACAGAAAGGGAAAAGGCATAAGGAAAAGAAAGTAAAAAAGGAGAGAAATACAAATAATACTATTTTTCAGATTTGAAGGGACTCAGAATTATGGCTAGTTAAATCACGAGGGGAAAATATTTTCAGCAACACCTGTTCTGTTTTTACTCACTTCTGATTCCAGTTTCAGGTGCTCTCTTCTCTCTGCATTTTTCTAAATCCAGTATATGCAGCTTCCCCCACCTTTCTAGTTTCATTGTCCCCTTTTCTTTCTGTAAGAGAGTGGTGTGTGTGGCCCCTCAGTGCATGAACCAGACCTTGCCTCTGGCACTGCTTTAAGTGGGATCTACATTGCAACAAATTAAAACCAACTTAAGCCCTGCTTCTGATGTGATTTTTCCCTCTGTGGTTACACAGGGAGAAAAAAGAAAAACCAGAACTAGATCACCATGGGCAATATGCAGAGTAGTCAATTCTAAGGAAACTTGAACACCAACTGAAATAATAATGAAGGCAGTTTGCAGATAATATTTTGATGGAAGGAGGTACAGTCAAATTATCCACTGCAGATGAATAAGAATGAGTCATCAGAATATTTTTATTCTGCCACAAGAGTAAAAGAATAAGATAAATATTTTAATGATATTAGTTACTTTAAATAATTAGCACTCATTAGTAAAGGTATGTAACAAAAGGGCTCTCTGATTCTTTTATTATTTTTTAACTCTAGGTGTGAACAGATGAACTAATAAACCAGTGTAATTTAAAGCAGTTTTGGTATTGTGATGGAAGCCAACAAATGTGAAACCTTAATTTGTTCTATATATGGATTTCTGAGCATTGGCTCTCAAACAGAAGCCATTAAGCTACCTCATTGTTAAGAAGCATGGAGACTGGTTAACCAGTGTACCCTGAAGTGACGATTCCCTGACACCTTCTGGGATAGGAAGTGACATGTCTTCAAGAGAAACTGACCTTAAAATTCTTGGAAGTCCCAGGAATTCACTTTTCAAAGGTACGTGCTATTTGCCTACTCCCATGCCATTGACTTTGGGTTGATCATAGTTAGGCTAAAGGCACATTGAAAGTTCCATGCCAAATTCGTATTTAAATTGATAAGCTTTAAAAAAAGCATAGTAAAATTATAAACAATATATATTCTGCTGCCCTTATTTATGCAGTACGTACTGTGCTTACGAGTATACCCATTGATACTATTTTGTTTAACTTGTTGTTTGATTAACTACTCAGATAACAGAGGCTTTAGTTATGGTGGTGACCCTAAGCAAAGTAACTGATGGGGTGAAGGGCTCACTGACACAAGTAAAGGCTCCATTATCTGGTCCAAAGGGACTACATAAAAAAGGAAGCTAGTGTAAGTAAGGGAGACCTTGACCCTGTTTCTTTTTTAAACATGCAGATTATATAAACACAAGTTAGGATATAAACATAAGTTGCCAAAATAAGCAGATCAGTTATAGTGAGATGTGTCACACCACAGCTGTCCTGCTTCACAGGGTGAAACATACAGGGGCCCAATCCTGCAGAACAATGGAGACGTTTCCTGCATACAGAGGTGCAGGTTGGAGATTCCCTAGGATACAGTTCTGTAGGCAAAGAAAGCCAGGGTTTCCCTGGGGCTTAAGGGACCCAATTCTGCACAGGAATTTCAGGTACATATAGGATCAGGTGCCCAAAGCCCTGGGGGCCACTGGAGGGTACATGCAGCTCCAGGCTGCCCATGCTCTTGCACCATAAAGCTAATACGCATCTGCCACAATAAAGCAATAGAAAATATTACTGCCTTTCTCGCAGCCACAAATTTTAGCCATTTGTAGTGCAATAAGGGATATGAACGTCTGTTTGTTTGGCTTTTATACCACCATAATTTTTTTTTTTATGGCAGCACAGAAGTGACATCTATTTCCACTCTCATTTATCTAACATCATGTCAGTTTATAAACAACAGATCAGGTTGTACATAATGACATCTGCCATTCTTAGATTTGGCTAGGTAGGACTAGGAAGTCCAAACAGCTTCTTTCTTTTCTGTCTTTGAATCATTTGGAGCCTTTTGATGCAGTCAGTTGTCTGAAGGAAAATATGGTCCTCCTGTAAACTGCAGGTAACAATATATATCTGTCAGAAATAAATGGTTGAACTGCTTGGGGGTTAAGTCTTTGATACTGGCCAGAGATAAAGGCATAAACTGACATACTCAGTGATACTGTAAATTTTTAGTCGCTCAAAAATTGCAGTATGACAGAATTTTTAATAAAGAAAATGTTCCAATGCAAAAATAAGTATACAAGTGAAAAATCATGGAAATAGAACACTTTTATTACAAAGAAGTATTCAATGCAAATTCCTTATGATTTGTAAACAGACTTATTTGGAAACTACTCTAAGAACATGTGAATAAATGGCAAAATATGAACTATTCACAAATGGTTTTCTTCTATCCCATTATTGCAAATGCAATAAGATAAGAATCTCCCAACCTTTACTCCCTCATCATGGAACCAGGGCTGGGAAATTAGACTCTCCCAGCCCCTGTTCTGTGATTACAAAGTGGGGGCTGGGAGCTCCCTGCTGCTGGGGGCAGGGGGACATTATCTCTGCCCGGGCTTCAGTAGCAGAACCTGCCTCAGCAGCAGGCAGCTTATGGGGGCAGGGAGCAATCTCCTGCCTCCTGCTGCCCATCTGACCTGGAGCACATTTGCTCTTAATCACCCATCTATACATGCTGTATGATGTAAAAAGTAATCGTTAGTAAATTTGCTACTTGTATTTACAGGTAGAAAATTTACTCATAATTAGAGCAAATTACTGCACAGTAAGCATCTGCACATCTAGATGGTGATGTTTACTGTGCAATAATTTGCTCTAATTTCATGTAAAGTATCTCAAGATGCGCCCCATGTGTAGGGATATTTGGTTAATCTGCTCCAAGCGAGATCAAAGTGCAAATCTCTGTGTACTGAAATCAGACACAGTGATAACCTCAAACCCAACAAAGTGGAAACTGTCAGGTTTTGTGCAAATCTAATCTGAACTGTGACAAAGGGGCATGCAAAAATTCCAGTTATCTTTTCAAGAAACTAACAAGAAGCATTGTCTGAAAATAATTCCTAAATAGACTATATCATGAAAGCTCATAAGTGACTG
Organism: Alligator mississippiensis; assembly: GCF_030867095.1. Classification (NCBI taxonomy): domain Eukaryota; kingdom Metazoa; phylum Chordata; order Crocodylia; family Alligatoridae; genus Alligator; species Alligator mississippiensis. The sequence continues at coordinate 156,061,463 of NC_081824.1, forward strand.
CCAGTGATAACTATAATTTGGAGGACAATTACAATCAGTGACTATTTTCTTCAATATATTAGTTTACAAATAGTCCTTCTGTGGCAGTTGTTCAGGATACTATTTCTTATTGCCAGCTTTTTCTTCTGAGTTTGACTCAATAGCCAATGAACTGTAGTAAACCTCACAAAATTCTCCAAGCATTGCTGAATTTAGCAGCATGATAGAACATTTCCATAGTGACTGAGATGCACTTTTAACATTTGAAGTTTGTGTGGGTGTTTGTCTTTTGGTTCATTGCTTCACCAACCACTGTATCTAGCTTAGAATTACTTCTGCTTCTACACATCTCCCCCCTACCCATTCCCCAGTCTATAAACCCAAAGTCCACATGCAACATCTCATAAAAGCATCTAATTTGAATACTTGGAAGCATAAACCATGTACAACACCAAAGATGTACAACAAAGATGTAGACGTGGTGTAAACTTTAACCCACATGCCATTGGCTGCCATATGCATATGTCTAGGAATGGATCAAAATGATTTAAAATGAAAAATCCCTATACCAAGATTGTATTAGGTTATGTCAGCAGCCCTACACGCAAACATTAGCAATATTCACTCCTCACGCACATTTTTAAATTTGCCCCAGTCTTCTACTTAAGTTATCACGTGTTCTAAACATGCCAAGAAGATAATGTATGTGTTTTGGTTTTCATTTTATTTTTCCTACAAGCTGGATACATCTGAGTAAGATTAAATTCATTTATTTGGAAAGTACACAAACAACATGTGCTTCTGCAGTTCATTGATGATAAGCTATAACAGGTCAAAGTAAGAGCAAAACTTTCCAAAAGGAAGTTATCATATGTAGCTTTCTTTGATTGCACATCTGCAAAATGTGTTACCAAATGGACAAAATATTGCCAAAAAAAAAAAAAGGAGGAAGCTGGAAATGAAGAAAGATCCAGAAATTATGTTGATAATGCATGATTAGAAATAAGAGTTTTACATGGAGGAAAATGAAGTAGAAAGATGCCATGTAACAGTGAATTATACCATAGATAACATGACGACAATAAAATTAATAGTAGTAGAAGTCTGTTAAAGCTGTTAGAAATTGTTCTAAAATGACAAATCAATAGCAGAAATACAGCATTATTCAAGGTAGTTATAGAGGACCTGTGACAATAATATACAGACTGCTCATGAATTCAGTTAGAAAGACAGCTAGAAAAGCTACAGAATGAGTTTCTGGAAGTGGTTTGATGTGTCATATTTTGTCTGAAGGCCAGGCGAAAAAAGGAGTTAGTGATGATTTTGTGGTTCTCACTGAAACAGTTGGAGGCCATTCAAGGAGACATTTTAGGTCAAATGGTAGTGTGTTCTGCTGTGCCTTGCAATTGTTAGGCCAATAACTTGGGAATGTTGTTATCCCACAGTGATACAACAGGTTTTTTCAAAATCACTGAAGCCATATGTGGTGGGCAAGTAGGGGGTGCTCCTGTGCCTGAGCCACCCACCTCACTACACCCAACCACCTTCCAGGCTTCAAGTGCCTTCCTGGGTGCGCCTCACATCTGGCCAACCCACCTTCCTAGAGCACACCCGCTAGTCTGAGGGTAACACTGCCACCACCCAGACTAAGGCTTGATCCTGGCACTGTGCCCCCTGGGAAACACAGGCCTAGTAGTCCTTGAGGGTAGTCGACCCACTCCAAGAACTCGGGGTGTTTCCGTCAGTCTCAAGCACAAATAGTGGTCTCTCTTAGTCAGCTGAACCAAGGGGACCCCAAGCCATAATCTAGACCCATTCCCAATAAATCTCCCATGCTAGGTACACAGGAGAACTTTGTTGGTTACAAGGAGTAGGTTTGAAATAGGGTACAGGGTACAGCAATATCAGAGAAATACAATAGAGCAAACTGGCATGGCTGGGTAGCCTTTGATCACACATCTGAGTTACTGAAAGCTAGATATCTAGCTAGATCTCAGGTACCTTACTCACAAGTATCATCCAGAGGCAGGTGGAGATTCCCTCTGGGGCTAATAGTTCATTAATCATGAGTTTCAAGAGAGTGAAATTCAGATGGTCCAGCTCTTCTCTCTGAGTTTTCATCATGGCTACTTCCCCTCCTCCTGGGCAGTCCTTAACTTATATAGAACTTATGACCTCATTTACCTGGTCCAATGGAGGCCAGCACCTGTTGGCTGCCAGCCAACCAATTTGAAATGCATCACTGGTTGCCGGGTAGACTGGCAGTCTCTAGTACCCTCCCAGTCAGGTTGGCATTGCTTAGAACAATAGGGAGCCCCTCACCCAGGTATGTGATGCCAGTCACCTAGGCAGAGGAGGCAGGTTTCCCCCCTCCATCAGGAATGTATCCAGCTCAGGTTACAACTCAGGGTCACCTAAGAGATGGATGTCTGCCCTCTGCAGGGACCATGTTAACCAAATTGTCACAGAACAGAGTTTTGGAGAGAGACAGGGATGGTATTCTGCCATACCATATGATGCTTTTAATGCATCACTTCTCATTCTAGCCACAGGTCCTTTGGTTATTCTGTATAATGAATTTGTTTTGTTTTGTTTTGTTTTGTTTTGAATTTTGAAGGGTGGCAAATTCCTGAAAACATTTTTCTAACAAAAGCTCTTCTTCAGTCTTCATAGATTTCATGGACCTTGTAAGACCATTGGGTCCGGCCTGTTTTTTCAACTGTACTTCTGTACTTCATCTAAACCAAAATATTTTTAATATCCATCTGATAGAAATTAGAGTTAGTTAACCCAATGCATATGCAACTAAGTATTCTGAATTGTGCATCCATTTCTGCTGGTTTTCCATTTAACATATTCTGCATATTTGTTTTAAAAAAATCACAATTCATTTAAGACTCAGCTGTGTAGATGAGGAGGGATAGGATAATCATTTATATTCCTGGAACTGATTTGGATTGATTGTGGGAAGTCCAGTTCCCTCCATGGCTGACAAAATCAATTTCAGATGAAATATTGTTAGGCAACACTTCAGATGTATGCACCCCACAGGAAATAATCATTGTTGTCTTATGAATCAGACATAACCATACAAGTAGCAAAGAAAAATATGAAAAATAGGAATAAATTATATTAAAGTGTTTTTTTTTTCCTTATGAACACAGATATAGTTTTTAACCTAATAGTCCTTGAGATGCAGGAGTTGTATTCTTTTTTTTTTCTTATTATTTTTTTTCTTTTGGATAATCCAAGATACTTGAAACATTTTACAACCATTCTACATGAGATATTTGGATATAAGACACAGTCAGACAATGTACATCCAGGGCTAGATTTAAGAAAAAAATAGTTGGAAATCTTCATAGGGACATTTTAGCTATTAGGGGCTACTAATGGCTAAAATAGCTTTGGGGTATATACACTTTTAATGGTATCCTCTGACATCACTATAATTATGATCTTGTCTAGTAACAAAGCCAAGCACACACATTCTATTACTGAGACACCAACGATCTAGGCATGGATCAAGTGCTAGACAATTTTTTTTTTCCATTATAGCTTGAGTCTGAAGGCTGAGGTAACACTGTACCTACAGATAAAGTGCTTAATTGCCAAAGGGTTGGGTTATCCAAGCTATGTTCATTATAATGAGTGAAGGGACAGGATAGCACAAGGTCCCATTTGCCACTGGAGGATATCCTTCTATTGAAATAATTCTCAATTTCCAATAGTGGGGTTGTTGATCCTACTGTGGCCCCCATGGGGTGGCCTTAGCGTAGCTCTCATTCTCTGTTGTTTGCTGTGAGATATGACCTAAAAGTCTCACAGTCTGATCCATGCTTTTGCAGCTAGATCATCTCTCTAATTCTCCTATAGTGGCAGCACTCCTTTGCAGGGAGAAGACAAAGTTGCCTTATGTTTTAGAACCACTGTTTCTGTTAAGAATTATTTCTTGGTTAACTACTTAGCATTGTGACTTGGACTTTGCCCTCAGGTCTGTGAGGAGGTGATAGTGAGATCAACAAATCCAGGGACACACATATTTCTGCTTGGATAATGTTTCTACTAATTTGTAGCTGGCTGAATGATATACCAGTTTTCCTCACTTTATCCAGAAGTTCTTTGATTTCCTTTTGGTAGAGCTAGGGGAGAGTGAGAGTTGTCCTGATGTTTCATAGTTCACAGTTATTAGGGTCAGAAGGGACCTATTAGATCATCAAGTCCAACCCCTTGCTCTGGGCAGGAAAGAGTGCTGGGGTCGGATGACCCCAGCCAGGTGACTGTCCAATCTCCTTTTGAATAATTCCAAGGAAGGGGACAACACCACCTCCCTTGGAAGCCTATTCCATATTTTGGCGACCTTCACTGTGAAGAACTCTTTCCTGATGTCCATCTTAAATTTGCTCTCTTTTAACTTGTGTCCATTGTTTCTAGTTACCATGACTGTCGCCCTGGTAAACATCGTATCCCCCACTTCCTGTTGACCCTCCTGATGAGTTTGTAGGCAGCCACAAGATCACCTCTCATCCCCTCATCCACTCCCTGCTACTGGAATGGCTGGCCATGTTCATATGACCCTCATTCTTGCCCATATAAATCCCTGACCTGGAAGAGGAAGTGTCTGGGCAACAGGGATCAATCCTTATTCAGACTGCTTTGCAGCTCCTATGGCTTCTGCCTCTGCCTGCTCTCTGTTTGATCTCCTGACTGCATACCTTGGCTTGCTCTCTGACTCTGCACTTTAGCTGATTCAGGAAGCTTGAGAATCAGGCAGTTACCAGATCTAGTCCTTAGACTGTCCTCCTGGCTTCCATTTATGATACTAATGAAGTGTAGATCAGGAAAACTTCTACCACTTTTCTTATACTTTTTAGAAAAGTTGATTTATGTTGAAATAATTATGAAAAAAGTTGTTGAAAACTTAACATCTCTGCTTCTTCAATTGAGATCAAGGAGAGATTGTAATGCATATCTTTGTGTTAGCCAGGAAAACCAACAATTAAAAATTCCAATTTTCCAGTTTTAAGGATTTAAAGCAAAATTTTCTCTGTATGGGGTGAGTGAGACAATGAAGATAAAAGAGGGGCAAGAAAATTTTAGTCCTTTATTTCAGTCAGCATAGTTCAGTCAACTGACAACCAACTCTTTCCATTTTAAGGCACTCTTTCCTATTTCACAGAAATTTGATTCTCTCTATCTATCATATTGACATATTCTATGATAGCTTATGCTAGTTTTAGTCTGCATGAAGATGATCAGGATTTTATTTAGATTTCATTAATCTATTTCTTGAAACAGGGTCAGGGGAAAATGTTTGGTTTGTTTATGTTAAAAACAAAATAAAAATAACTTTAGAGTCTTCATGCTTTGGCAAAGGATAGCTTAGGGTGCCTTTTGCTCTTTCTGTGGGAACCCCCCCCCCCCTTCAGATTTTTAGTTATAAGCAACTTAAATCTCAGTTCACACAAGGGCTGAAGTGATTTATTAGATAGTAACCCAGAGACAGATATTTCCAAATATTACATCTGCACTGAAAAAGACCCAACCAAAGATTGCAGAGGCTAAGAAAATTGCTTCTTACAGGGTGCATCTACACAAGACACCTTACTGTGCAGTAGTATAAGTTTACTGTGCAGTAAGCATACACATCAACATGTAAACACACTCACTGTGCAGTAAATACAGGGTAGATCTTGTTTTACCAATCTCATCTCCTTCTATGATCAGGTCTCTCACCACCTGGACACAGGAGACATGGTAGACATTATATACCTAGACTTCCAAAAGGCTTTTGATCTAGTATCCCACAATATCCTTGTGGGAAAACTGGAAGGCTGTGGGCTCAACTGCTCAACAGTTCAGTGGGTGGGAAATTGGCTGCACGGTAGGACCCAGAGAGTTCTCATAAATGGATCTGTGTCATCCTAGTGCAAAATGGCTAGTGGTGTCCCTCAGGGGTCCATGCTTGGACCAGTGCTTTTCAACATCTTTATCAATAATTTGGATGGGGGAGTGAAGAGCTCGCTGGCCAAGTTTGTGAATGACATCAAGTTATGGGCAGTGTGGTCACACCAAATGATAGGTTGCAGATACAGGCGGACCTGGACAGGCTCAAGAGTTGGGCAGACCCAAAAAAGATGAAGTTTAACACCTTCAAGTGTAAGGTATTCCATCTGGGGTCAAACAACTCTCAACATACTTATAGGCTTGGTGGCAACAGCTTGACTTGCACCACACCTAAAAGGGACCTAGGGGTAATGATCAACCATCATATGAATATGAGCCGTCAGTGCGAGGCGGTGGTCAGCAGGGCAAACAACATGCTGGAATTCATCAACCAATTAATCTTGTGTAAAACTAAGGAAGATATACTCCCACTGTACTAAGCACTGGTGAGACCATAGTTGGAGTACTGCATACTGTTCTGGGCATCACACTTCAATAAGGACATGGAATAACTTGAGAGGGTCCAGAAAAGAACCACCCGTATGTTCAGGGACTTGCAAGTCAAGCCATATGAGGATAGGCTGAGGGACCTGGACCTCTTTAGCATAAAGAAGAGAAGGCTGAGAGGGGACTTGATAGTGGCTTACTGCTATATCAGAGGAGTGCATCAGGAGCTCAGTGAACAACTCTTCACTAGAGCGCCCCCAGGGAACATCAGGGCCAATGGATATAAACTTCTGGAAGGTTGCTTCAGGCTTAATACCAAGAAAAACTCCTTCACAGTCAGGGTGTCCAGACTGTGGAATAAACTTTCTCCAGAGGTGGTGCATACACCTACCCTGGAGGTTTTCAAGAGGAGACTGGAGAGTCACCTCACTCCGGTCCCCTAACCCCAGTTGTCTTCCTGCCTAGAGCAGGGAGGCTGGACCCGATGATTTGCAAGATCCCTTCCAGCCCTAACAATCTATGAAACTTTTCTAATCATGAGTAAATTTGCTACCTGCAAGTGCATGTAGCAAATTTACCTGTAATTAGTTACTGTGCAGTAGCACTGGTGTAGATGCCTGACCAGGAACAAATCAGCTCCCAGTGAGCTGGCCAGCAGGGGGTGGGAGATTGCTCCCTGCCCCCAGGAGCTGACTGCTGATTGGGTGGGCTTCACCACCAAAGTCCGGTGGGGACTATATCCCCCTGCCCTGGAAGCAGGGAGCTCCAAGCCCCCTGCTCCAAGATCACAATCGGGGAGCAGATTCTGGGAGACACTTATCTCCCAGCACCCACTTCACCATTGAGATCAGGGAGCAGTGGGGGGAGGGGGGGCTGGGATCCTTATCTCCCAGTGCCAGGTCCACAGCTGTAGGGCCAGAGCTGGGTTATCTTTATCTCCCAACCCAAGCTCCACAGTCATGGGGCTCAGGCTGGAGAGATAAGGATCTCCCAGTGCTGGCTCCACAACCATTGAGCTGGTGCTGGGAGCTTCCAGCTAGTGGGTGCTGGGGAGTCTGTTCCCTGCCCAGATCCATGATTGCAGAACTGGGTGGTAGACAGGCTCTCCAGCTCCCTCCCCATGATTGTGAAGTGGGGGCTGGGAACTGTTCCGATCAGGGGCAGGTCCTAGCCCTGTGCCCCAATCGGGCAATTGAGGCACGGGGCTTGAAAAGAGCTGCAGGGGTGAGGAAGATCCCAGCCCTCTTCTCCATCTGTTGGTGGGGCAGTGAGTAGAGAGCCCCTGGCTGGGCAGGGAGTCTCCACCCAGGAGGGTGTTTGCTGCCAGCTGCCCCACTGGCAGACCAAGGCAAGGGTCTGGGACCTGCTCCTCCCCTGAATCTCTTTCAAAGTCCCCTGCCCTGATCAGGTTACAGAGGAAAAGATCAATATCCCAGCCCTGGGCAGAGATCAACATCCTGGCCCAGTGTTCCCTGCCAGCCCCTGGACTAGCACCCAGGGAGAGCCTAGAGCTCGCCCTGGTGGCATCTAGGGCCTACTGCAAGGCCCCAGGAAGCAGAAGCAGTTTGCTGCCATTAGCAGCAAATCTACATTTGCTTCCCTGAACATGTAGATGCCTTTCTGGGAGCATTTACTCATGAGTAGCTTACATATAGACACTAAGCATTGGTGCATAAACATCATTGGCACTAAACGTAGGAACTTTGGTATGGAATGGAATGGTATGGTATGGAATGATAACTGTTTCCTCAGTGCTCCTTTGGTTTTAGGTTGGGGAGTTTAGGAAAACCTTGGCATTCTGAAGAAGAACACAGTCCAATGTGAATACAGGACATTGGGCACATCTGGTCCCCAGGAGTGGCTACTCCACCTCTTTTCCAGATTTCATGCAGCAGGGCAGCACATGTCAGAAAGCAATTCTCTCTGAGAGCACTGAGATGCAGTTGATGTACCCTAAGTATTTCAAGTTGGGCAGCCAGAAAGCAAGTGGGACAAGGTTAAAATGTCACCTCTGAAATGGGCATGCTCTACCTCAGAGCTGGCATCCTGAAGCATGAGTGCCACAAGTGGTGTGGGCATCCTCTGGGAGATCAGGAAGGGGACAGAATGCACAGTAGTAGATAGTGTAAGAAGCAGAAAGCAAAGCAGGAGAGCAAGCATGGAGCATAGGGTAGGGAGCAGAAAGCAGAGCAGCACACCTGCCAAAACATTTGTCCTTTACTAATTTACTTTAACAGGTCAGTGCCTAAGTTTCCTATGCTTTAAACAGGTTATAATGCCCCCTCCCCTCACAACTGTTGTGAAACTAAATTCATTAATCTCTGTGAAGTCTTTTAATGTTATAGTGACAAGGATCATAGAAAGTCTATGAGAAAATTAATGAATTCTGTTCTGAGACCAGGATTTAGATTGTTTGTGTTAAGTAACATATTAAACCATGAAAATAAACTGAAATATCAAGCACCAACCATTCTATGTCCTGTAGAAAATTGGTTGAGTTTAAGGACTATACTTATACAAAAGGGGTTGAATTAAGTTTATATGGGCAACCATAATGTGATTTCTAAATTTTTTGGCTGTGTGACTTACAATCTTGATGGGAGTTTTTTCTTTGATATTGAGTACAAGTTCATTCTTATTTTTTTGCCAGTGACTTTCATGTTTGAAAATATTGAGAAATCTTCATCTAGAGATCCTTGGTGGAAATATGCCACAGTAATACAAAATATTATTTATTTCAAAATTTAACCATTCTAAAATTTAACAAAACTTGTTACTACAAAGTAATTCTACATAATTCTTATTTCCAGCAACATCAAAAACATAATACTAAATTATCAGTTTTCCTGCCTCTCCCTACTATCTGTTAAAATTTACTGAAGGTAGAAAAGGAAATGTCCCTGAAGAATTCAGGTTGTGAGGCAATATGATTTTATTCTAAATGCTGTGCTCTGTTTTTGGAAACATGATTAGGTTCCCACTTCTTCCCAGATGACTGACACTTACCATAATTTGAATTTCTTTATGGGATCTGCAAGATTTTTGGCAGATTTCAGGCTTCCTTATCAGTGTGTGCCCAGCTGGGAGAGAATTTATATAGATGAGTTATACATAGATTGGTTGCAACTGTGGTTTCCATATGTTGCTACTAAAAGCATGCACTTAAGGAACAGAAAATGTTTCTGACTCCGCTTGACTTTGGTTTTATCTAAAGTTTTTTTGGGTTTTTTTGTTACAGTTAGATGGACCTAATTTTGCAGAGTTCATCTGTAGAGTTCAAACTGGTTTGTTAAGAGAGAACAGCATAATTATCCCTATGTTTAAATGGGGAAACTGAGACATGAGATTACTTTTACAAGGACCCTAGTACAATATTCAAGTTTTGATTTCTAGTCCATTACTAGTAAAGTATGCTGCTTCTGTCTGATAATAGTCCAGATTAAAAATATTTTATATGATTAGATGAAATACCATAAATTCATTGAAAATTTAGTCTAAGTGATTTAGTCCTAAATTAGAAAAAGCTAGAAGTTCAGTGGGAAAGTGTGCAGTGTAAGCATATTTCAATTTGGTGTTAATTGATCAGATAGCTCATGTTCATTTGCTAGAACCCTATTATGCTAGGCACTGTATAAACATACAACAAAGATCACCCCTGTCTATAATCTAATTAAAAGGTAAGAGAGGCTAAAGATTGATATAGACAATCAGAGGAGTAGAAGGAAACAATAAGACCAGTAATCCAATAATTTCCAAGTATTTTATATTATAAAAACCATGGAAAAGTCATGTCTTAGAAGACTGGAAGGAATAAAATAAGTTCATTCTGTGGTTGTGTTATGGAGAACTCCTCTCAAGGAGAAGGGGTGAAACTGAAAAAGCAGGAAAAATAGTGTAGCAGTGCATTATGAAAATTAAAGAAGTGGTTGATGGAGGTAGCATCCTGGGCAACTGGAGGTAAGAGCTGACCTCAGTGGTAAATGAGAGACTACAGCCAGTGAAAGCCCTCAATCTTTATTTCTGTAAGGAAGAGGTGAAAAAAATCAGGATCTGTTTGGGTGTCTTTTGTTGCCAATCAAAGCTTTCCGAATGATATTTCCAAAACCGTATGCAGTGATTTTCCTGATGACAGTAATGGGACACATCAGGGTATGCTCCCTGGAGTAGCAACTGCACCCTTCCAACAATTATACCTCAAAAGAACCCTGCCCTTGCTATAATTTGATAGTGGCAAGTGTCCAGAGAGAGAGAGAGAGAGAGTATGAAAGTGAGAATATTGTCCTTCAATTTGCAGTGAAGTTCTTATCTTTATTATTATTCTGCAAGGGGTTGTAATTGATAGAGGGCCAAAGGTCTGTTCTTATAATACTTCCTTGTAACAGAAACCATTCTTCAGGTGGATAGTCTAGTTGGAGGTGATGAGCTTACTTGTGTCGAATTTATTTACAAGATTAAGAACTGAAGCATTAGGCACTAAATCCTGCTCAATTTAATATCTTAGTCCAATTTACTTTGGGACCAGAACAACTAGTGGAGGGGAGGAAGGAAATAACAGGTTAAATGTGCAACGGGAAAGCAGCTATTGTCTGTAACAAGGAAATAAATGGGGTGGGGGGGGGGGAACACCACGTTTGTCACTTTTGATAGGGCAGAGAAAGCTTTGTGGTTTTTTGTTTTGCTAACATTTTGTTTGAGATGAAGTGAAATATTTTTTTCATAATGTTGAAATATTCCATTTCAACATTTTAGAAAAATAAACCTTTTTAATTTAAAAAATACCTTCATATGTTTTATAAGAGCAAAATATGAACAAAATATTTTGAATAATTTTAAACTTCAAAAAATTATTTTTAAAGGAAATCCATTCACTCCCCCGTGCCAGTCATTCTGGATCAGAAAACAGTCATAATTGCAGAATTTCCCACAAAGTGGGAAATGGGTTTTTATTCAGCTGTTAGTTCAACCCAGTCTCTTTATCAAAAGAGATGTCTTTCAGCATATGTAGATGAAATGAGGGCACTAAATTGAAGCGGTTGGTTTTGAAAAGCACCGCTTCAATATTGGGCCAAGTAAACCCCCATGTCATGCACACACCTGTGCACTTGCCTGCAAGGGGAGGGCATTCTGTTGGTGGGTGGAGTGGTCCCTGGGCTATGCAGGGGCTGGTGCTTCCCTCCACAGTAGCAGTGCCCCCCCCTGCAGGTAGCACCTGTCCACAGGCACCCAGTTTGGGTGGTCCCAGTGGGCACTGCAGCTGTGGAGGGAAGCACTGGACCCCCACATAACACAGGCAGGCAGCTTTGTGGGGGGAATATCAGGCTCACTGCTTTTTTTTTTTTTCTTGGGCAGAGCCTGCGTTCCTGTGCTGCTACCAGGCTTCCTGCAGAGTCCCTGAGCTGCACATAGCCCAGTGCCTTACTCTGTGGCTGTAGGGCAGCAAACTAAAATTCCTTAGAGGAGTTTTAGTTTGCTGTGCCACAAGTCATTTAAAGTGCATTATGCAGCCAAATTTGCTACAGCAGCTAGAATTAATGCTCAGTATGCCACTGACACATTAAAGTGGTGTAAAAGCATTTAACCCGTTTTAAAGTGCTTTGCACACACGCCCCTCATTTTGTCTACACACGGGCTTTATAGCTAAAAGCAGTCTTCTCATTCTATCTTCTAAGTAGCTACACTTGTTGCTTCTGAGCTAAAATTAATTCATCATTCATACTATATTGGGACTACTTATGAGTAAATAGAGCAGGATTTGGCCCACAGTGTAGTTCTGATGTGCACTAGATTATCACGTTTATATCACAGTCTGAAATAAGAGAGAAGAAGAGGAAAAAGAAAACACTGACGGTAGGTTGAAATGATAAATGTAATTCTTCAGTCCTATGTAAGCTTTTTGCTGCTCTATCTAGGATGAGAGGAAATTATGTCTGTGGTCTGTAACTTCTTTTTTTGTCTTTTATAAATTTTCACAATTCCAATATGACATGCATCCAAAGATGGAAGATCCATGGAGGAGAAAACTTCTATTGACATGAATGTCATGTTATTAATTCCTTATAAATCCAAACTTAGCTGTTATCTATGTATTTGAAACTACGTCCTTTTCACAGGTTTAACAGCTGTGTTTGGCATACAGAAAAACTGTAGATTCATTGTTAATAAACTAAAATAATCCATTGCCAACTGGATGTATCAGTATCTGAGTATCTTTCAAGGTAAGGTCGTGATTTTTTTTCCCAAACTAATTCAGGCTTATGGAAAATCCTTAGGTCTGAGAATTGTTTCAGTTTTTAGTTTTTACACTGCCCCTGTGTATAGAAACTCAACCATTCTCCATTAACACTAGCCAATGGTAGGAGATCTAAATGCTATTGCTAACTTTTATCAAAATGTATTTATTGCTATCTTTGTTTAGAATTATTATAATGTATTATTATTAGTTATAATTATTACAGTTTAGAATTATTCCTTCTATATAAAGAGTGCATGTAGAATGCATTATTTTTACATAAAACATAATTCATGAATATTCACAAAATAAAGAGGAATTGGTTAAACTTATTTGAACTATCTGTTAAAATTGCTTTGACACTGTAAGAAAAAAATATAGCTTCTCACCACATTATTAAGAGCATAAAACACTAAACTTGTATGTATTTACACATGTGCTTAATATAACATTTGCTGTAGTTCCATTACTTGCATTTGGAAAACACAAAGGGTTAGATAACACATTACAATTAGATCATATTAAGAGTACTTAAAACCTGAGTGATACATCATTTGGGCAAGGATTACCTTTGAGCTATGCTACCTGGTTCATGTTAAATTAACTTCTGAGTGTTCACCTAAGATAAAACCACCAATCTGAGATAATTTAATATACCAGGTGGCACTGCTCCCACATGAAATAGCTACTATCAAGGACTCTACAGTATTGGACTAACAGCAAGGGACAAGTGGGCAACAGGTGGGTGAGGATTGGGTGAATGGGGAGGGAGGAAAAAGGGAAGAAGGAGGCAACAGTGGTGAGGAGGGGGGCGCTGCTGGGATTCTGCCCCGTCAATGTATGAATATCCCTCTCCACCCCTGAATTGCTCTCCACCATCCCAATTTCCCCTTGCTGCCCCTCATCAGCCCCTCCAGCCCCAGATCACTTCCCCGTAGCCCCAATCAGCTCAAACATGGCAGAGGCATCACGGTGGTGCTTTTCTTCTCTGTCTGCTTCTGGGATCCCTTCAGAGCACCCTGACCCTGTATGCCCAGATCACACCCCTTCTATTGCTCTTGGACTGATTGTGGTGGCAGGGCAGTTTTTTGGGTGTGGAGGGACTGATCAGGGGATGGAGGTGGTATTTGGGAGTAGCTGGACAATTTAGGGGCAGAGGGGGTCTAAAGTGTCACAGGGGGTCTCTTCCCCCACTCCTCCTTGGTGTATACCATAGCTAGAAAGCCAGCAAGTGGAGCAGGCATGGAGCAGACTTGTGGCCCCTAGCCATGCCTCTGCTCTCTAGAGTGGAGGTCTGAGAAGCATTGGCAATGTGTAGGAGGTGCACGCAGGTGCAAGTGCACCCCCTGAGATTGGCCCTGGAAGCATCAGCCACAAAACTTCTGGTGCACTTCCGGTTTCACCGCTCAGTCGCTGGTGATTGGCCCCCATGAGTGATCTGGTGTCCCCCCAGACTCAGGAGGCACCAGTCACCCATGCTGAGCAGTGCACATTAGAGAGGGTATTAACCCAGAACATGCGACTGATCACTAGCACTTAGAAACTTTAACACAGATTAACGTACTTTAAAATTAGGAGCTGGTAACTCTAATGTAATATCACTCAGACACAGCCAAAACACTGGGGACTCGGGTCTAATAGTAAAGCTTTCAGACAACTGTTAAGATACCAGTGGCATGACTCTACTGTAGTAGTATTGCAGCAGTATAAAACTGGAGTAAAAGTGTACTTAGCAGGAATCAATTTTGGGATGGGGTCCCAAAGGCAAGAGAGAAGTTTAAGACCAAGTTTTCCCTGCCTGTGTGGCACAGCTAAAAACACTGAGGTGAATTATACGCAATATACTAGCCATGACTACAATGCAGGAGCTGCAATGTGGTCATGTAGTAGGTCCTGCTTGTCTTCTGTCCTGATAGTTGATAATTGATGGATATTGGCTTAAGACAAAAATAGCCAAAGGGTCCAAAGGGAGTTAGGCACTTATCTCTCATTAATATTGTTTGAAATAACCTACTTCTCTTAACATTCCTTGGAAAACTTCAACCAAAGCTGCTTGAGGAACCCTAAGAATATATTTCCTGACTTCAGTGCAAGAATAAGGATTCAGTGGAAGGCATGAATGATGTATGCCTGCAAAGGCTTGGGGGGTGGGGGCGGCAACTGCCCACAAGTGGTGGCAGCAGTAGTGTCAATGGCAGGGGCATAGTGGCGGTGAGTGTGGAACTTCTTCACAGTTCGAGTGGCCAAGGTCTGGAACGGGATCCCAAGGGAGGTGGTGCTCTCCCCTAGCCTGGGAGTCTTCAAGAGGAGTTTAGATAAGCATCTAGCTGGGGTCATCTGAACCCAGCACTCTTTCCTGCCTATGCAGGGGGTCGGACTCGATGATCTATTGAGGTCCCTTCCGACCCTATGAATCTATGAATCTCCCACAGGCAGTCACGGGGGTGTCAGCAGCGGGGGGCAGGCCGAGGGGAGAGGTCCTGCAGGCAGCTGTGGTGGTGTCAGTGGTGGTGGGGAGGAGGGTGGGTGGTGAGTACCGACCAGCAATTGGTGACCACCTGCAGATGGCACTGACAGCAGTGGCAGTGGCAAGCAGAGATCAGGGACCACCCACAGATGCGGCGCTTTTCACAGGGGGTGCACCACCAATCTCAGGGGATGCACATGTACCCATGTGCATACGCTATGCATCGCCAGTGGTGGAAGGTGACTAACTTCAGGATATGGCCTAGTAGGGGCAGAAAAACTCTTACAAGGCGTGTCTCCACATTCATTAGTGTACTGTAGTTAGTGCCCATTAAGTTTAGTGCTTGGATAAATCAATGTGCAGTAACTGGTGCTACTGCACAGTAGCACTGGTTCATGGCTCTGTAGTGATGCTAACTGTGCAGTAGCCTAATACTGCTGTGCAGTAGTGTATTAGCACAGGTTTTTTCCCTGCACACTTCTGTGCAATAGAGGTGATAATCATCTAACATCTAACATCAACTTCGCTGGGCTGGCCATATCATTCAAATGTCTGACTCCAGTCTCCCAAAACAAGTTTTATTCTCCCAGCTCAATCAAAATGTATGCTCAAGAGGAGGGGAGACGAAGCACTTCAAGGGTAATCCTCAAGGCCAACTTGAAAAAATGCAACATTAGTATCAATTTATGGGAGACTATCTCCCAGGAATATCTCAAATGGAGTCTGATGCAAGGATCTCAGTTCTTTGAAAACTTACAACAACAACAGGTGATGGAACAACAGGAGTGACAGAAACAGTGTGTTGCAAACTGAACCAAGAAACTAAAGCCACCCAACCCACATAGAAACATGTGCCTGAGCTGCAACAGAGTCTGTTGATCCTAGGTAGGCCTAGTCCACCATCTTTAGACCCACAAATAAAAGAATCATGAAAGACAATCGTTCTTGACTGTGAGGGATTGCCAATGACAGGAGGAACCATTCTGATATACCTATTCTTGGATAAACATCACGTGTAAATATTCATTTCAGAAAAAGTGCACATCATCAAGTCTATATTAATGTGTCTTACTCCACACATATATAAGCCCTAAGCATCTCGATGCCTGAAACTTCTCTTTCCACTTCCCACATCAACTTCTAATATCATTCCTGGTTTTACTCCCAAAGTATATCCAGGAGAATTCCTTGTCTCCTTCCCCATAACCCAGTGACTGGTCCTAGAACAGTTAGATCTCTCTTCAAAAGTGTTGATGGGGAACCTAACAGACAGTGATAGGGTGCATCTGCATGTTTGCTTTACTGCCCAGCAAACTAATTTACTGTGCAGTAAAGCATCACCATCTACATGTGTGCAGCAATTGGGCTAGTGTAGACTAATTCACAGCTGTCAGATAGTCCAGTCAGATATAGGTACTATCTGATGGCAGGGTAAAGTACTGTGCTTAAATGCATGTGTAGACTGTTATGTTGGGATTAGTTTATTCTGGCTCAAATGGCACTGGAGTTTATTCAGTCACATTAATTGCATATGTAGACATGCCCATATCGCTTTAAAATCTAAACTGCTCCATTACACATCTGCAATTTGAGAAGGATCATTTATTGGAGGCAGGGAGTGGGAACAGATAAGGAGAGGAGAATAAAAGCAACCATTCCCCAGGTATTAGCTAAAATATATGTCACAGGTCTCTTGAATGCTCATTGTCATTCTAGTAGTTCTCATCAAGTATGACCTTCAACATATCTATAAACATCCATAAAGCACTTGATAAAGGCCTAACAAAATGATGGGGTGGCAGGAGGCCACATGTATAAGTTCCTTTTAAGTAGTGGGCTTACTTCATCAAATGCTATAAAGGGACTACAGGAAGCAGAGCTTTTAAGTAGGATCACAGGAAAGTAGGACTGAAAGGGACCTCATAAGGTCATCTACCCAAGCCCCTGTTCAAGGAAGGATTATCCCTGACTAAACCATCTCAGCTAAGTGTCTTTATAACTTGTTTTTGACAGTTTCCAATGACAGAGTGTCCACAACTTCTCTGGATAACCTGTTCCAATGCCTGACCATCCTCACAATGGGTGCATCTACATGTGCAATTAGTCCTATAGGGGTTTATTAATCAGTAATTTACTGTACAGTAAACCTGCCCTGGGCAAGCATCTACATGTGCAGCCATTTGGGACCAGATTTGCTCCTCATGGCACTAACCTGCTCCTTACCTCCTCCAGCCCTGTTCTGCTCCCTTGCAGCAGCCAGGGGGAGCTGGAGGCTCTGACCGCAGCTGCCTGGGGCCAGGGCCCTCTTTAAAAGCCAACCCTGCATGGTGCTCCCTGGCCACATATTTTTCTGGCCTGGAGTAGTATGCAGCATGCTGCCACACCCATCTATATCTCTGTCACCAGAGCCTTTGCCCAGCATTTGATGGCTGCTCCAGCCCCATGCCCTGGAATCAATATCCTGTGCTCTGGGCAGGAGCTTAGCACCCTGCTCATCGTGCTTCATTGCTATAATGACTGCAGCCTGGCCCAGGTCATTCTCAACCCTAACTGCCCCCCTATGGAGTGCAGCCATGTGGGCAGGCTCACTGCTGCATCTGAAGCCCCCTGTCCCCACACTGACACCTGGGATCATGAGAAGTGGCTGGAGTCCTTTCAGATGACCTGAACCACCTTCCAGGAGTCCCTCGACCAGCTCTGCATGCACCTGGAACAGCAGGCCACCATCATACAGATGTCCCTCCCCACAGAGACCCATCTGACCATCACCCTACTCAAGCTGGCCACACTTGCCAGCCTGTGCTTTGTCAGCCACCTCTTCGTTGTGGGCAAGGTGACTGCCAGGGAGGCCATCCTGGAGGTCTGCAGTGCTTTCCAGGACATGCTGGAGCACACCATGCTCCAAGGTGGTGGTGGGGTTCCATGCCCTAAGCTTCTCCTAGTGCATCGGGGCCCTGGATAAGACCTTCACCAACATGAGCACCGCCTGGGCTGGGAGAACCCATGATGCCTGGGTCTTCTGGAACTCCACCCTGCCACCCTGGTGGAGATTGGGCACTTTGTAGCAGGGGTACTACTCCTCTAGCTGGGCAAGGTGGCAGTCCCTCCCCTCCTTATTGGGGACCTTGCCTACCAGATCCTGCCCTGGCTCTTCTACACTAGCCAACTGGACCCCCACCAGGCACATTTCACTTGGTGCCCGGGCCAGGCCCATGCATGGGAGGAGTGTATCTTCAGCCACCTGAAAGAATGCTGGCACACTCTCACCACCTGTCTTGAGGTTGTGGAGGTCAGCATCTCCCAGGTCATTGTTGTGGCTTGTGTGCTGCATAACATCTGTGAGGCCAAGAGGGAGCTCTTCTGTGATGCTTGGCTGGAGGACACCTGGTACTGGGAGCACCAGCTGTGGTGGCAGTGATAGTACCAGGCCTCAACCCCCATTGAGACACCAGGTAAACCGCACATCTGGCAGTAGGGGCCAGGGCACTGGGTGTGAGAGGTGCTAGTGAACCACCAGCTCCTGCACTCCCCACTGTAGGCCATCTAGATGGCCAGCCACAGACCCCAGCCCTGCTGTATACCCTCATCCCATGCTTAGGAGTACTTTATTCTCCTCCACAAACACAGACCTCTGTCCCACGCTCCCTCCTGAATAACAGACCTTGTACTCCCCTCCCTCCTGAATCACAGAGCCCTTCCCCTTTCCCCACCAACCAACATACCTCCACTACCAACCACCCAACCCACAACCAACAAAGCACCCTCTTCCCTCTGCAGATTATGTACAGTTCTCCTTGTTCCCTTCTGGGGTGGGGGACAGTGGGGTGGAGACATTGGTGGGGCAGAACCCAAGGACAGGTGTCCAGCACCCCAGCCTCTGGCCACACCAGCACGGGCATGCATACCACAGCAAGGTTGCAGGGAGAGAGGCTTGCCTGGGGATGGCAGTGGCCACTGCTTTGCCAGCATGGCCACCTAACACTCCTGCAGCCTGGGGCCAGGACCAGCAAGGCCCTCATGCAATGATGGCCCTGCTGTGGGCACCTCATTTCTGGGGGCACATGAAGACATGGTGAGCATTGGTGGGGGGGAGGGAAAGTAGGGAGTCTGGCTGGTGTGGAACCCAGGGCAGATGCCAGGGCCACAGGAGGTGCCACTCCACTTCATCCCAAGCCATTGTGGGGCTTGCAGCTAGGTGGTGGGTGGCTGCTACAGGGCAGGTGGGGTAGGGCTGGGGGCAAGGAAGCAAGTAGGATGAAGGTGACTGCCAGAGCAGGAATGGTTTCCATCACCCAGCAGACCTCCTCCACTGCCCTGGTCACCACAGTGACCTGCCACTTCTGGGCCTCCACCATCCTCTTGAGGAGGGCAATGTGCCTCTCCTTGAGGGCCAGGATTCTCTCCCAGAATGCCTGGTCCTCCTGGGCCATCTCCCAGTCCTCCAACTCATGTGCATGTGATGTCTTCCACATTCCAAGCCTCAAAGTCTGCCAACCACTCCTCCACCATGATGACCAGCCAGTCCAGCAGCAGGGTCCACTTCACTGCTTCCAGAGCCTGTGCATATGGAATGCTATCAAATTCCTCTTTAGTATTCTATTTTCTATGCTAAATAACCCACATCTTTCAGCCTTTCCTCACAAGTCTCATCTCCCAGGTTTCTGATAATTTTTTGTTGCCCTGCATGGGACTTAAACTGTCCACATTCTTTTTGAAGCATGGACTCCAATAGAAAGCAGTGATTAGAATATAATGAGTAGGTGCAGGGGTAAGAAAAATGAGGGGGCACTGCTGAGAGAGGCAAGGTGGATAGGATAGGTAAAAAAACTCAAAACAGTTAACCCACTGGGGGTAATAGGTGTTATAAGAAGGGATTTTCATAAATCACACTGGAATTGCCTCCCACGGTGGCTCTTTTAATGTTTTCATCTTAACGCTTTCTCCCCTCACCCCTGATTGGGTTTAATATGGTTTAAATGGTACTTAACACAATACAGTCCTTGGATGATTTCCTGTTCTTCCATTTGCAGTTCAAGTTGGTTTTTAAATTTTCTTTTATCTAAGGACAGCCACTCTGTGGTCAGTGTTGGAATATCAAGGATGGTTCTGCCATAGGCTTGTCTGTCTCAGTGTAACTAATGTCAGATCAAGATTAATTCATCTTACACACAGGGTTTGCCCTGTCTGCCCAATGTAGAAAGAAGAGAGGCATGTAAGCAGGTGATGATGTATATGACATTTGTAGCAGTCTCTATACTAATGCTAGGAGCATGGGGAACAAGCAGAAGGAACTCACAATCCTGCTTGCAAATAAGAAATTTGATTTAGTTGAGCTAACTGAAACTTGGTGGGACCCTACCCACAATTGGGCAGTAAGTATTGAGGGCTATAGGCTGTGCACATGAGATAGAGTAGGGAGAAAAGGGGGAGGGGTTGCTCTATACTGGCTGGCCATCATGGTGGAGGAGTGGTTGGCAGACTTTGAGACTTCTCTACGTGAAGGAACAATATACATCTTCCATAATCAAAATGGGACCAGAGGATGGGCAACTTGAGGTATTGTGGGTCAGAATACAAGGGAGTCAGGGGGAAAGGGACTTGAAAGGGAAGAAAGCGGGAGGAAAGGGGTCTACTACAGGCCACCACATCAGGAGGATGAGTTGGGCCTCGAATTCTTGAGACAGCTCTCAGAGGCTGTATGGTCAAGGGGCCCTAGGGGTAAAATGTCATAATGGGGTGGGGGCTTCCACTGCTATGTGCACTCTGGTGGAGGCTGAGGCATCCCCCTGATCTGTGCACAGGGTGGAGGCAGCTGCTGCTGTGCACTAGGCTTTGCACACTGCTGCAGCTGCCCCAGGAGCGGTGCAATGCCATGTGCCTGCTCCCTCTGGACTGTACCGCTCCCCCTTCCCACCTGGTGGTGGGACACATATGGTATTAAACCACTCATGGGACAGCTGCATGTGTGCACAGGCTCATCCCCCCCTCCCCAAATCATTTTAATATAAAGGGGCATATGAGCTGAAACTGTGAGACAGAAGGAGTACACTTGCTGAGAAAGATTGAAAACTCCTCTCCTAAACCCACACTGAGATTCTGGGACAAGTTCTTCAGCAAGTGGAAGGAAATCATGCAGGAGGGTTTTTGCAATGATCTTTCCTGTGGTGGACAGCAAGGTGCTCCTTCTCCACAGTCAGACTGGTCCCCCTTCTTGAAGATTGTCATGATCATGGCATTCCTGAGGTCATCTGGGATTTCATCATCGTTACAGATCCTTAAGATGAGGACATGGAGCTCTGATGTGAGCTCCTCTCCCCCCTGCTTCAAGATTTTGGTTGGTATTCCTTCTGCTCCAGATGCCTTGTCATTCTTCATCTGCTGGATGGCTTTCCTCACCTCATCAGGGGTTGGAGGGATCTTTTCTGACTGGGTATTCTGGGATGGAGTTGAGCACACTTTCATCAACAGCAGAGTCTCAATTGAAAAGGTCTTCAAAATGCTCCTTCCAACAGAAACTGATTCCTCCCCTTTCTTGGATCAGGTCTCCTGCATCCCTAGGTCTCAAGAGGGTTGGTCCCTGAGTGCTTGGACCATAGGTGGCTTTGGTGGCACTGAAAAAAAAAAGTCATATTATGGATGTCAGCAAGGTGTTGAAACTCCTTTGCCTTGTCTTTCCAGCGTCTGTTGTTCATATTTCAGATCATCCTTTGGACTACTGCCTTGGCTCATTGGTGATTCAGTTTCTTTTCTTTGGAGTTGATGTCATTCTGCCAAACACAAAAAGCCTTGAACTTGCAGTCAATCAATTCTTGAATCTCTTGGTCATGCTCATAAAACCAGTTCCACTCATAGGCTATCCCTTACCTGAGCTCACCTTATGGTTTATTCATAGAATCACAGTGCCTTAAACAGCAAATCTCATGGTGTGTATAACAGCCCTTTTAAGAGTAGGATTGGGAGAGACCTCAAGCTGTCATCTATTCCAAACCCTGCTCAAGGTAGGGTTGAGCCTACCTAAACATCCTGTTCTTAAAACTGTATGAACTCATGAACTGTACAACCCTTTTGTACAACTACATGGCATGCTGTCAAAATACTAAGAATAACCTTACCTGCCACAGGTAAAGCAGGGTGATGAAGACACTGTCAACGCTGTACTGCTGCTGCAAAGATAGAAGTAGTGTGTTAAAATACAAAATACAGATTTGTGTAGTTAATATTTTGCTACTTCTAAAAAAAGTCAGCTGTAACCAAAAGATTGATTATTACTCTCTGCTCAAATATACTTTTTTTTTTTATTTCATTGTTAGTCCAGAATCTTCTTTGGAGTTTCTTCTAATATACATCAGTGTAAGCAATGCCTTTATACTGGTAAATATTTTCCTAATTCAAAATACAAGTGTAAAACTGCATATTGTTTTGAAAAATGCAAGTTTATTAAATTAGAAATTAAAATAAATTAAACATATGATAGAGGAATAAATAAAATAATGTTTGAATTAGTGTGAAAAAAATAATTTTGTTTCACAGAAGTTTTAATATATTTTGAGAGTGTTTATTTCTTTCTACTTTTGAAATGTTGCTTTTTGTGTCAAAATTCTCCCATGGACATGTGTGCACATGCCTATAAACATGCAGCAATAAGCTCTGGAATGTATTGCTACTGGGCATGTGACTACACATGTGCCTAGACCACAGTACTTTGAACTGGCTTGGAACAACCTCAGCTGTCAGGGAACCCAGGGGGTCAGCCTGCCAACCTGGGACTGCTCTGACTGGGCTCAGTGTGCTGCAGAGGAGCTGGCTGGGGCATAAAATGATCCATTTCAATGCTAGTCAGCAGGCAGCCCCCTCAATGAAGTACCCTCATGCCCCAGGCAGCAATGTCAGCATCTACACTTGTGCTGCCGTAGACAAAGAATCTTTGCAGCAGGGTACTTCCTACCTGCTGTACCTGTACAAGTACTACCCTGCTGCAGAGTTTATTAGTTTCCTGCACCTAATAGGGGTGCATGTGTAGACACTGAGATGTTTACAGCACAGTTAATTAGTCAACTGCATGGTAAACATTTTATTGATGCCTGCACAGTTGGATGGGTAAACAATTGGCTGATGGGACACACCCAGAGAGTAGTAGTGGATGGGTTGTACTCTACCTGGCAAGATGTGAGCAGTGGGGTACCTCAGGGCTCGGTCCTCGGGCCCGCACTGTTTAACATCTTCATCAGTGATTTGGACAAGGGGGTGGAAAGCACACTGTCCAAGTTTGCTGATGACACTAGGTTGTGGGGTGAGGTTGACACACTTGAAGGGAGACAGAGGCTGCAACTAGATTTAGACAGACTACAAAAGTGGGCAGATGAGAATAGGATGGGGTTCAATGTAGACAAATGCAGGGTGCTGCACCTTGGGAGAAGGAATCCACAGCATACATACAGGCTGGGGAGTTCTCCTTTTGAAAGCACAGAGGTGGAAAGGCATCTTGGAGTCATTATTGACTCCAAGATGAACATGAGCTGCCAATGCCAGACTGCAGCCAGCAAGGCCAACCATACCTTGTCATGCATCCAAAGGTGCATGTCAAGCAGGTCCAGGGAGGTGATACTCCCCCTCTATGAGACTTTGGTCAGGCCGCAGTTGGAGTACTGCGTCCAGTACTGGGCACCACACTTCAAAAGGGATATGGCCAGCCTGGAGGGTTCAGAGGAGGGCCACCCACTTGGTGAGAGGGCAGCAGGACAGGCCCTACGAGGAGAGACTGAAGGACCTGAACCTGTTCAGCCTCAGCAAGAGGAGGCTGAGGGGGAACCTGGTGGCTGCCTACAAGCTCATCAAGGGGGATCAACAGCAAATAGGCAGAGCTCTTTTCTCCCCAGCACCACCTGGGGTGACAAGGAACAATGGTAATAAGCTGATGGAGAATAGGTTTAGGTTAGAGATCAGAAGTCAATATGATGAGTACCCTTGAAACTTTTATATGTTTTTTTATACTTTGGGAACAGCTTTGTATGTTTTGAAAAAGTATTTTATCTAACCAAGGGCATAGAGTAGGTTGTTTAGGCTGGGGGAGATCGCTTGTTGCCTAGTTGCTTAATTGCTGGCCTTGCTAGAAGGAAAGGCCATATAAGCGAGGTCCCTGGGGGGGGGGGGGGGTTGAAAGGGGGTTACTTGCTGGGCTTGCTGCACAATTTACCACATCAGCAAATTCAACCTGTCACATAGCTATATAAGGCTGATACCCACTTGGGTGGATGTGCTTGCTTTGTGAAAGATTACCAAGCACCGCTTTCTGTGCAGAAATAAAGATTAAGTTGGATCCTTCACCCCTGTGTGTTTATTGGCACAAGCGCACCGGGCACGAACTCACTGTCCATTGGGGACAACAATTTCTGGTGACCCAGATGGGACCCAGCTGACTGCCTTGCCCGGTCCACCTCTTCAGCTCCGGCAACAACTGCGGGCGGCGCGAGGGCCAGGCGCCACCGACCTTATTCATCAGAGGTCAGACTGTCTCCTGGTTGCCTGACGGAGTCGTGGAGGGGCACAACAGCGCAACGCTCAAAGGACCAACTTAATCGGGCAGGGCGAGAGAGGTCTCAACGGACTGGTGAGTACTTCTTTTAATATTTTGATCAGGATTGGGAAAGAGACGGCTTTAAAAGTTCTGACCGTGTAGACGCCCTAGGCAAGTGAGATTGGGTTGTAGTCCCGTGAACTCCCTTTAATCAGTTTGGTACTGAGGATGAGCGGCGGTCGCCGTCCGGTAGTTGGATAATGGGAAGTAACCAGTCTAAGATTCTGCCCTGCAGTCCCCTAGGATGCATTTTGAAAAACTGGCCAAAGTTTGGAAGCAACCCTATGATGAAAAACCAGATGATTCAGTATTGCAATACATGTTGGCCACAGTACCAACTCGTGGATGGTGCAGCCTGGCCGGAGAATGGGTCTTTGGATTATAACACAATCTTGCAGTTACAGTTGTTTTGTAGGCACCAAGGAAAGTGGGATGAGATGCTTTATGTAGAGGCGTATATGACTTTGTATGGGGATGGGGCTACGCAGAAGTAGTGTGGGATATTTAGGGGAAGCGGGGTAATGGCTTTACAGGGGGTCACCACAGCATGTCCGGAGGAGCCGGGGGAGGAAGACGTGCAGTTGCTAATTGCTCCCACGTCTTATCCTGTGAGCCCTGCGTCACCACAGGGGACATCCGTTGCACCTGAAACAGCTCGTCAGGGACTCCCGGCTGGCTCGTCCAGTCCGTCGTCCCCCACCTCCCCTGACAGCCGTGGGGTGCCGTCCCCAGGTCCAGCAGATGCGGGTGGTAGTAATCTGGTGGTAGAAGGGACTGTAGAAGATGGGGCGTTTAGCCCTGTAGTGAGTCACTTACGATCAGGGGCACAACCAGTAGTTCAGGTCCCTTTGCGCCAAGCGGTGGGTCTTGAGGGTAGACCAGTTTTTGTCCATGTGCCATTCAGCATGGCAGACTTGATAAATTGGAAACAGTCCGTGGGCCAGTACCGCCAGAATCCAGAAGCAATGGCACAGTTGTTTTCTACCATTTTCCTCACCCACCAACCAAACTGGATAGATATTCAGGCCTTATTGGCCGCTCTTCTGACTCTGGAAGAAAAGAGGTTGGTCTTAGAGAAGGCGCGCACGATAGCACAGCAGCGTCACCCAGCCGGTGATGTAGATGAACTTTGCCCTAAGGAAAATCTATACTGGGATCCCAACACCAGGGGGGCGCCGGCAGGAGTTGTGTAGTATTGTAGTGTAGTGTTGAGCACTGTATTGGGAGTTTGTGCTGGCTGCTCTTCAGGAGGCTATCCCCAAGCAGAAAAATGTGTCTAAATTGTACGAAGTGCGGCAGGGTCCAGAGGAGGATCCGTCCAGTTTTTATGGGAGGTTGTGCAAGGCAGCCAGACAGTGGATGGATTTAGATCCGGAGCTGTGGGAAAATGCCAAGATGTTTAACACACTGTTTATAGGACAGTCAGCCCCAGATATTAGGAAAAAACTACAGAAGGCTGAAGGAGCAGCTGGAATGAGCATCAGCCAAATGATTGAAATTGCTTATAAGGTGTACTCCAACCGAGATCAGGTTAAGGGTGGCTGTGCCTAAAGGAAACGATCCTTTGGGCACAAAGCAAGACGATCCCCGAGCGAGGCAAAAGAGGGAAAGGGGCCAGGAGGCTTCCATGGCTGACCAGAGAAATCCAGGGCAGCCTAAGGGCCAAAAGGGGAGCACATAAAAAGTGGAAACAGGGTGAGATCACTAAAGATGAATATACCTCCTCTGCTCGTGCTTGTAGGGAGGCAGTTAGGTGGGCCAAAGCTACCATGGAGCTGAGGATGGCAACCCAAGTAAAGGACAACAAGAAATTGTTTTTTAGATACATAGGGAGTAAAAGGAAGGCCCAGGGAGGAATAGGACCGCTGCTAAATGGGCAGAAGCAATTGGTGACAGACAGGGGGGACAAGGCTGAACTCCTCAACGAGTTCTTTGCCTCAGTGTTCCTAAGCGAGGGGCACGACAAGTCTCTCACTGGGGTTGTAGAGAGGCAGCAGCAAGGCACCAGACTTCCATGCGTAGATCCTGAGGTGGTGCAGAGTCACTTGGAAGAACTGGATGCCTTTAAGTCAGCAGGCCCGGATGGGCTCCATCCAAGGGTGCTGAAGGCACTGGCCGACGTCATTGCAGAGCCACTGGCGGGAATATTCGAATGCTCGTGGCGCACAGGCCAAGTCCCGGAGGACTGGAAAAGGGCTAACATGGTCCCCATTTTCAAAAAGGGGAGGAAGGAGGACCCGGGCAACTATAGGCCGGTCAGTCTCACCTCCATCCTTGGTAAAGTATTTGAAAAAATTATCAAGGCTCACATTTGTGAGAGCCCGGCAGGGCAAATTATGCTGAGGGGAAACCAGCACGGGTTTGTGGCGGGCAGATCGTGCCTGACCAACCTAGTCTCTTTCTATGACCAGGTTACGAAACGCCTGGACACAGGAGGAGGGGTGGATGTCGTATACCTGGACTTCAGGAAGGCCTTCGATACGGTATCCCACCCCATACTGGTGAACAAATTAAGAGGCTGTGATGTGGATGACTGCACAGTCCGGTGGGTGGCGAATTGGCTAGAGGGTCACACCCAAAGAGTCGTGGTAGATGGGTCGGTCTCGACCTGGAAGGGTGTGGGCAGTGGGGTCCCGCAGGGTTCGGTCCTTGGACCGATACTCTTTAATGTCTTCATCAGCGACTTGGACATGGGAGTGAAATGTACTCTGTCCAAGTTTGCAGATGACACAAAGCTATGGGGAGAAGTGGACACGCCGGAGGGCAGGGAACAGCTGCAGGCAGACCTGGATAGGCTGGACAAGTGGGCAGAAAACAACAGGATGCAGTTCAACAAGGAGAAATGCAAAGTGCTGCACCTAGGGAGGAAAAATGTCCAGCACACCTACACCCTAGGGAATGACCTGCTGGGTGGCACAGAGGTGGAAAGGGATCTTGGAGTCCTAGTGGACTCCAAGTTGAACATGAGCCGGCAGTGTGACGAAGCCATCAGAAAAGCCAATGGCACTTTATTGTGCATCAGCAGATGCATGACAAATAGGTCCAGGGAGGTGATACTTCCCCTCTATAGGGCGTTGGTCAGACCGCAGTTGGAGTACTGCGTGCAATTCTGGGCGCCACACTTCAAGAAGGATGCGGATAACCTGGAGAGGGTACAGCAAAGGGCAACTCGTATGGTCAAGGGCCTGCAGACCAAGCCCTACGAGGAAAGACTAGAGAAACTGGACCTTTTCAGCCTCCGCAAGAGAAGGTTGAGAGGCGACCTTGTGGCTGCCTATAAGTTCATCACGGGGGCACAGAAGGGAATTGGTGAGGATTTATTCACCAAGGCGCCCCCAGGGGTTACAAGAAACAATGGCCACAAGCTAGCAGAGAGCAGATTTAGACTGGACATTAGGAAGAACTTCTTCACAGTGCGAGTGGCCAAGGTCTGGAACGGGCTCCCAAGGGAGGTGGTGCTCTCCCCTACCCTGGGGGTCTTCAAGAGGAGGTTAGACGAGTATCTAGCTGGGGTCATCTAGACCCAGCACTCTTTCCTGCTTATGCAGGGGGTCGGACTTGATGATCTATTGAGGTCCCTTCCGACCCTAACATCTATGAATCTATGAATCTATGAATCTAAGGAGAAAAAGGAAGACAAAAGAATGAAGGCACAGGCATCGTTACAAGCATCGTCGTTGGCAGCGGCAATTGTAGATCAGAGGAGTAGAGGACGGGGCAGGGGAAGTAGAGGGCGTGGAGGAAGAGGAGGCGTGAGCTATGCTCCGGGAGGCTACGGCCAGGGTCCCAGGCTGGGACCTAACCAGCGCACTATTTGCAAGCAGGAAGGGCATTGGAAAAATGAGTGCCCCAAGAGTGTGGAGAAGAGATGAGAGGAGGAAGAAAGATTGTTGATGTTAGATGGCTCTGACCAGGAGTGACAGGGACTGGGGGCAAAAACTGAAGTAATCCCTGTCTCCCCCGATGAGCCCCTGGTTAGAATGAAAGTAGGGGGAGAACTTATTGATTTTTTAGTAGATAGTGGAGCCATACATTCAGTTGTAACCAATTTTAATGGACCCTTATCAAAAATCAAGATCCCCATAATCGGAGCAACTGGCCAGCGGAACCATCGTCCTTTTGTGCCACCCATGGAATGCAAATTGGGAGGAAAGAAAGTGTCTCATCAGTTCTTGTATATGCCTGAGTGCCCCATACCCTTGTTTGGGAGGGATTTGCTGTGCAAATTGCAGGCCCAATTGACCTTTTCGGAGGACCAAATTACTATGAAGATACCAACTGAGGAGGCCTGGAAGGCCCAGATGTGTCTCCTATTGTGGGAAGGGGAGGAAGGGAGAATCCCCCCCGAAGTAGAAGACGCTGTAGTGCCATGGGTATGGGCAGGAGAGAAGCCAGGAAGAGCCAAACTGGCCACCCCGTAAGCATTGATTTGAAGCCGGGAATTACTCCGCCCAGGGTACCCCAATATCGGTTGAAAATAGAGGCTTGGAAAGGCCTAGAACCGCTTATAAAGCGATTCCTTGAACATGGTTTGCTTCGGGAGTGCCGAACATCTTTTAATTCCCCCATTTTGCCTGTCAAAAAACCCCCACAGTATCAAGTATTGTTTCGTGCAGGACCTTAGAGCCGTGAACAAGGTCACGGTGACCCTCCACTCGGTGGTGCCAAACCCTGATACCTCGCTGGCTACTTTGTCTGCAGAGGACCAGTGGTTTACCGTCCTGGACTTGAAAGACGCTGGCTTGCATCCATAGATGCTTCTCAAGCAAATCCAGGGACGTCATTCTCCCCCTGTACTCGGCCTTAGTGAGGCCGCAGCTGGAGTACTGCGTCCAGTTTTGGGCTCCACAATTCAAAAAGATGTGGAGAAGCTTGAGAGAGTCCAGAGAAGAGCCACGCGCATGATCAGGGGTCAGGGAAGCAGACCCTACGATGACAGGCTGAGAGCCCTGGGGCTCTTTAGCCTGGAAAAGCGCAGGCTCAGGGGTGATCTGATGGCCACCTACAAGTTTATCAGGGGTGATCACCAGTATCTAGGTGAACGTTTGTTCACCAGAGCTCCCCAAGGGATGACGAGGACGAATGGTCACAAACTACTACAAGATCGTTTCAGGCTGGACATAAGGAAGAATTTCTTTACTGTCCGAGCCCCCAAGGTCTGGAACAGCCTGCCGCCGGAGGTTGTTCAAGCGCCTTCATTGAACACCTTCAAGATGAAACTGGATGCTTATCTTGCTGGGATCCTATGACCCCAGCTGACGTCCTGCCCTTTGGGCGGGGGGCTGGACTCGATGATCTTCCAAGGTCCCTTCCAGTCCTAATGTCTATGAAATCTATGACGCCTTCTTTTGCATCCCACTTGAAAGAGACAGCCAAGAGATTTTTGCATTCGAATGGGAGGACCCGAATACTAGGAGAAAAGCCCAACTGTGCTGGACAGTTTTGCCTCAGGGTTTTAAGAACAGTCCCACTATTTTCAGCACTGCCTTAAGTACCGATCTTCAGAAGTGGGACAGAAGAACGTCAGGAACCCTGTTACAGTATGTGGATGATCTGTTGATTGCAGCAAAAACGAGGGAAGAGTGCCACCTACTGACCGTAAGTTTACTGAACTTCCTGGGACAAGTGGGATACCGGGTGTCTTGGAAAAAGGCCCAGATAGGGCAAGAGAGAGTGCGGTACCTAGGATTTGACATCTCGCAAGGCCAGAGGATGTTGGGCCCTGAGAGAAAAGGGGCCATCTGCCGGATGGCAGTCCCAAAGACCAAGAGACAATTGCAAGGCTTTTTGGGGATGGCAGGGTTCTGCCGGATCTGGATCCCCAATTTTGGACTAATAGCCAAAGCTCTTAATGATGCCACTGCTGGTAGCGAGGGAGATTTGCAATGGACGGCAGAATGCCGAAAGAGCTTTGACACTATCAAACAGGCCCTCATGACGGCACCGACCCTGGGCCTGCCTGACCTGAGTAAACCATTTCAGCTTTATGTTCATGAACGCCAAGGAGTAGCATCAGGAGTGCTGACCCAGTACTTAGGTAGCTGGAAAAGAGCAGTGGCCTACTTCTCCAAACAATTGGATCCTACTAGTTTGGAATGGCCAGCCTGCCTGCGAGCAGTGGCAGCTACAGCTATGCTGGTAAAGGAATCTAAGAAACTTACTTTAGGACAGCCAATGACCGTGTATACCCCACATTCAGTGCTGGCGGTGATGGATGCAAAGAGGGGAACCTGGCTTTCCCCTGGACGAATGGCTAAATACCAGGCGGCTCTCCTGAATCAAGGAGACATCCAGTTGCAGACCTCTAGTACACTGAACCCAGCTACACTAATGCCATTGGAACAGGATGAAGGATTACAGCATGATTGCATCGAAACCATTGAGAGCGTGTATGCTAGCTGGCCAGACCATAGGGATGTTCTAATCCCTAACGCAGACCTCGAGTCCTATACAGACGGAACCGGCTTCATGGACAATGGAACCCGAAAGGCGGGATACACCGTGGTTACATCATGGGATACCGTGGAAGCAAAAGTTTTGCCTCCAAATACCTCTGCACAGAGAGCTGAGCTTATTGCGCTGACCCGAGCTCTCCATTTGGCAAAAGGAAAGACAGCCACTATATACACGGATTCGAAGTACGCTTTTGGAGTCCTACACGCCCACGGAGCTATATGGAAAGAAAGAGGACTCTTAACGGCAAGCAAAAGCCCAGTAAAGCATGGAACAGTAATCCTGAAACTACTTGAAGCCGTGATGGAACCAACAGAGGTAGCTGTGGTACACTGTAAGGCCCACCAAAAGGGAGATGGTGAAATTATAAGAGGAAATCGATGAGCAGATGCTGCGGCAAAGAAGGCAGCTAGAGAACAAGTTCAGGAGACTCAAATGTTGGCATTGATACCTCAGGTAGTGTTGCCTGAGGAACCTCCCAAATATACTGAAAAAGAAAACCAACTAGCAGAGAAATTGGGAAGTAAGGAACAACAAGATGGATGGTGGGTCTTGCCTGAAGGACAGGTCCTGATGCCGAAATTGTTTCTTAGCAAAATGCTCCAAGAGTACCACCAGAGCACCGACATGGGAGCTGACGCCATGACCCAAGGTCTCCAAAGAATTGTAGTGGGACCTAAGATGAGGAAAACAGCAGAACAAATAGTGCGAAGATGCCCTGTCTGTTGTGCCAACAATCCTAAAATTTCCCCCAAACCTCTGCCAGGAGCAGGAAGGCAAGGACTATTAGCTGGAGAATATTGGCAGATAAATTTCTCTGAAGTTCCCAGGAAGGGACAGTACAAATACCTGTTAGTGCTCGTGGACACCTTGACTGGATGGACCGAGGCCTTCCCGTGCCGAACCAACAAAGCAAAAGAAGTGGTCCGAGTGATGTTAAAAGAAATGATTCCATGATCCGGAATCCTGGAGGGATTAGCCTTGGACTGAGGGCCACACTTTGTGTCAGAAGTGACCCAGGCAGTTTCCCGGGCTCTGGGGATACAATGGGACCTTCACACAGCATGGAGACTACAGTCAAGTGGACAGGTGGAACGAATGAATCAGACTCTGAAAAGACAACTGGCTAAACTTTGCCAAGAGACTCAGTTGAAATGGCCTGAATCTCTGCCTCTTGCCTTGCTTAGAGTGCGCATAGCCCCTAGAGCTAAATTGGGAGTTAGTCCATTTGAATTAATGTATGGCAAGCCATATCCTAAGAATCCAGTGGTGATGCATGGGAGTCAAATGCATGTAAAAGGGGAAGGCTGGGTAAAAGATTATTTGTATTCTTTGTCTGCTGTATTGTCTTCTCTCCACAGGTATGTCCAGGAGCGACTTCCACTCCCCTTAGATACACCAGTCCATATGTTCCAGATCAGAGACGAGGTGCTGGTCCGAACGTGGAAAGACGAGCCGCTTCAGCCCCGGTGGAAGGGACCGTATCCTGTGATTCTCACCACTCACGCTGCAGTAAAGGTTCAGGGGGTAAAACCATGGATATACTACACTCGGGTGAAGGCCGCACCAGAAGCACTACCTGCAGGAGAAGTTGCTGAGAGTGTCGCACCGGAAGCCAACACAAACGGACACCGTTGGACAGCAGAGCCAGTAGAAGGACTTAAATTTCTGTTTAAACGTCAACCGTGTGGAAAGTAGTTCTTGGCATAGGTGTAATGTTTCTAGGGTCTAAGGGGTTGGTGTGTCAAAGGTTTGAAAAGAATCAAAATGTGTGGGTTTATTTGGCAAAGGACGTATTAAATGTCACTCATTTTTGTTTGGCAGGAGGAACATCAGTTGAGGATATTTTCACGTCATGTCTTATAGGGGTGCCCACTCCATTGGAAGCACTGTGGAATCAGACTTGGTTCGCATCAGGGGGAATAGGAGGTCCAATCAATTACACTAACTACCCCATGTGGGGAACCATTACCACAGAAAGAAACGCCAGTACCTTTGAAATAGATTTGTTGACAGTCACCTCCCCTGGTAACACCACCTGTGCCAATTTTGTGAACTGTACCAAAGCTTGTAAAAGCCTAACCAAAGAAACGAAAATTTTCAATTGCTCAGATGTGACTAATGTATCTTGCAACTACGGTCATGTTGTATTACCCTGGGGGTGGTTCCTCCTTTGTGGGAAGACTGCCTATTCATATATCCCAGCCAATGCCACAGAAGGCCCTTGTGCTCTGGGCTGGTTGACTGTCTGGCTACCAGGTATGCCTACGACCTCTAGTAAACGTCACCGGAGAGGTTTGAATGTGCTAGATGAATCCTGTGATAGTGACGTAGACCTCCTGAGTAAGGCCGAGGTAGTGTCCTTAGCAGTTTCCATAGTAGGGGTGCCAGGCCTAGCAGTGGACGCCGAGAGGCAGCTTAGTAAGGTGGCCTGTGCCCTGGCAAAGGGCCTAAATACAACTTCACAGGCCCTAGCTGCCCTCAATACTGAAATGAAAGAACTAAGAGGAGCTACTCTGCAAAATAGAGCAGCCATAGATTACCTGTTGCTGAGGCATAACCACGGATGTGAAGAGTTCGAGGGAATGTGTTGTTTCAATTCGACAGATAATTCCGAGTTGATGGAGTCAAAAGTGCAGAACTTGAAAGAAGTTCTGTCCCACATCAAGCAAGAGGAAGGGTTCGATTTCTCTAGGCTTACTTATTTTTTCTGGCTTACACAAATTTTCCTGTTAGTTGTAGCAAGTATATGTGTGTTCTTGATGATTTGTTGTGGAGTACAATGTGTACCTATGTGTTGTGATATATTCAAGAGATTAGTTCCTTCCCCTGTTAATTGTGTAATGTTTGTAAAATCATCAGTTACAAATCTGATCCAAAAGAATCAGGAGGGAGCCAGGAAATTCCTGACGATGAAAAAGATGTTCGAGGACTGTGGTCCTATTCCATAGGGCCATAGCCTCGAAGGGGGGATTTGATGAGTACCCTTGAAACTTTTATATGTTTTTTTATACTTTGGGAACAGCTTTGTATGTTTTGAAAAAGTATTTTATCTAACCAAGGGCATAGAGTAGGTTGTTTAGGCTGGGGGAGATCGCTTGTTGCCTAGTTGCTTAATTGCTGGCCTTGCTAGAAGGAAAGGCCATATAAGCGAGGTCCCTGGGGGGGGGGGGGGGTTGAAAGGGGGGTTACTTGCTGGGCTTGCTGCACAATTTACCACATCAGCAAGTTCAACCTGTCATGTAGCTATATAAGGCTGATGCCCACTTGGGTGGGTGTGCTTGCTTTGCGAATGATTGCCAAGCACCGCTTTCTGTGCAGAAATAAAGATTAAGTTGGATCTTTCACCCCTGTGTGTTTATTGGCACAAGCGCACTGGGCACGAACTCACTGTCCATTGGGGACAACAAATATTTTACAGTTAGGGTGGCCAAAATCTGGAACCAACTTCCCAGGGAAGTGGTCCTCACCACTACCTTGGGCAAATTCAAGAGGAGGTTGGATGATCACCTGTCTGGGGTCTTGTGAACCCAGCATTCATTCCTGCCTGTGGCAGGGGGTGAGGCTAAATGATCTATTCAGGTCCCTCCTGACCCTAGCTACTATGAAACTATGTAGATGCATCCCATGAGCGGAAACAGACCCCAAGATGTGGGGCAGTAAGCCTGGCAGGCTGCCCAAGAACTCTGGAGTTACAAAGCTTGAACTGCAAAGAAATGGGAAGCTGTCATCCCCAGGGCCCCTAGGCTCCACCACATAGCCCAGTAAGTTTCAGTGGAGGTAGAATCGTAGATATCACTCTCCGCTACATTTTACCAAACAAGTACCTAAACACTTGCATAGGGTCCTGCTCCAACTTGCTTCCCATATAACAGTCTTCAGGAAATAGTTTTTGACAGTTCTGTGACTCGTCAATGACTGAGTTGTTTTTTTTTTCAAGAGAGTTTTCCACTCTATTTGGCGCTGGTAATGCCTTACTTGGAATAGTGTGTCCAATTTCGGGCCCCATACTTCAAGAAAGATGTGAAGATATTGGAAAGAGTTCAGCACAGAGTGACTGAGGTGAAACATTATTTATGAGGAAATGCTTAAAGTATTTGGTTTGTTTAATCTGGAGAACAGATGACTGAGGGGGGATTTGACAAGTTTTCAAATCTTTGAAGGGCCATTATAAAGAGGATGGAGATATTTTTCTCTGTCGCTGTAAAGGACATGACTAAGAGCAATGGCCTCAAATAAGAGGAGGAGGAAATTTAGGTTGGAGTTTAGGGAGAAATTTCTGACTATCAGGATGATCAAGAATTGGAAGAGGCAACTTAGAGAAGCTGTCCCTGGAAACTTTCAGGAGCGGGTTAGACACATAGACTAGGGTGATGTTGCCTTGAACATGGGCTGGATAGACTAGGGTTTTTTTGTTCGTTTGTTTGTTTTTTTATGAAACACATTTAGAAGACTAAGGGTGCTTAGGAGGTGGGGGGGGGTGGGGGGGAGAGGGGGTTGCTTTAATTAGCAAGCTGTGCTAATTAAAAGTGCCTGAATATTACATGCATTCTGCATCCCCATGCTGAAAAAATGGAGGTGGGGTGCTTTGAACTAAAGGTTGTTCTATGAGCTTTAGTTCAAAGTGCCCCACTGTCATTTTTCAGTGTGGGGACTCTGATACATGTGACACTGGAGTCTGTTGGAGCCCATTCATTTCCACGTTCCAGCAGACTTGATTAATTGAGTGTGCACCAATGTGCTGGATTTACAGCATCAGAGCAACCTCCCTGCATGTGTGTAAGTGCCCAATAAGTTTAACTGATCTTTGAATCCAAAACCTGTTATGTTATACCGTGTTGTGCTTCATCACATTGTCATACAAGCATGTCTCCATTGCTTTATTATAGAACTGCCTCTGGTAATGAGATGACAGTTTCTTCTGCATCAAGGCAACTCTTGATGGAAATATCATCCACGGCTAATTAATATAAAATATAAAGATTTTGATGAGAATGGATATCCATATCCACATTCATAGGTAAGTAAACTCATGTCATGTGAGTCTTTCATACAAACAGTAAAAATGTAACAGATTTTGAGCATTTGGTTTAGGAACGAAAGAATGAATAACCTGAACCATTCAGTCTTCCCTTGAAAGGGCATTATACTTATCAGTACTGCCTACCATTTGACAGTTTACGGTGCGCTCACAGAAAGTCAGTTTGCTCTCCAAAATTCAGTGATGATACTTACTACTATTTTATATAGTGAAATCATGTTAAGTCTGTGTCCCTTAGAAAGGTATTATGAGATAAAAATTTATGAACTGGAATCACAGTTTTGTTAAAATTTTGCTGTGTGATCTTGGATAGGTCACTTAATTTCTCTTTGTGCCATCTATACTTAGAACTGAAAATTGGTGCAGAGATTCCCAAGATAACAAACAAGTTAGCTCAGGTACCAGAAAACAGGTTAAATTAGTATGCACAGAGTCATTGTGCTGCAATGGCTATACTGCTTCTGGTACCTCAGCTAGCTCCTCTGGAATTCCTTTGGGTATCTCTGCAGAGTAAACCATTAATCTGTTTCTGGATCTATTAAGACCGTAAAAATAGCATTAATTGATTCACTCACTTCACAGGAGTGCTGTGAGGGTATATTCAGGACCACAGTGGTTGTAGAGGCATACTGACAAAAAAAACTGAGGCTCTAGAGTATGAGTCTGTGCTTTCCTCTGGACTCTTCCTGAAGGTTATGCCTAACTATCCCAGCTGCAAACTGCTACCTAGTTGTTTGAGCTGGGCCATCAGAAGTGACTGGATGTAAATGCTAGTCATATCACTGCCTTGTGTTCTTTTGGCTATGCAAGCTGGTATGCATTAATCATGCTAGCCTAATGGAGCTTTTTAGACTCAGGCTGACCATAGCTGGTTAAAAGGGCTTGTAAAATATTGTTTTAAATTTGTGTTAATTGTATTCAGAATCCAGGCAATATTAAAAGGTATGCTTTACATCTTGTGACTTCTGTTTGTAGGCAAATATGTTCTTTAACTTATTCAAATTTAAACTTACTTTTTTTGTGGTTATTCTACCATGTTCTTTTCCTGTTGACCAAAGGCTGCTCCATTTCTGGCCCATCCTCCACAGGGCATTGTTGTATTTCAATTACTTACACAGTGGGGCTCAACCTGAGTGGCCCAGAGCCTGTCCATAGCCTGGATGGAATCTTTATGCCAAGATTAGGCCTTGGGGTCCAACATCACTCTCTCCCTTCTCTGCATACCAGGACTGGGCGAGGGCTGATCACCCTCTTCTGCTGGGATTGGGCCTCAGGGGTTCAGGCGTCACCCCTTCTCATCTTTGTGCACGCCTGTGTGTGAACATGCTTAAACCCAGAGAAAATCTACTGCTTTTTTTTTTGGGGGGGGGGGAAATTTCTAAATTATAAGATGCCTAGAGGTAAACATTTTATGCCTTTAAGTAGAAAACAATATAATAAGATAATGAATTTGAATACATAATTATCTATATAGACACATATAACCCTTAATGATTGTTTAAATTCCTACTATTGCTATTGTGTAGTGGCAACAGTTATGGTTATCTAGTGTGATTGTGGCATCCTTTGGAAGGGTAACCTTAATTTTGAAATCTGCCTTTTTACCTGTGCATGTGTGTGTGTCTGTATGTCTGTGTGCATTTTTGGTTTTGCATAGGAGGACAAGTTTTTGTTTTGGAAAAGGTAGCATACTCAAATTGACAGGTGGCTAAAGTCCTAGATCCAAATTGTTTTTCTGTCAGGAATTTCCCTTATTGCTGTTAGCAAGTCCACAGACCACTCAGGCCACATCCAGATGAGCATGTATGTTTGGTTGTGTTGTCATTGCAATTTTTGATTGCAGTATAAGCATATCTTGCAGTCTCAAGCTCAATTCACACACACACACACCTCTGCAATTATCTGATGGTGATCATTGTACAGTTGCATCTTCTCCAACCCTCTCCCACCCCACCCTTTGGGCTAGAAATGAATGGCTTAGCCTCTTGATTCCAAGGCACCTCACCTTATGGGGTTTTATTTATTAGTTGGGGAAAATTCTGCCCCCCCCCCCCCATAAGGAAGCTATTAGTCTTAATACCTGGGAACTAATATTTTTAATAAGCCTCAGAATGACAAAACACTTCTAAATAGTTTATTCATGTCTCCTGGAAGGAAAGCTACTCTGAACCCCCACCCCCGTAAAAAATAAATAATTTTTACAATGTTATCGTTTATGCTTTGCTTCTTGTGAAATAAATCCCTAAGCCAAAATATTTCCCTTATTCTCAGATGTATCGTTAAATTGGCTGAGTCAATCTGACAAGAAAGCAGGTCATTTATCAAGATGTCTTTTCTTTAAATCTTTATTGCTCTGTTTGATATCTTAAAAACATCAGTTAGACAAAATTCCTTTTCAGTATACAGATGAAAGAGGATTTCGATACCTATACATTTAGAGCTGCAAAACCCAACTTTAGGCATCCAGTCCCCAGAATGGAGTGCAAAACTGAGTTAAGTGTTGAGACTCTGTGCATAGGAGATATTCATATGTTTCAGAAGGATGATACAAAAACATCTGGGATACTAAGCAAGGAGCTGCCCAGAACCAAAATTAGGAAATGCAAAACCTAGGGAGATGTGTTCCGCTCCTGACCTCATGGCTGTTGCGTTTCTTTTCTGTACTGGGGTCCACCTTCAATTTCAGGATGGATTAAGTGCCCCATCCTGGAACAGCTGTGGCTTGATGGTTAGGGTTCACTCCTAGGAGGTAGGAGATGTTGTTTTGAATCCCTTGGGCTATAGGAAAGAGTGGAGCCCAGATCTCTTGTTTCCTGGGTCAGTGTTTTGTCCACTAATTTGTCATTCCCCTAGAATCAGGCATGATACAGCCAAAGCATCCAAGTCTAGTCAATCTAGCTATCTTGTCTAGAGGACATATCAGTCAAAGATCTCCTAGCCATGTGAAATGTCTACTTATGATTAACTAGGTCATGATGCCACATACAATCTCATGGCAGTGCTTAGTTTGCCTTTCTTCCCTGCTTCTTGAGCCCAGCTCACTTTCCTTAGACTGGTGCTAAATTATTGCAGCTGACATTACCCAACTGTCAGTTGGCATCTTGCTTTGGAAAAAAGGTGGAATTTGATTAGGAAAGCTTCACTTTTCCTGACCAGGTTCAAGGTTTCTAAATCAAAGTGAAGAAGCCAGGAAACAGGAAAAGACCAGAAACCAAGCACCAGGCCTTGGCGTAAGATAGGGCTGGGAGCAACGAGAGTCATGTGGACACAAGCAGCTGTTTAAAAAATTTAAGCTCATTATGTTGTTCAGCAAAGGTTAGATGCTGCCTTAAATCAGGGCCTGGAACCAGTTGGATAGCTGATCAAGGGCCATCTTACAATGCAGCTAAGACAGAAAACTCGTCAATTTGGGGAGCAGAGGCTAAACCCTTACACCTCACAACTACTGCATAGAACAGTGAATCAAATTGGTACAAACGTTCAGTTTCACGGCCTTAAAGATAAGGAAAGTCTGAGGAAGATCTGTAGCAGTCTTTCCACTTATTCCTTTATGAAGAGCAGAGGCGACTGTGAGGACATTTTCAAGTGCTCTACAACTAAAGAAGGATGTCAAGAAGCTTGAGAGAGTCCAGAGAAGAGCCACACGCATGATCAGAGGGCAAGAGAATAGTCCTTATAATGAGAGGCTGATAGCTATAGGACTCTTTAGCCTAGAAAAGCACAGGTTCAGGGGTGACTTGGTGGCTGCCTATAAGTACACAAAGGGGTGTGCATGAGGATCTGGGGGAACATCTGTTCACCAGAGCACCCCAAGGGATAACAAAGACCAACAGTCATAAACTCCTCCAAGATCATTTTAGGCTGGACCTAAGGAAAAAACTTCTTTACTGTCCAATCCCCTAAGACCTGGAATAGACTCCCCCCAGAAGTGGTGCAGGCACCTACTCTAGACTCATTCAAGAAATGCTTGGATGTTTATCTTGCTGGGATCCTTTGACCCTAGCTGACTTCCTGCCCCTGACGCAGCGGGCTGGACTCGGTGATCTTCAAGGTCCCTTCTAGCCCTAATATCTGTGAAATCTATGAAGACATCTGATCCTGTCCAGCAAGCCCCAGAGACTGTACTGATTGACTCTATCTAAGGCTTGATGTCAAGGAAAGACATTTAGAGATCATGATTCTCTCCTTATTTCATTTGGATCTATTATACAATAAAAAAATCATTTTTCCTGGCTCATTTTAAAGCCATGTAAAGACTGGGATTGTGTAGTTTAGAATGTTATATCAAGTTAAAAATGGAACCAGTATTTGACTTGTAGTCATTAATAAGATCCCTCATAATTAGTGCACTCTATTCAGTCTTCTTTTTATTTGTAGATGCAGATCATGGTAATATGTCTGAATTCTTGGAGATCTCCCTCTTCCCTGATTTAACAGAAGAGCTTCAGTAGACTGGGTCAGTAAGTTATAGATTGCTGCTGGAATATCAGCACTTGTCAACATCTGCAAAGAATCCAGGACTTCTTCCAGAAGTAGTTTTGCCTTTTTTAAATGCTGATACATCTTGCTTGAGATATGTATCATCATCAGCATTAGATTGATAAGAAGATGAGCCATTGACAACTTCCTTAATAATGCTGATTCCCTTGCCCATTGGCTGGGTTACAAAGAAATGTGTCTTGAAATTTGTCTGACTATCAAATGCAGGGCAACAGATGGAATACCCATGAGATGAACTGAAGTGAAATGCTGATGTGAGTAGCTTGTGGCAGTTCTACAAAGGGTTCATAGCTGTTTATGGCTCTGATTATGGTATATAGCTGCCAATGAAAGAACAACAGGGACTGAAGCCTGCTGACTCTTTCACCATCTAGTTACTATCTCTTTTCATTCTCTTCTTCTATATCAAGTGTATGTATTAATGTAGTAATGGTAGCTCTGGATCAGAGAAGTATGTAGCCTATCACTGATGCCTTCTGGGAGGCATTGTAGCCTGAAGCTTTCTGACAAGGTCAGACCAAATAAAAAAAGGAACTCCACAAAAGCACAGTTCCTCGCTTGACTGGCACAAGCGGTATCTTTTTACGGCAAGGCAGTCTCAGTCAGCTGCTCCTCATTCATCAGCTTGGTCACATTGATTTTTAATATCAGTATTAAAGCTGCCAGGTGATAAGACCTATTCTCTAAACAGGCTGCTTTGCTTCAGATCTATCCAGCAATCTAAAGACAGAGAGAAAGCTGACAACCCTGAGACTTTTGTCTTTGGGCGAGGGACAGAAGTTACATGTAAACTAGTTTAAGTGATCAGAAACTGATTTAAACCTGTAACAGAACATAAGTTCAGTGCAGATAAACCAGTTTCAAAATGGCCAAAAGTGGTTTAAGGTAAACCTGGTTGAATTTAGTATCAAATTTAACTGATTTGGATCAAATGGTTTACGCTACTTCTGTCCCAGACCTTCCTAGTTTAAATTAAACCTAGTCACCCCCCTCTCCCCTACCCGCTCAGCACTATGGAAGGGAAGGAAGGGGCTTGCTCTAGTGCCCCCCCCAGCTTCTAGCATGAGCCACTGCAGGTATGTGCCTGCATTTCTTGATTCAAAAGTGAATGTCTATCCACTTGCAAATCAGTTCAAACTTTGCACATTAGACTAACCTGCAAAGTTTGAATTGATTCAGGCTCAGGCTTTTTGAATGTTTGTTCCTAGTCTTGGTGTTCAGGAATGAAAAAAAAAGGTGAAACATTAGGTACAACTACCCATTAAAGTTGCTATTAAGGATAAGCATTTTGGGGGGGGTGAGGGGAGATACTATTTATAGGCTCTTCCCATCCCATTCTTCACATTCACAGTGAGTAGTACTAGCCTTATAAAGGGCTGCTCAGTCACTGATGACTGCTAGAAGAGGGTACTACAGCTAACTTTAGCTATCCAACAATTATGGTTTGGATAACCCATATGCAGGTTCATAACTGTAACTTTGAGTTTCCCCATGCCCAATCCATTGCCATTCCCCTGTCACTGCAGGACTTCAGAAGATGTCATGCCTGTGACATCATAGATACTTGACAATGTAACCCCCCCACCCCAGCCACAATACATGTGTAGACACTGACAGGGCCTGCTGGGGCACAAGGGTGCTACAGTGTGGGGGGCTGTCTGCTGGCTAGCCCCACACTGTAGTACCCTCACATCATAGCCAGTCTCTCTGCAGCATGGGAACAACCCTGGCTCAACGTGCTGCAGTTCCAAGTGCACATGTAAACAATGTGCTCAGGAGCAATAAACTCCAGTGCAAACTGTGCCAGAGTTTGTTCAGCCACATTAATTCCATACGTAGATATGCCCACTGACTGGGTAGTAACACTAAGGACTTCAGAAAGTTGGGAGCCCCATTGCTGCTTACAGAAAATAATAACCCCAGGAAGAGCTCCCATGGGAGGAACCAGGTCTCATCATTTTAAAATGATGGAAAAGAAGAAACCACTGATGGCATGCTTCCTATTTCACAGATTCTGCCATGACACCAACTCTGGCTTTTGCCTCCATGATACCACTTTGGCCAATTATGAACTTCGGCTTTCTACATCTTTCTTCCTGGTCATTGTGTGGGAGGGGGTTGAAGTCTAGCCTCATCCAATATTTAATATTCAGTGTCTACAATTGCCTCATTTTCTAGCCAGTAAACAAATCTATCGTTGAAAATATCTGAATTAAGTCATTAGCTAATCTTTCAAAAACGGAGCACCTTCCCAGAGGTAAATGAAGCTAC
This sequence comes from Alligator mississippiensis, assembly GCF_030867095.1. Taxonomy (NCBI): domain Eukaryota; kingdom Metazoa; phylum Chordata; order Crocodylia; family Alligatoridae; genus Alligator; species Alligator mississippiensis. The sequence goes on from NC_081824.1 coordinate 156,104,370, forward strand.
GTGCACTGATGTCAATCTTTCTTTTTCTAATTTCATTAATAGAGAGGTGGTTCTTGTTTTCTAACTTCAGCATGTGTCTAGAAATGAATGGATGTGTGTGTCTATGTAAAGTTTTTATAGGCAAGTCTGACAATGGTATATATAGAGTAATATCTTAAATTTAACCTTGAGATTACATGCAATTTTCAAATCAATTATTGACTGAATCCTAAATGTAGCAATCTATTGGTGCATCTACATGAGACACTTTACTGTTCATTAGACTAATCTAATATGCAGTAAAGCATCAGTGTTTACACATGTGTGGGATTTACTGCACACTAAGTTGGGCTAATGCACTATTTCTAGTACCAACAAACACAGGCACTAGATTAACAGCACATTAGCTGTAGCACACATGTAGATGCTGACAGGGAACAATTTGCCACCAGCCGTGGCTCCTGTGCAAACCTGAGGATCACAGCCCAGTTTGGTGATGCTGGCCTGGGGTGATGCCCTGTGGATGAGCAGCAGCAGTGTTCTGAGCTCTCCCCTTGCTTTACTTTCTGAGGGGATGAGCAAGCTCTCTGTCCCCAGTTCCAGTGTTTCTCAGATCCTGGCTCCCCCCAGGAGCTGGGAGTGGAGAAGTGCTGGGATGGGAGGGCTTTCTGTGCTCACAGAGCTGAGCCAGGGACAGACTTCTTCCTGGTTTCCTCATCCCTGCCTCTGCCCATGCAGCATATACTCCAGTTAGTTCCCAGTCCCTGCCCATGGCTGGGTGGAGCTAGGAGCTGAACAGTGCCAGGACCAGGGGCAGAAACAGGGGTGTGGTAAGCAGCTTTGGGACAAGGGGGGAGACATCTTCCCTCAGTCCCAGTGCTCCTTAACACCCCCTCCCCCAACATCCTCAACCAGTCCTGGCAGGGCTCAGCACCTGGCTCCCTCCAGGCACAGGCAGGGTTAAGGAGCCAAAGGGGGCATGTGCTGCAAGGGCAGCAGCAAACCTGAGGGGACAGGGAAGCTCTGTCCTGGCCCAGCACTGCAAGGACAGAACTCCCTATCCCCTCAGCAAGCAAAGGGAGGGGAGAGCTCAGGGCACTGATGCTGCTTAGCCATTAGAGCATTACCCCAAGCTAGTAACACCAAGCTGGGCTACAATCCTGACCGCTACACATCTGGGAGCTATCCACTCTCTGGAGCCCAGGCCTGCCACTTATGCTCCCTGCCAGCTTGGAGCTGGCACTGGGGGGAGCCTGGAGCTTCCCCTGGCTGCTTCAGGTGGGCATAGTAGGGCAGGAAGGCAGGAGCAGCACTGGACTCAACTGCTCCTGTTGAGAGAAAGTTTGCTCCCAATTCAGATGCTCATGTAGACATTTTCCTAGGGGCAGTTTACTGCACCTTATTTTATCGCACAGTAACTTTAAGATGCATTAATTGTATGTGTAGATGCACCCCATTTCATCTTGAAATATATTATAATGTCTTATGAAACCCCATGTTGGTGTGTAAGGTGATGGTAAGTACAGGGTTGGACTCTGAATTAGCTGTTACCATTCAGGAAGTAAATTGTGGAGTCATTTTGGAGAATTCTTTATAAATAGTGGCTTAATATACAGCATCAATCAAAAAGGCAAGTAAATGTTAGGCATCATTAGGAAAAGAATTGGAAATAAAAAACAACATCATTATGCCGTTATATAAATTCATCATGATCCCATATCTTCAGTATTGTGAATCTGAAGATGTATGCAGTTCTGGTCATCCATCTCAAAGATATCATAGAACTAGAAAAATACAGACAAGGGTGTAGCAGGGTGGGGTTCCTAGGGGTGGCCGTATTACCCCCTAGGCTCCTTAACTATGCTAGTCTTGCCCTACAAGCTCCTCTATCTTGCCCGCCACGTCTTGTTGGTGTGACGAATATAGAGAAGCTGCCCTTGAGCTTTAGGTCTGGACACAGTTTGGCTCGATCCTATTAAACCCTGTTGTTCATAGACCCCTTGGCGTCCCACTTCACTGTGGACGGTTCCTGAGTCTCTCAGCTTTATGGGCTCTATGTATGGCTCCAACCGCCCCTTTACCATGCCCCAAGCCTTGCAGATGGTACTGATGTTGTCTTGTTTAGGCCTTGCTGCGATTAGGCTCCCTTGTCCTCCCTGGGCTCTCCGCAGCCCTGTCTCTGCACGTCACTGGCACCTGGGCTCTCCGCAGCCCAAATCCTACACCCACACTGGTGCTGGGGTCCCTACTCTGTAGTGGGCCCCCAATGAGGCCTCCTCCTTCCCCAAATAGCCTCACCCAAACCACCAGTGTTATCAGACAGCAAACAAATAACAGCCAGCCACCAGGAGCCCCTGGGCTGTAATGTAATGCAAAACTCAAGTCATGCGCTACCCCTTTTAAACAGTAAAACTCCCTCTCTGAGGCTCAGTGCCTAGTAGGCAAGGGTACCTTATGGGCGTCTGGTGTCCCGTTTGTTCTAAGGGCAGCATATCTGCTGGTTACAATATTTCTGGACCCTTCCTTCCTTCCTTCCTTCCTTCCGCTTTGGACGCTTCAGACCAGGCTCGCTTGGAGCTGCGTGGGGCGATCCCGAGCGTAAGACTCCCCGGCTTCCTATCTCTTTTCTTCCTTCACTCCCACCTCTCTAAAGGTCTCTAGCCTCTGTTTATTTCGCTTTCTGACTCTTTTCTTGCTTTTTTGCAGCTTTTACCTCCACTTTTCTCTCCTCTCTCTTCCCTCCCCCTCTGCTTCCGGTTTCTTTGTCTGTGAGACGCTTCTCGCAGCCTTCTCTTTTACTGTCTCTTTCCCTCTCTTTCTCTTTTTTCTGTCTGCTTGTTACGGGGAGTTACCTTTTCCATTAGCCTGCCTTCCAGAGGTGCTCTTAATTAACCCTCCATCCCCCACTCACCCTTTAGTTTTCCTTTTCTTTTTTCTTTTTGCTGTTTTAACCCCCCCCCTCCTTCCCCTGCCGCTTTTTTCCCCCCCCACCCTCCTCCCCCTTTGTGGGGAGCTCTCTATTATCATTTGCCGCTTGAGGGGTGCTTTTTTCTTCTTCCCCCCCTCTTTTTTTTTTTTGTTCTATCCACGCTTTTTTTTTTTTTTTCACCCCCCAAATCCCTCCCTCCCTTTCAGTGGCTTATCTTCACTTTCTGTTTTGGCCGCATTCCCGGGAGCTTGGCCTTGAGCTCCTGTGTTTAAGTTTTCTTTTCATTCCCTTAGTTTTTTTTTGCTTTGCAGTTTAACCCTGTCCTAGTGAGGATGGCTGCTCCTACACCTGGCAGTTGGCATGAGGATGTCTCTCGGGACCTCCCGCTGACGCATGGCCTGAGGGTTCATGCCCCTCTCCATGTGGGGCTTGAGGTTTGCATGGAGGCTCTGGCTGCGCTCCTGGGATGGCGTACGATCCGCTATGCGGGTCGTGTGAACACGGTCCCGATGATTTATTTGAGCACGCCTGCCTTGGTTGACAGGGTGTGTGCTGAGGGCCTAGACATTGCGGGCATCCACTACCCTGTCACGCCCCTAGAGACTCAGGCAGTGAGGGTGGTGATCTCTAACATCCCACCACATGTTTCTGATCGGGAGCTGGCCAGGGGACTCGAGGCCTATGGAGTTCTTACGAGTCCTTTTCGCCGGCTGCCGATGGGAAGCAAGGACCCTCAGCGGAAGCACGTCCTGTCGTTTCGGAGGCAGGTCTTTATGCTCCTCAAGGAGGGCCCCCAGTCTCTACCTCGCTCCCTGAGCTTCACGCTTGAGGGTCGGAGGTATATTATCTATTTGTCTGTGGGAGAGACTACGTGTTTTAAGTGCGGCGGCTCCTCCCACCTGGCTGCTCAGTGCCCTCAGGGCAAGGCGGCCGGACCATCGCCACCTGCGGCAGAGCCGAGAGACGGCGTGTCGACTTCTGGGACACGCGGCAGGCCCAGGGAAGCAGGGAGCTCTTCCTCCCAGCCTCCTTCCACCCCTACTCCATCTCAGGGGACGGGGGGCTCTGGTGTGAAACCATCGTCCAGTGGAGAGGCTGGTGCTACTACCCAGGCCCCGCCGCCGCCTCCCCCGTCTGTGGCGCCCCCTGCCCTCAGTGCGGGGGCCCCGCCGGCTGGGGGGGCAGGGCAGTCTGGCCCGTCCCCAGCACAGGGGCAGCTGCCCACTACCACCAAGAAGAAGAAGAAGGAGGACAAAGAGAGGAAGATGAAGGGGGCCTCTCAGGATGCCCTGCCCTCCTCGGCCAGTGCCGAGGGACCCCCCACTAAAGAGCCTGGCCCCGCTCTGGCTGCCATACCACCCACCCCGTTGGATGTAGCTGTCGGTGGGGCAGACTTAGCGGAGGGGGAGGGGGCTTCAGGGGTCCCTCTCCCCTCGCCTGTCCCCCAGCCTCCGGAGTCGGGCGGCGGCGGGGATGGTGGCGAATGCCTCTCTTCTGGTGGCCTGGCCTCGGGGGTGGCGGGAGAGTCTGCTACCCCCTTGGTCATGCCCCAGCCTGGTGGATTAGATGGAGAAGTTGACGAGATGGAGGTCCAGCTCACTGAGTCTCGCAAGAGGCGTCGTGAGCGGGATGGCCTCTCCCCCCCCAGGAAGACAGGGAATGCCCTCGTGGAGCCGGTCCTTGACTCGGACGATGAGAGGCGGCTGATGTGTCTAGACATCGAGGGTGTCGATGCTGCGGTTGCGGACGAGCTCCCGCCGGGGGTGCGGACTCGACGCTCTTCCTTAGGCAACATCCACCCCAAGCTGGCGGAGCCCCCCTGGGTCCCTCCAGACTATGGGGGACTCCTGTCCTTCTTGAAGTTAACTAAGGGGCAGAGGAACGTAGCAGGACGCATCACTCAGTGGTGCACAGACCCCAAAGTGTTCGTAAAGGGTGCCAGGGCAGCTGCCAAGCTCATGCAGCGGGATCTGGGCACACGCCAGATGGCTTACCGTTTGGAGAAGCTTGCCCAGAGGGTGAGAGCTGAGTGGGACTTGGGCGGGTCCCTCGACTAGAGTAGGGCACAGTAGGCCTTCCTTGACCTGTCTGTACTGCCTTGCTCTGCTCTTGGGTGCTCGTTCTTCCACCCGTACCTTGCTTTGCTCTTCCTCTCCCACACCCACACCCATGGCAGCCACAATCATTGGCACCTTCAACATCAACGGCTGTCGAGACTCGGTGAAGCGCGAAGCCGTCCTGGAGCTCCTGCGACAGAAGAGGCTGGCCGTCGCCTTCCTTCAAGAGACACACTCTGACAGATTCAACCAGGCGGCCTGGCGGGCTGCCTGGCGAGGACAGGTGTTCCTGAGCCATGGCACCAACCTTAGCGCTGGGGTCGCGACTCTCTTATCACCACAGCTGCAGCTTGACGCGGCGGTGCCGCGGGAGGTCATCCCCGGCCGCCTGCTGACCGTCCGCGTCACCCTCGCACAACACCGCCTGCTGCTCATCAACGTCTACGCGCCTTCCGATGGTCAGGAGAGGGTCGTTTTCTTCGAGACCTTGGCTGCCCTCCTGCGCGACGCTAGCGAGGATGATGACCTGCTCCTCCTCGGTGGGGATTTCAACTGCACCACTGCCCCGCGCCTCGACCGCACAGGGCCTGAACCCCACCTGCCCTCCGCTCGCAAGCTGCAATCTGCCTTGGAGGGGGCAGACCTCGTGGACATCTGGCGAGCCCTGCATCCTGATGCGTGCCAGTACACCTGGGCCAGGATGGGTGCCGGTGGTGTCACCATGGCTCGCCTCGACCGCCTTTATGTCACCAGGCACCACCTGCCACTCCTGCGCAGCAGCTGCATCGCTCCCTCGGGTCTGTCAGATCATGACCTAGCCTTCAGTGAACTGAGCCTGCCGGGGAGAGCCTGTGCGCGGGCACCTTATTGGTGTTTCAACGTCAGCCTGCTTCAGGACTCCTATTTCCGGGACTGCTTTGCCCACTTCTGGAGGAGCTGGGAAGCTGCGAGATCGAGCCACTCCTCCTGGAAGCTGTGGTGGGACGTGGGCAAGGTACAGATCCGAGCCTTTTGCCAGCAGTACACCCAGCTGGCCGTGAACGAGACGCGCCGACGTATCCGGGAGTTGGAGGAGGACGTGGCGGAGCTCGAGGCTGCTCTGCTGGCTGCTGGCAGCGACGCGGCACTGAGCGAGAGCCTCCGGTTCCGCAGGAGATGTCTGCGCGACCTGGCGGAGAGCGCGGCCCGCGGCGCGAGGATCCGCGCCCGTTGCCAGGAACTGGCGGAAACTGACGCCCCGACCCGCTTCTTTTTCAACCTGGAGCGGCGGAGGGCAGCGAGCAAAGTCTTGGACCATCTCAAGACTCCTGAGGGCCGGGTCATTACAGAGCCCGGCGAAATACGCGAACATGCCGTCGCCTTCTATCGTGACCTGTTTGCGGCCGAGCCATCATGCCCCGAGGCCACGCGGGAACTCCACGAGGGCCTACCACGTCTCGATGCCCTGGAGGCCGGAGAGCTTGAGCGGGACTTGTCCCTGGAAGAGCTGGCGGCCGCCACGGCCGGCCTCGCCTCCGGCAAAGCCCCGGGCCTCGATGGGTTGCCTGCTGAGTTTTACAAGACCTTCTGGCCTCTCCTCGGCCCCAGCCTCCTGCGCGTTTTCCAGGAGAGCCTCGCCGACAAGGTCTTGCCGATCAGCTGCCGCCGAGCGGTGCTGACCCTGCTGCCCAAGAAGGGAGACCTGGGCTACATGAAGAACTGGCGGCCAGTCTCCCTGCTGTGCGCGGACTATAAGATCCTGGCCAAAGCGTTGGCCACCCGCCTCCGCGCGGTCATGGCCTCTCTCACCGGGCCCGAGCAGAGCTACTGCGTGCCGGGCAGGACCATTCAAGACAACCTGTTCCTGCTGCGGGACCTACTCACGGCTAGCGAGCTCTTTGGCCTCGACATCGGCCTCATCTCTCTAGACCAGGAGAAGGCCTTTGACCGGGTGGGCCACGCCTATCTCTTCCGGACTCTGGAGGCCTTTGGTTTTGGGCCCCTCTTCACCGGGGCCCTCCGGGTCCTGTACCGAGACATTTCCAGCCTGCTCAAGGTGAACGGTGTGCTGTGTGCTCCGTTCCCCGCACGCAGGGGCATTCGTCAGGGGTGTCCGCTGTCGGGCATGCTCTACTCCCTGGCCATCGAGCCGCTGCTGCACACGCTGCGACGCCGCCTGAGTGGTGTGGCCCTGCCAGTGGCCACCGGCCCGTCCGCTAGGCCTCGTCTCCGGCTGTCGGCATATGCGGATGATGTCACCGTCTTCCTCAACACTCAGGAAGACGTGCGGGCCCTGGCGGATTGCCAGCGTGCCTATGAGCGCGCCTCCTCCGCCCGCATCAACTGGGCCAAGAGCGATACTTTGTTGCTTGGCGCATGGACTGGCACGCTCCCCCCGGACTTGCCGGGGGGGCTCACATGGCGCCGCGAGGGCCTCAAGATCTTGGGCGTGTTCCTGGGGCCACCGGCCTTCATGGCGCGTAACTGGGACGACCTCGAGGAGGGGGTGGAGGCCCGCCTGCAGCGGTGGCGCTGGCGCCTGCCCAGCCTTTCCTACCGGGGGCGCGTCCTTGTCATCAACAACCTGGCGGCAGCGACCTTGTGGCACCGGTGCGCCGTGCTCGACCCCCCACCGGATCTCCTGGAGAGACTCCAGCGCAACCTGGTGGACTTCTTCTGGGATGGGCGCCACTGGCTCCCACGAGCCGTCCTTCACCTGCCTGTTGCCGAGGGGGGCCAGGGTCTGGTTGACCTGGCCAGCAGGGTGGCGGCCTTCCGCCTGCAGGCCCTTCAGCGACTGCTTTACAGTGAGGAGCAGCTGCCATGGCAACAACTGGCGTGCCGGTTCCTACAGAGGGTCGGCGCCCTTGGCTTTGACCGGGAGCTCTTTTTGTTGACACCCACGCTCCTGAACTGGGCGGTGCTTCCGGCCTTTTATCGCAGCGTGGTACGAGCCTGGCAGGTCGCCTTCCGCCTCCAGCCTCGAGCCCGGACACTGTGTTTCCCGCAGCTGCTGAGGGAGCCTCTGGTGCACAACTCAGCCCTGTGGGGCTCCGTGCCGAGCCTGGCCTCTGCCAGCCTCACGGCCACCCTTATCCAGGCGCGTGTCCTCCGCCTGCACCATCTCCTGGACCCCGCTCGGTCAGCCTGGCTCTCGCCCGAGGCGCTGGGCACACGGCTGGGCGTACGCTCCATCCGCACCATGGGTCATCTCCTGCGTGACATCCGCGCCGCCCTCCCGCCGGTGGCGGCGGCCGCCTTGGACGAACATCTCCGTGCGCGCCAGATCCCGCGGGCCGCGGATGCCGCGAGCGAGGCTTTCCCTTCGCTGCCGGTCACCCCGGCTGTGGCCGCGGAGTTGGCCGGTGGGCCGGGCACTCTGTTGCGGCTCCCCATGCCTCCCGATAGTGACACGGGTTGCCCCTTTGCTTCTCTATCGCGTAGAAGCTTGTATGCCTGGGTGGTCTGTGTCCGCCATGCTCAGGTGCTGGCAGGACGCCCCGATACACCGTGGCGACGGCGCCTGGGGCCACCGGCTTCCCCACCGGCCCACCCGGCGTGGCGCACATTGTATAAGCCGCCGACCGCCAAGAAGACTGGCGACCTGCAGTGGCGGTTGCTGCACGGCATCCTAGCCACTGGCACGTTTGCGTCCCACTTTGACCCAGCCGCTTCGACGGCCTGCCCCTTCTGCCCTGGGGGCGTGGAGGAGGATCTCTTTCACGCCTTCCTGGACTGTCCCCGCCTGCGGCCGCTCTTTGCCACCCTCGAGCTGCCGCTGCGGGCGCTGGGCAGGAGCCTCTCAGAGACCACCTACATATGCTCCTGCCCGTACCGGGCGGCCGAGCGGGGCGCCATCTGCCTGGCCAACTTTTTGCTGGGCCAGGCCAAGATGGCCGTCCTCAAGAGCCGCCGTAACCGGCTTGCCGGCACCGGCTCAGACGATGCCCCGCGGCTCTTTGGCCTCCTAGTGCGGGCGCGCCTCTCGCTGGAGTTTGAGCACGCTGTGCTCCGGCGGGGGGTGCCCGCCTTCGAGGCACTCTGGGCCCTTGAGGGAGCGCTGTGCCACGTGGAGGACGGCCGTCTCAAATACGCGCTCTGATGTTGTGACCGGTCTGGGCGACCGGGCGGGCGCGGTGGCGGACTGTGGCTTCCGGCTTGTGCCGCGCCCTGGGCCCTCACCAAGCTGCTTTTGTTCATTTTCTCGGGGTGAGAAGTCGAAGGGTTTTGTACGTGTACTATGGGACAGGGAAGGGTGGAATTGTTCGTTTCTCGAGGGCTATATACATAAATAGCATGTTAGACACGATGTGTATTACTGCGAAGGTGTTTGTCACGGTGTGATGTTCTGAACGTCCGGGAATGGTTTCTCTTTGGTGTGGTTTGATGGTTTTTTTGCTTTCTGTACCTGATCTTTTGTGAAATAAAGTTGTCAAAAGTCAAAGTCCTTCCTTCCTTCCTTCCTTCCTTCCGCTTTGGACGCTTCGGACCAGGCTCGCTTGGAGCTGCGTGGGGCGATCCCGAGCGTAAGACTCCCCGGCTTCCTATCTCTTTTCTTGCTTCACTCCCACCTCTCTAAAGGTCTCTAGCCTCTGTTTATTTCGCTTTCTGACTCTTTTCTTGCTTTTTTGCAGCTTTTACCCCCACTTTTCTCTCCTCTCTCTTCCCTCCCCCTCTGCTTCCGGTTTCTTTGTCTGTGAGACGCTTCTCGCAGCCTTCTCTTTTACTGTCTCTTTCCCTCTCTTTCTCTTTTTTCTGTCTGCTTGTTACGGGGAGTTACCTTTTCCATTAGCCTGCCTTCCAGAGGTGCTCTTAATTAACCCTCCATCCCCCCCTCACCCTTTAGTTTTCCTTTTCTTTTTTCTTTTTGCTGTTTTAACCCCCCCCCCTCCTTCCCCTGCCGCTTTTTTCCCCCCCCACCCTCCTCCCCCTTTGTGGGGAGCTCTCTATTATCATTTGCCGCTTGAGGGGTGCATTTTCCCCCCCCCTCTTATTTTGTTCTATCCACGCTTTTTTTTTTTCTTCACCCCCCAAATCCCTCCCTCCCTTTCAGTGGCTTATCTTCACTTTCTGTTTTGGCCGCATTCCCGGGAGCTTGGCCTTGAGCTCCTGTGTTTAAGTTTTCTTTTCATTCCCTTAGTTTTTTTGCTTTGCAGTTTAACCCTGTCCTAGTGAGGATGGCTGCTCCTACACCTGGCAGTTGGCATGAGGATGTCTCTCGGGACCTCCCGCTGACGCATGGCCTGAGGGTTCATGCCCCTCTCCATGTGGGGCTTGAGGTTTGCATGGAGGCTCTGGCTGCGCTCCTGGGATGGCGTACCATCCGCTATGCGGGTCGTGTGAACACGGTCCCGATGATTTATTTGAGCACGCCTGCCTTGGTTGACAGGGTGTGTGCTGAGGGCCTAGACATTGCGGGCATCCACTACCCTGTCACGCCCCTAGAGACTCAGGCAGTGAGGGTGGTGATCTCTAACATCCCACCACATGTTTCTGATCGGGAGCTGGCCAGGGGACTCGAGGCCTATGGAGTTCTTACGAGTCCTTTTCGCCGGCTGCCGATGGGAAGCAAGGACCCTCAGCGGAAGCACGTCCTGTCTTTTCGGAGGCAGGTCTTTATGCTCCTCAAGGAGGGCCCCCAGTCTCTACCTCGCTCCCTGAGCTTCACGCTCGAGGGTCGGAGGTATATTATCTATTTGTCTGTGGGAGAGACTACGTGTTTTAAGTGCGGTGGCTCCTCCCACCTGGCTGCTCAGTGCCCTCAGGGCAAGGCGGCCGGACCATCGCCACCTGCGGCAGGGCCGAGAGACGGCGTGTCGACTTCTGGGACACGCGGCAGGCCCAGGGAGGCAGGGAGCTCTTCCTCCCAGCCTCCTTCCACCCCTATTCCATCTCAGGGGACGGGGGGCTCTGGTGTGAAACCATCGTCCAGTGGAGAGGCTGGTGCTACTACCCAGGCCCCGCCGCCGCCTCCCCCGTCTGCGGCGCCCCCTGCCCTCAGTGCGGGGGCCCCGCCGGCTGGGGGGGCAGGGCAGTCTGGCCCGTCCCCAGCACAGGGGCAGCTGCCTACTACCACCAAGAAGAAGAAGAAGGAGGACAAAGAGAGGAAGATGAAGGGGGACTCTCAGGATGCCCTGCCCTCCTCGGCCAGTGCCGAGGGACCCCCCACTAGAGAGCCTGGCCCCGCTCTGGCTGCCATACCACCCACCCCGTTGGATGTAGCCGTCGGCGGGGTAGACTTAGCGGAGGGGGAGGGGGCTTCAGGGGTCCCTCTCCCCTCGCCTGTCCCCCAGCCTCCGGAGTCGGGCGGCGGCGGGGATGGTGGCGAATGCCTCTCTTCTGGTGGCCTGGCCTCGGGGGTGGCGGGAGAGTCTGCTACCCCCTTGGTCATGCCCCAGCCTGGTGGATTAGATGGAGAAGTTGACGAGATGGAGGTCCAGCTCACTGAGTCTCGCAAGAGGCGTCGTGAGCGGGATGGCCTCTCCCCCCCCAGGAAGACAGGGAATGCCCTCGTGGAGCCGGTCCTTGACTCGGACGATGAGAGGCGGCTGATGTGTCTAGACATCGAGGGTGTCGATGCTGCGGTTGCGGACGAGCTCCCGCCGGGGGTGCGGACTCGACGCTCTTCCTTAGGCAACATCCACCCCAAGCTGGCGGAGCCCCCCTGGGTCCCTCCAGACTATGGGGGACTCCTGTCCTTCTTGAAGTTAACTAAGGGGCAGAGGAACGTAGCAGGACGCATCACTCAGTGGTGCACAGACCCCAAAGTGTTCGTAAAGGGTGCCAGGGCAGCTGCCAAGCTCATGCAGCGGGATCTGGGCACACGCCAGATGGCTTACCGTTTGGAGAAGCTTGCCCAGAGGGTGAGAGCTGAGTGGGACTTGGGCGGGTCCCTCGACTAGAGTAGGGCACAGTAGGCCTTCCTTGACCTGTCTGTACTGCCTTGCTCTGCTCTTGGGTGCTCGTTCTTCCACCCGTACCTTGCTTTGCTCTTCCTCTCCCACACCCACATCCATGGCAGCCACAATCATTGGCACCTTCAACATCAACGGCTGTCGAGACTCGGTGAAGCGCGAAGCCGTCCTGGAGCTCCTGCGACAGAAGAGGCTGGCCGTCGCCTTCCTTCAAGAGACACACTCTGACAGATTCAACCAGGCGGCCTGGCGGGCTGCCTGGCGAGGACAGGTGTTCCTGAGCCATGGCACCAACCTTAGCGCTGGGGTCGCGACTCTCTTATCACCACAGCTGCAGCTTGACGCGGCGGTGCCGCGGGAGGTCATCCCCGGCCGCCTGCTGACCGTCCGCGTCACCCTCGCACAACACCGCCTTCTGCTCATCAACGTCTACGCGCCTTCCGATGGTCAGGAGAGGGTCGTTTTCTTCGAGACCTTGGCTGCCCTCCTGCGCGACGCTAGCGAGGATGATGACCTGCTCCTCCTCGGTGGGGATTTCAACTGCACCACTGCCCCGCGCCTCGACCGCACAGGGCCTGAACCCCACCTGCCCTCCGCTCGCAAGCTGCAATCTGCCTTGGAGGGGGCAGACCTCGTGGACATCTGGCGAGCCCTGCATCCTGATGCGTGCCAGTACACCTGGGCCAGGATGGGTGCCGGTGGTGTCACCATGGCTCGCCTCGACCGCCTTTATGTCACCAGGCACCACCTGCCACTCCTGCGCAGCAGCTGCATCGCTCCCTCGGGTCTGTCAGATCATGACCTAGCCTTCAGTGAACTGAGCCTGCCGGGGAGAGCCTGTGCACGGGCACCTTATTGGTGTCTCAACGCCAGCCTGCTTCAGGACTCCTATTTCCGGGACTGCTTTGCCCACTTCTGGAGGAGGTGGGAGGCTGCGAGATCGAGCCACTCCTCCTGGAAGCTGTGGTGGGACGTGGGCAAGGTACAGATCCGAGCCTTTTGCCAGCAGTACACCCAGCTGGCCGCGAACGAGACGCGCCGACGTATCCGGGAGTTGGAGGAGGACGTGGCGGAGCTCGAGGCTGCTCTGCTGGCCGCTGGCAGCGACGCGGCACTGAGCGAGAGCCTCCGGTTCCGCAGGAGATGTCTGCGCGACCTGGCGGAGAGCGCGGCCCGCGGCGCGAGGATCCGCGCCCGTTGCCAGGAACTGGCGGAAACTGACGCCCCGACCCGCTTCTTTTTCAACCTGGAGCGGCGGAGGGCAGCGAGCAAAGTCTTGGACCATCTCAAGACTCCTGAGGGCCGGGTAATTACAGAGCCCGGCGAAATACGCGAACATGCCGTCGCCTTCTATCGTGACCTGTTTGCGGCCGAGCCGTCGTGCCCCGAGGCCACGCGGGAACTCCACGAGGGCCTACCACGTCTCGATGCCCTGGAGGCCGGAGAGCTTGAGCGGGATTTGTCCCTGGAAGAGCTGGCGGCCGCCACAGCCGGCCTCGCCTCCGGCAAAGCCCCGGGCCTCGATGGGTTGCCTGCTGAGTTTTACAAGACCTTCTGGCCTCTCCTCGGCCCCAGCCTCCTGCGCGTTTTCCAGGAGAGCCTCGCCGACAAGGTCTTGCCGATCAGCTGCCGCCGAGCGGTGCTGACCCTGCTGCCCAAGAAGGGAGACCTGGGCTACATGAAGAACTGGCGGCCGGTCTCCCTGCTGTGCGCGGACTATAAGATCCTGGCCAAAGCGTTGGCCACCCGCCTCCGCGCGGTCATGGCCTCTCTCACCGGGCCCGAGCAGAGCTACTGCGTGCCGGGCACGAGCATTCAAGACAACCTGTTCCTGCTGCGGGACCTACTCACGGTTAGCGAGCTCTTTGGCCTCGACATCGGCCTCATCTCTCTAGACCAGGAGAAGGCCTTTGACCGGGTGGGCCACGCCTATCTCTTCCAGACTCTGGAGGCCTTTGGTTTTGGGCCCCTCTTCACCGGGGCCCTCCGGGTCTTGTACCGAGACATTTCCAGCCTGCTCAAGGTGAACGGTGTGCTGTGTGCTCCGTTCCCCGCACGCAGGGGCATTCGTCAGGGGTGTCCGCTGTCGGGCATGCTCTACTCCCTGGCCATCGAGCCGCTGCTGCACACGCTGCGACGCCGCCTGAGTGGTGTGGCCCTGCCAGTGGCCAGCGGCCCGTCCGCTAGGCCTCCTCTCCGGCTGTCGGCATATGCGGATGATGTCACCGTCTTCCTCAACACTCAGGAAGACGTGCGGGCCCTGGCGGATTGCCAGCGTGCCTATGAGCGCGCCTCCTCCGCCCGCATCAACTGGGCCAAGAGCGATACTTTGTTGCTTGGCGCATGGACTGGCACGCTCCCCCCCGGACTTGCCGGGGGGGCTCACATGGCGCCGCGAGGGCCTCAAGATCTTGGGCGTGTTCCTGGGGCCACCGGCCTTCATGGCGCGTAACTGGGACGACCTCGAGGAGGGGGTGGAGGCCCGCCTGCAGCGGTGGCGCTGGCGCCTGCCCAGCCTTTCCTACCGGGGGCGCGTCCTTGTCATCAACAACCTGGCGGCAGCGACCTTGTGGCACCGGTGCGCCGTGCTCGACCCCCCACCGGATCTCCTGGAGAGACTCCAGCGCAACCTGGTGGACTTCTTCTGGGATGGGCGCCACTGGCTCCCACGAGCCGTCCTTCACCTGCCTGTTGCCGAGGGGGGCCAGGGTCTGGTTGACCTGGCCAGCAGGGTGGCGGCCTTCCGCCTGCAGGCCCTTCAGCGACTGCTTTACAGCGAGGAGCAGCTGCCATGGCAACAACTGGCGTGCCGGTTCCTACAGAGGGTCGGCGCCCTTGGCTTTGACCGGGAGCTCTTTCTGTTGACACCCACGCTCCTGAACTGGGCGGTGCTTCCGGCCTTTTATCGCAGCGTGGTACGAGCCTGGCAGGTCGCCTTCCGCCTCCAGCCTCGAGCCCGGACACTGTGTTTCCCGCAGCTGCTGAGGGAGCCTCTGGTGCACAACTCAGCCCTGTGGGGCTCCGTGCCGAGCCTGGCCTCTGCCAGCCTCACGGCCACCCTCATCCAGGCGCGTGTCCTCCGCCTGCACCATCTCCTGGACCCCGCTCGGTCAGCCTGGCTCTCGCCCGAGGCGCTGGCCACACGGCTGGGCGTGCGCTCCATCCGCACCATGGGTCATCTCCTGCGTGACATCCGCGCCGCCCTCCCGCCGGTGGTGGCGGCCGCCTTGGACGAACATCTCCGTGCGCGCCAGATCCCGCGGGCCGCGGATGCCGCGAGCGAGGCTTTCCCTTCGCTGCCGGTCACCCCGGCTGTGGCCGCGGAGTTGGCCGGTGGGCCGGGCACTCTGTTGCGGCTCCCCATGCCTCCCGATAGTGACACGGGTTGTCCCTTTGCTTCTCTATCGCGTAGAAGCTTGTATGCCTGGGTGGTCTGTGTCCGCCATGCTCAGGTGCTGGCGGGACGCCCCGATACACCGTGGCGACGGCGCCTGGGGCCACCGGCTTCCCCACCGGCCCACCCGGCGTGGCGCACATTGTATAAGCCGCCGACCGCCAAGAAGACTGGCGACCTGCAGTGGCGGTTGCTGCACGGCATCCTAGCCACTGGCACGTTTGCGTCCCACTTTGACCCAGCCGCTTCGACGGCCTGCCCCTTCTGCCCTGGGGGCGTGGAGGAGGATCTCTTTCACGCCTTCCTGGACTGTCCCCGCCTGCGGCCGCTCTTTGCCACCCTCGAGCTGCCGCTGCGGGCGCTGGGCAGGAGCCTCTCAGAGACCACCTACATATGCTCTTACCCGTACCGGGCGGCCGAGCGGGGCGCCATCTGCCTGGCCAACTTTTTGCTGGGCCAGGCCAAGATGGCCGTCCTCAAGAGCCGCCGTAACCGGCTTGCCGGCACCGGCTCAGACGATGCCCCGCGGCTCTTTGGCCTCCTAGTGCGGGCGCGCCTCTCGCTGGAGTTTGAGCACGCTGTGCTCCGGCGGGGGGTGCCCGCCTTCGAGGCACTCTGGGCCCTTGAGGGAGCGCTGTGCCACGTGGAGGACGGCCGTCTCAAATACGCGCTCTGATGTTGTGACCGGTCTGGGCGACCGGGCGGGTGCGGTGGCGGACTGTGGCTTCCGGCTTGTGCCGTGCCCTGGGCCCTCACCAGGCTGCTGTTGTTCATTTTCTCGGGGTGAGAAGAAGAAGGGTTTTGTACGTGTACTATGGGACAGGGAAGGGTGGAATTGTTCGTTTCTCGAGGGCTATATACATAAATAGCATGTTAGACACGATGTGTATTACTGCGAAGGTGTTTGTCACGGTGTGATGTTCTGAACGTCCGGGAATGGTTTCTCTTTGGTGTGGTTTGATCGTTTTTTTGCTTTCTGTACCTGATCTTTTGTGAAATAAAGATGTCAAAAGTCAAAGTCCTTCCTTCCTTCCTTCCTTCCTTCCGCTTTGGACGCTTCGGACCAGGCTCGCTTGGAGCTGCGTGGGGCGATCCCGAGCGTAAGACTCCCCGGCTTCCTATCTCTTTTCTTGCTTCACTCCCACCTCTCTAAAGGTCTCTAGCCTCTGTTTATTTCGCTTTCTGACTCTTTTCTTGCTTTTTTGCAGCTTTTACCCCCACTTTTCTCTCCTCTCTCTTCCCTCCCCCTCTGCTTCCGGTTTCTTTGTCTGTGAGACGCTTCTCGCAGCCTTCTCTTTTACTGTCTCTTTCCCTCTCTTTCTCTTTTTTCTGTCTGCTCGTTACGGGGAGTTACCTTTTCCATTAGCCTGCCTTCCAGAGGTGCTCTTAATTAACCCTCCATCCCCCCCTCACCCTTTCGTTTTCCTTTTCTTTTTTCTTTTTGCTGTTTTAACCCCCCCCCCTCCTTCCCCTGCCGCTTTTTTCCCCCCCCACCCTCCTCCCCCTTTGTGGGGAGCTCTCTATTATCATTTGCCGCTTGAGGGGTGCTTTTTTCTTCTTCCCCCCCCTCTTTTTTTGTTCTATCCACGCTTTTTTTTTTTCACCCCCCAAATCCCTCCCTCCCTTTCAGTGGCTTATCTTCACTTTCTGTTTTGGCCGCATTCCCGGGAGCTTGGCCTTGAGCTCCTGTGTTTAAGTTTTCTTTTCATTCCCTTAGTTTTTTTTGCTTTGCAGTTTAACCCTGTCCTAGTGAGGATGGCTGCTCCTACACCTGGCAGTTGGCATGAGGATGTCTCTCGGGACCTCCCGCTGACGCATGGCCTGAGGGTTCATGCCCCTCTCCATGTGGGGCTTGAGGTTTGCATGGAGGCTCTGGCTGCGCTCCTGGGATGGCGTACGATCCGCTATGCGGGTCGTGTGAACACGGTCCCGATGATTTATTTGAGCACGCCTGCCTTGGTTGACAGGGTGTGTGCTGAGGGCCTAGACATTGCGGGCATCCACTACCCTGTCACGCCCCTAGAGACTCAGGCAGTGAGGGTGGTGATCTCTAACATCCCACCACATGTTTCTGATCGGGAGCTGGCCAGGGGACTCGAGGCCTATGGAGTTCTTACGAGTCCTTTTCGCCGGCTGCCGATGGGAAGCAAGGACCCTCAGCGGAAGCACGTCCTGTCTTTTCGGAGGCAGGTCTTTATGCTCCTCAAGGAGGGCCCCCAGTCTCTACCTCGCTCCCTGAGCTTCACGCTCGAGGGTCGGAGGTATATTATCTATTTGTCTGTGGGAGAGACTACGTGTTTTAAGTGCGGCGGCTCCTCCCACCTGGCTGCTCAGTGCCCTCAGGGCAAGGCGGCCGGACCATCGCCACCTGCGGCAGAGCCGAGAGACGGCGTGTCGACTTCTGGGACACGCGGCAGGCCCAGGGAAGCAGGGAGCTCTTCCTCCCAGCGTCCTTCCACCCCTACTCCATCTCAGGGGACGGGGGGCTCTGGTGTGAAACCATCGTCCAGTGGAGAGGCTGGTGCTACTACCCAGGCCCCGCCGCCGCCTCCCCCGTCTGTGGCGCCCCCTGCCCTCAGTGCGGGGGCCCCGCCGGCTGGGGGGGCAGGGCAGTCTGGCCCGTCCCCAGCACAGGGGCAGCTGCCCACTACCACCAAGAAGAAGAAGAAGGAGGACAAAGAGAGGAAGATGAAGGGGGCCTTTCAGGATGCCCTGCCCTCCTCGGCCAGTGCCGAGGGACCCCCCACTAAAGAGCCTGGCCCCGCTCTGGCTGCCATACCACCCACCCCGTTGGATGTAGCTGTCGGCGGGGCAGACTTAGCGGAGGGGGAGGGGGCTTCAGGGGTCCCTCTCCCCTCGCCTGTCCCCCAGCCTCCGGAGTCGGGCGGCGGCGGGGATGGTGACGAATGCTTCTCTTCTGGTGGCCTGGCCTCGGGGGTGGCGGGAGAGTCTGCTACCCCCTTGGTCATGCCCCAGCCTGGTGGATTAGATGGAGAAGTTGACGAGATGGAGGTCCAGCTCACTGAGTCTCGCAAGAGGCGTCGTGAGCGGGATGGCCTCTCCCCCCCCAGGAAGACAGGGAATGCCCTCGTGGAGCCGGTCCTTGACTCGGACGATGAGAGGCGGCTGATGTGTCTAGACATCGAGGGTGTCGATGCTGCGGTTGCAGACGAGCTCCCGCCGGGGGTGCGGACTCGACGCTCTTCCTTAGGCAACATCCACCCCAAGCTGGCGGAGCCCCCCTGGGTCCCTCCAGACTATGGGGGACTCCTGTCCTTCTTGAAGTTAACTAAGGGGCAGAGGAACGTAGCAGGACGCATCACTCAGTGGTGCACAGACCCCAAAGTGTTCGTAAAGGGTGCCAGGGCAGCTGCCAAGCTCATGCAGCGGGATCTGGGCACACGCCAGATGGCTTACCGTTTGGAGAAGCTTGCCCAGAGGGTGAGAGCTGAGTGGGACTTGGGCGGGTCCCTCGACTAGAGTAGGGCACAGTAGGCCTTCCTTGACCTGTCTGTACTGCCTTGCTCTGCTCTTGGGTGCTCGTTCTTCCACCCGTACCTTGCTGTGCTCTTCCTCTCCCACACCCACATCCATGGCAGCCACAATCATTGGCACCTTCAACATCAACGGCTGTCGAGACTCGGTGAAGCGCGAAGCCGTCCTGGAGCTCCTGCGACAGAAGAGGCTGGCCGTCGCCTTCCTTCAAGAGACACACTCTGACAGATTCAACCAGGCGGCCTGGCGGGCTGCCTGGCGAGGACAGGTGTTCCTGAGCCATGGCACCAACCTTAGCGCTGGGGTCGCGACTCTCTTATCACCACAGCTGCAGCTTGACGCGGCGGTGCCGCGGGAGGTCATCCCCGGCCGCCTGCTGACCGTCCGCGTCACCCTCGCACAACACCGCCTGCTGCTCATCAACGTCTACGCGCCTTCCGATGGTCAGGAGAGGGTCGTTTTCTTCGAGACCTTGGCTGCCCTCCTGCGCGACGCTAGCGAGGATGATGACCTGCTCCTCCTCGGTGGGGATTTCAACTGCACCACTGCCCCGCGCCTCGACCGCACAGGGCCTGAACCCCACCTGCCCTCCGCTCGCAAGCTGCAATCTGCCTTGGAGGGGGCAGACCTCGTGGACATCTGGCGAGCCCTGCATCCTGATGCGCGCCAGTACACCTGGGCCAGGATGGGTGCCGGTGGTGTCACCATGGCTCGCCTCGACCGCCTTTATGTCACCAGGCACCACCTGCCACTCCTGCGCAGCAGCTGCATCGCTCCCTCGGGTCTGTCAGATCATGACCTAGCCTTCAGTGAACTGAGCCTGCCGGGGAGAGCCTGTGCGCGGGCACCTTATTGGTGTTTCAACGCCAGCCTGCTTCAGGACTCCTATTTCCGGGACTGCTTTGCCCACTTCTGGAGGAGCTGGGAGGCTGCGAGATCGAGCCACTCCTCCTGGAAGCTGTGGTGGGACGTGGGCAAGGTACAGATCCGAGCCTTTTGCCAGCAGTACACCCAGCTGGCCGCGAACGAGACGCGCCGACGTATCCGGGAGTTGGAGGAGGACGTGGCGGAGCTCGAGGCTGCTCTGCTGGCCGCTGGCAGCGACACGGCACTGAGCGAGAGCCTCCGGTTCCGCAGGAGATGTCTGCGCGACCTGGCGGAGAGCGCGGCCCGCGGCGCGAGGATCCGCGCCCGTTGCCAGGAACTGGCGGAAACTGACGCCCCGACCCGCTTCTTTTTCAACCTGGAGCGGCGGAGGGCAGCGAGCAAAGTCTTGGACCATCTCAAGACTCCTGAGGGCCGGGTAATTACAGAGCCCGGCGAAATACGCGAACATGCCGTCGCCTTCTATTGTGACCTGTTTGCGGCTGAGCCGTCGTGCCCCGAGGCCACGCGGGAACTCCACGAGGGCCTACCACGTCTCGATGCCCTGGAGGCCGGAGAGCTTGAGCGGGACTTGTCCCTGGAAGAGCTGGCGGCCGCCACGGCCGGCCTCGCCTCCGGCAAAGCCCCGGGCCTCGATGGCTTGCCTGCTGAGTTTTACAAGACCTTCTGGCCTCTCCTCGGCCCCAGCCTCCTGCGCGTTTTCCAGGAGAGCCTCGCCGACAAGGTCTTGCCGATCAGCTGCCGCCGAGCGGTGCTGACCCTGCTGCCCAAGAAGGGAGACCTGGGCTACATGAAGAACTGGCGGCCGGTCTCCCTGCTGTGCGCGGACTATAAGATCCTGGCCAAAGCGTTGGCCACCCGCCTCCGCGCGGTCATGGCCTCTCTCACCGGGCCCGAGCAGAGCTACTGCGTGCCGGGCAGGACCATTCAAGACAACCTGTTCCTGCTGCGGGATCTACTCACGGCTAGCGAGCTCTTTGGCCTCGACATCGGCCTCATCTCTCTAGACCAGGAGAAGGCCTTTGACCGGGTGGGCCACGCCTATCTCTTCCGGACTCTGGAGGCCTTTGGTTTTGGGCCCCTCTTCACCGGGGCCCTCCGGGTCTTGTACCGAGACATTTCCAGCCTGCTCAAGGTGAACGGTGTGCTGTGTGCTCCGTTCCCCGCACGCAGGGGCATTCGTCAGGGGTGTCCGCTGTCGGGCATGCTCTACTCCCTGGCCATCGAGCCGCTGCTGCACACGCTGCGACGCCGCCTGAGTGGTGTGGCCCTGCCAGTGGCCAGCGGCCCGTCCGCTAGGCCTCGTCTCCGGCTGTCGGCATATGCGGATGATGTCACCGTCTTCCTCAACACTCAGGAAGACGTGCGGGCCCTGGCGGATTGCCAGCGTGCCTATGAGCGCGCCTCCTCCGCCCGCATCAACTGGGCCAAGAGCGATACTTTGTTGCTTGGCGCATGGACTGGCACGCTCCCCCCGGACTTGCCGGGGGGGCTCACATGGCGCCGCGAGGGCCTCAAGATCTTGGGCGTGTTCCTGGGGCCACCGGCCTTCATGGCGCGTAACTGGGACGACCTCGAGGAGGGGGTGGAGGCCCGCCTGCAGCGGTGGCGCTGGCGCCTGCCCAGCCTTTCCTACCGGGGGCGCGTCCTTGTCATCAACAACCTGGCGGCAGCGACCTTGTGGCACCGGTGCGCCGTGCTCGACCCCCCACCGGATCTCCTGGAGAGACTCCAGCGCAACCTGGTGGACTTCTTCTGGGATGGGCGCCACTGGCTCCCACGAGCCGTCCTTCACCTGCCTGTTGCCGAGGGGGGCCAGGGTCTGGTTGACCTGGCCAGCAGGGTGGCGGCCTTCCGCCTGCAGGCCCTTCAGCGACTGCTTTACAGTGAGGAGCAGCTGCCATGGCAACAACTGGCGTGCCGGTTCCTACAGAGGGTCGGCGCCCTTGGCTTTGACCGGGAGCTCTTTTTGTTGACACCCACGCTCCTGAACTGGGCGGTGCTTCCGGCCTTTTATCGCAGCGTGGTACGAGCCTGGCAGGTCGCCTTCCGCCTCCAGCCTCGAGCCCGGACACTGTGTTTCCCGCAGCTGCTGAGGGAGCCTCTGGTGCACAACTCAGCCCTGTGGGGCTCCGTGCCGAGCCTGGCCTCTGCCAGCCTCACGGCCACCCTCATCCAGGCGCGTGTCCTCCGCCTGCACCATCTCCTGGACCCCGCTCGGTCAGCCTGGCTCTCGCCCGAGGCGCTGGCCGCACGGCTGGGCGTGCGCTCCATCCGCACCATGGGTCATCTCCTGCGTGACATCCGCGCCGCCCTCCCCGCCGGTGGCGGCGGCCGCCTTGGACGAACATCTCCGTGCGCGCCAGATCCCGCGGGCCGCGGATGCCGCGAGCGAGGCTTTCCCTTCGCTGCCGGTCACCCCGGCTGTGGCCGCGGAGTTGGCCGGTGGGCCGGGCACTCTGTTGCGGCTCCCCATGCCTCCCGATAGTGACACGGGTTGTCCCTTTGCTTCTCTATCGCGTAGAAGCTTGTATGCCTGGGTGGTCTGTGTCCGCCATGCTCAGGTGCTGGCGGGACGCCCCGATACACCGTGGCGACGGCGCCTGGGGCCACCGGCTTCCCCACCGGCCCACCCGGCGTGGCGCACATTGTATAAGCCGCCGACCGCCAAGAAGACTGGCGACCTGCAGTGGCGGTTGCTGCACGGCATCCTAGCCACTGGCACGTTTGCGTCCCACTTTGACCCAGCCGCTTCGACGGCCTGCCCCTTCTGCCCTGGGGGCGTGGAGGAGGATCTCTTTCACGCCTTCCTGGACTGTCCCCGCCTGCGGCCGCTCTTTGCCACCCTCGAGCTGCCGCTGCGGGCGCTGGGCAGGAGCCTCTCAGAGACCACCTACATATGCTCCTACCCGTACCGGGCGGCCGAGCGGGGCGCCATCTGCCTGGCCAACTTTTTGCTGGGCCAGGCCAAGATGGCCGTCCTCAAGAGCCGCCGTAACCGGCTTGCCGGCACCGGCTCAGACGATGCCCCGCGGCTCTTTGGCCTCCTAGTGCGGGCGCGCCTCTCGCTGGAGTTTGAGCACGCTGTGCTCCGGCGGGGGGTGCCCGCCTTCGAGGCACTCTGGGCCCTTGAGGGAGCGCTGTGCCACGTGGAGGACGGCAGTCTCAAATACGCGCTCTGATGTCGTGACCGGTCTGGGCGACCGGGCGGGTGCGGTGGCGGACTGTGGCTTCCGGCTTGTGCCGTGCCCTGGGCCCTCACCAGGCTGCTGTTGTTTATTTTTTTTCGGGGTGAGAAGAAGAAGGGTTTTGTACGTGTACTATGGGACAGGGAAGGGTGGAATTGTTCGTTTCTCGAGGGCTATATATATAAATAGCATGTTAGACATGATGTGTATTACTGCGAAGGTGTTTGTCACGGTGTGATGTTCTGAACGTCCGGGAATGGTTTCTCTTTGGTGTGGTTTGATGGTTTTTTTGCTTTCTGTACCTGATCTTTTGTGAAATAAAGTTGTCAAAAGTCAAAGTCCTTCCTTCCGCTTTGGACGCTTCGGACCAGGCTCGCTTGGAGCTGCGTGGGGCGATCCCGAGCGTAAGACTCCCCGGCTTCCTATCTCTTTTCTTCCTTCACTCCCACCTCTCTAAAGGTCTCTAGCCTCTGTTTATTTCGCTTTCTGACTCTTTTCTTGCTTTTTTGCAGTTTTTACCCCCACTTTTCTCTCCTCTCTCTTCCCTCCCCCTCTGCTTCCGGTTTCTTTGTCTGTGAGACGCTTCTCGCAGCCTTCTCTTTTACTGTCTCTTTCCCTCTCTTTCTCTTTTTTCTGTCTGCTCGTTACGGGGAGTTACCTTTTCCATTAGCCTGCCTTCCAGAGGTGCTCTTAATTAACCCTCCATCCCCCCCTCACCCTTTAGTTTTCCTTTTCTTTTTTCTTTTTGCTGTTTTAACCCCCCCCCTCCTTCCCCTGCCGCTTTTTCCCCCCCCCACCCTCCTCCCCCTTTGTGGGGAGCTCTCTATTATCATTTGCCGCTTCAGGGGTGCTTTTTTCTTCTTCCCCCCCTCTTTTTTTGTTCTATCCACGCTTTTTTTTTTTTTCACCCTCCAAATCCCTCCCTCCCTTTCAGTGGCTTATCTTCACTTTCTGTTTTGGCCGCATTCCCGGGAGCTTGGCCTTGAGCTCCTGTGTTTAAGTTTTCTTTTCATTCCCTTAGTTTTTTTTGCTTTGCAGTTTAACCCTGTCCTAGTGAGGATGGCTGCTCCTACACCTGGCATTTGGCATGAGGATGTCTCTCGGGACCTCCCGCTGACGCATGGCCTGAGGGTTCATGCCCCTCTCCATGCGGGGCTTGAGGTTTGCATGGAGGCTCTGGCTGCGCTCCTGGGATGGCGTACCATCCGCTATGCGGGTCGTGTGAACACGGTCCCGATGATTCATTTGAGCACGCCTGCCTTGGTTGACAGGGTGTGTGCTGAGGGCCTAGACATTGCGGGCATCCACTACCCTGTCACGCCCCTAGAGACTCAGGCAGTGAGGGTGGTGATCTCTAACATCCCACCACATGTTTCTGATCGGGAGCTGGCCAGGGGACTCGAGGCCTATGGAGTTCTTACGAGTCCTTTTCACCGGCTGCCGATGGGAAGCAAGGACCCTCAGCGGAAGCATGTCCTGTCTTTTCGGAGGCAGGTCTTTATGCTCCTCAAGGAGGGCCCCCAGTCTCTACCTCGCTCCCTGAGCTTCACGCTCGAGGGTCGGAGGTATATTATCTATTTGTCTGTGGGAGAGACTACGTGTTTTAAGTGCGGCGGCTCCTCCCACCTGGCTGCTCAGTGCCCTCAGGGCAAGGCGGCCGGACCATCGCCACCTGCGGCAGAGCCGAGAGACGGCGTGTCGACTTCTGGGACACGCGGAAGGCCCAGGGAGGCAGGGAGCTCTTCCTCCCAGCCTCCTTCCACCCCTATTCCATCTCAGGGGACGGGGGGCTCTGGTGTGAAACCATCGTCCAGTAGAGAGGATGGTGCTACTACCCAGGCCCCGCCGCCGCCTCCCCCGTCTGTGGCGCCCCCTGCCCTCAGTGCGGGGGCCCCGCCGGCTGGGGGGGCAGGGCAGTCTGGCCCGTCCCCAGCACAGGGGCAGCTGCCCACTACCACCAAGAAGAAGAAGAAGGAGGACAAAGAGAGGAAGATGAAGGGGGCCTCTCAGGATGCACTATCCCTGTCAGGACCCTCCTCGGCCAGTGCCGAGGGACCCCCCACCAGAGAGCCTGGCCCCACTCTGGCTGCCATACCACCCACCCCGTTGGATGTAGCCGTCGGCGGGGCAGACTTAGCGGAGGGGGAGGGGGCTTCAGGGGTCCCTCTCCCCTCGCCTGTCCCCCAGCCTCCGGAGTTGGGCGGCGGCGGGGATGCTGGCGAATGCCTCTCTTCTGGTGGCCTGGCCTCGGGGGTGGCGGGGGAGTCTGCTACCCACTTGGTCATGCCCCAGCCGGGCGGATCAGATGGAGAAGTTGACGAGATGGAGGTCCAGCTCACTGAGTATCGCAAGAGGCGTCGTGAGCGGGATTGCCTCTCCCCCCCCAGGAAGACAGGGAATGCCCTCGTGGAGCCGGTCCTTGACTCGGACGATGAGAGGCGGCTGATGTGTCTAGACATCGAGGGTGTCGATGCTGCGGTTGCGGACGAGCTCCCGCCGGGGGTGCGGACTCGACGCTCTTCCTTAGGCAACATCCACCCCAAGCTGGTGGAGCCCCCCTGGGTCCCTCCAGACTATGGGGGACTCCTGTCCTTCTTGAAGTTAACTAAGGGGCAGAAGAACGTAGCGGGACGCATCACTCAGTGGTGCGCAGACCCCAAAGTGTTCGTTAAGGGTGCCAGGGCAGCTGCCAAGCTCATGCAGCAGGATCTGGGCACACGCCAGATGGCTTACCGTTTGGAGAAGCTTGCCCATAGGGTGAGAGTTGAGTGGGACTTGGGCGGGTCCCTCGACTAGAGTAGGGCACAGTAGGCCTTCCTTGACCTGTCTGTACTGCCTTGCTCTGCTCTTGGGTGCTCGTTCTTCCACCCGTACCTTGCTTTTCCCTTCCTCTCCCACACCCACATCCATGGCAGCCACAATCATTGGCACCTTCAACATCAACGGCTGTCGAGACTCGGTGAAGCGCGAAGCCGTCCTGGAGCTCCTGCGACAGAAGAGGCTGGCCGTCGCCTTCCTTCAAGAGACACACTCTGACAGATTCAACCAGGTGGCCTGGCGGGCTGCCTGGCGAGGACAGGTGTTCCTGAGCCATGGCACCAACCTTAGCGCTGGGGTCGCGACTCTCTTATCACCACAGCTGCAGCTTGACGCGGCGGTGCCGCGGGAGGTCGTCCCCGGCCGCCTGCTGACCGTCCGCGTCACGCTCGCGCAACACCGCCTGCTGCTCATCAACGTCTACGCGCCTTCCGATGGTCAGGAGAGGGTCGTTTTCTTCGAGACCTTGGCTGCCCTCCTGCGCGACGCTAGCGAGGATGATGACCTGCTCCTCCTCGGTGGGGATTTCAACTGCACCACTGCCCCGCGCCTCGACCGCACAGGGCCTGAACCCCACCTGCCCTCCGCTCGCAAGCTGCAATCTGCCTTGGAGGGGGCAGACCTCGTGGACATCTGGCGAGCCCTGCATCCTGATGCGCGCCAGTACACCTGGGCCAGGATGGGTGCCGGTGGTGTCACCATGGCTCGCCTCGACCGCCTTTATGTCACCAGGCACCACCTGCCACTCCTGCGCAGCAGCTGCATCGCTCCCTCGGGTCTGTCAGATCATGACCTAGCCTTCAGTGAACTGAGCCTGCCGGGGAGAGCCTGTGCGCGGGCACCTTATTGGTGTTTCAACGTCAGCCTGCTTCAGGACTCCTATTTCCGGGACTGCTTTGCCCACTTCTGGAGGAGGTGGGAGGCCACGAGATCGAGCCACTCCTCCTGGAAGCTGTGGTGGGACGTGGGCAAGGTACAGATCCGAGCCTTTTGCCAGCAGTACACCCAGCTGGCCGCGAACGAGACACGCCGACGTATACGGGAGTTGGAGGAGGACGTGGCGGAGCTCGAGGCTGCTCTGCTGGCCGCTGGCAGCGATGCGGCACTGAGCGAGAGCCTCCGGTTCCGCAGGAGATGTCTGCGCGACCTGGCGGAGAGCGCGGCCCGCGGCGCGAGGATCCGCGCCCGTTGCCGGGAACTGGCGGAAACTGACGCCCCGACCCGCTTCTTTTTCAACCTGGAGCGGCGGAGGGCAGCGAGCAAAGTCTTGGACCATCTCAAGACTCCTGAGGGCCGGGTCATTACAGAGCCCGGCGAAATACGCGAACATGCTGTCGCCTTCTATCGTGACCTGTTTGCGGCCGAGCCGTCGTGGCCCGAGGCCACGCGGGAACTCCACGAGGGCCTGCCTCATCTCGATGCCCTGGAGGCCGGAGAGCTTGAGCGGGACTTGTACCTGGAAGAGCTGGTGGCCGCCACGGCCGACCTTGCCTCCAGCAAGGCCCCGGGCCTCGATGGCTTGCCTGCTGAGTTTTACAAGACCTTCTGGCCTCTCCTCGGCCCCAGCCTCCTGCGCGTTTTCCAGGAGAGCCTCGCTGACAAGATCTTGCCGATCAGCTGCCGCCGAGCGGTGCTGACCCTGCTGCCCAAGAAGGTAGACCTCAGCTATATGAAGAACTGGCGTCCAGTCTCCCTGCTGTTCATGGACTATAAGATTCTGGCCAAAGCGCTGGCCACCTGCCTCCGCGCAGTCATGGCTTCTCTCACTGGGCCCAAGCAGAGCTACTGCGTGCCGGGCAGGACCATTTATGACAACCTGTTCCTTCTGCGTGACCTTATCGCGGCTAGCGAGCTCTTTGGCCTCGACATCGGCCTCATCTCTCTAGACCAGGAGAAGGCCTTTGACCGGGTGGGCCACGCCTATCTCTTCCGAACTTTGGAGGCCTTTGGTTTTGGGCCCCTCTTCATCGGGGCCCTCCGGGTCTTGTACCAAGACATTTCCAGCCTGCTCAAGGTGAACGGTGTGCTTTGTGCTCCGTTCCCCGCATGCAGGGGCATTCATCAGGGGTGTCCGCTGTCGGGCATTCTCTACGCCCTGGCCATCGAGCCGCTGCTGCACGCGCTGCGACACCGCCTGAGTGGTGTGGCCCTGCCATTGGCCACGGGCCCGTCCGCTAGGCCTCCTCTTCGGCTGTCGGCATATGCGGATGATGTCACCGTCTTCCTCAACACTCAGGAAGATGTGAGGGCCCTGGCAGATTGCCAGCGTGCCTATGAGCACGCCTCCTGTGCCCGCATTAACTGGGCCAAGAGCGATACTTTGCTGCTTGGCGCATGGACTGGCACGCCCCCCCAGACTTGCCAGGGGGGGCTCACATGGCGCCGCGAGGGCCTCAAGATCTTGGGCATGTTCCTGGGGCCACCGACCTTCATGGCGCGTGACTGGGACGACCTCGAGGAGGGGGTGGAGGACCGCCTGCAGCGGTGGCGCTGGCGCCTGCCCAGCCTTTCCTACCGGGGGCGCGTCCTTGTCATCAACAACCTGGCGGCAGCGACCTTGTGGCACCGGTGCGCCGTGCTTGACCCCCCACCGGATCTACTGGAGAGACTCCAGCGCAACCTGGTTGACTTCTTCTGGGATGGGCGCCACTGGCTCCCGCGAGCCGTCCTTCACCTGCCTGTCGCCAAGGGGGGCCAGGGTCTGGTTGACCTGACCAGCAGGGTGGCGGCCTTCCGCCTGCAGGCCCTTCAGCAACTGCTTTTCAGCGAGGAGCAGCTGCCATGGCAACAACTGGCGTGCCGGTTCCTGCAGAGGGTCGGCGCCCTTGGCTTTGACCGGGAGCTCTTTTTGTTGATACCCACGCTCCTGAACGGGGCGGTGCTTCCAGCCTTTTATCGCAGCGTGGTACAAGCCTGGCAGGCTGCCTTCCGCCTCCAGCCTCCAGCCCGGACACTGTGTTTCCTGCAGCTGCTGAGGGAGCCTCTGGTGCACAACTCAGCCCTGTGGGGCTCCGTGCTGAGCCTGGCCTCTGCCAGCCTCACGGCCACCCTCATCCAGGCGCATGTCCTCCACCTGCACCATCTCCTGGACCCCGCTCGGTCAGCCTGGCTCTCACCCGAGGCGCTGGCAGCATGGCTGGGCGTGCGCTCCATCCGCACCATGGGTCATCTTCTGCGTGACATCCACGCCGCCCTCCCGCCGGTGGCGGCGGCCGCCTTGGACGAACATCTCCATGCACGCCAGATCCCGCGGGCCACGGATGCCGTGAGTGAGGCTTTCCCTTCGCTGCCGGACCCCGGCTGTGGCCGCAGAGTTGGCCTGTGGGCCGGGCACTCTGTTGCTGCTCCCCATGCATCCTGATAGTGACACGGGTTGTCCCTTTGCTTCTCTATCGTGTAGAAGCTTGTATGCCTGGGTGGTTTGTGTCCGCCATGCTCAGGTACTAGCGGGCCGCCCCGATACACCGTGGCGACGGCGCCTGGGGCCACCAGCTTCCCCACTGGCCCACCCGGCGTGGCGCACATTGTATAAGCCACTGACCGCCAAGAAGACTGGCAACCTGCAGTGGCGGTTGCTGCACGGCATCCTAGCCACTGGCACGTTTGCATCCCACTTTGACCCAGCCGCTTCGATGGCCTTCCCCTTCTGCCCTGGGGGCGTGGAGGAGGATCTCTTTCACGCCTTCCTGGACTGTCCCCGCCTGCGGCCGCTCTTTGCCACCCTTGAGCTGCCGCTGCAGGCGCTGGGCAGGAGCTTCTCAGAGACCACCTACATATGCTCCTGCCCATACCGGGCGGCCGAGCGGGGCGCCATCTGCCTGGCCAACTTCTTGTTGGGCCAGGCCAAGATGGCCATCCTCAAGAGTCTCCGTGACCGGCTTGCCGGCACCGGCTCAGACGATGCCCCGCGGCTCTTTGGCCTCCTAGTGCGGGCGCACCTCTCGCTGGAGTTTGAGCACGCTGTGCTCCGGCAGGGGGTGTCCGCCTTTGAGGCACTCTGGGCCCTTGAGGGAGCGCTGTGCCACATGGAGGATGGCCGTCTCAAATACGCGCTCTGATGTCATGACCGGTCTGGGCGACCGGGCGGGCGCGGTGGCGGACTGTGGCTTCCGGCTTGTGCCGTGCCCTGGGCCCTCACCAGGCTGCTTTTGTTTATTTTCTCAGGGTTTGAAGTTGAAGTGTTTTGTACGTGTACTATGGGACAGGGAAGGGTGGAATTGTTCATTTCTCGAGGGCTATATATATATAAATAGCATGTTAGACATGATGTGTATTACTGCAAAGGTGTTTGTCACGGTGTGATGTTCTGAATGTCCTGGAATGGTTTCTCTTTGGTGTGGTTTGATGGTTTTTTGCTTTCTGTACCTGCTCTTTTGTGAAATAAAGTTGTTAAAAAGTCAAAAAAGTCCTTCCTTCCTTCCTGGAGGCTCCTTCCTTTTCAGCTACTGGTAGGGAACTAACTGCCTAGTCCCAGCCCTGGGGTTTATATGGGCTTAGGGCCCTGCTTCCTCCAGCCAGCTGACCAGGTGCAGG
Source organism: Alligator mississippiensis (assembly GCF_030867095.1). Taxonomy (NCBI): domain Eukaryota; kingdom Metazoa; phylum Chordata; order Crocodylia; family Alligatoridae; genus Alligator; species Alligator mississippiensis. The sequence continues at coordinate 156,134,540 of NC_081824.1, forward strand.
TGCGACCAATTCCCTTGTTAATTGGTTGTCATGGCAACCTGCACCTGGGTTCTTATCTGGTTCTTTGTGCTCTCTCCCCAGGCAATCTCTGCTCTAAGAGGAGCAGGCATCTTAGAGCCCTGAGACAAAAGACAACACAGATAGTGCAATTTACAGAACAGGTTCTATATAAGGAGAACTTGAAACAGGTATGTCTCTTTAGCTTGGAAAAGAGACTTTTGGGGATAGGGTATATGTTGGAGGCTTATATACCTCTGAATATATAGGAAAAAGTGAATAAAAAACTATTGTTTACTAGGTGCATCTACATATGCACTTTATTGGAGAGTTACCTAATTAACTCTGCAGTAAGACATCCCTGCTCTTTCTCTTGGGGTGCTCCTTGAGTGGCTCCTTTAACTGTCTGATGATGACTCCTTGAGTGGCACTCTTTGAGGCACTCCTTGAGTGACTGAGTCTGTAGCTGGGCCTCTAAAGCTATGAACAAACTTTTCCAAGACTGAGCTCAGGTTTAATTGGCCCAGTTTAAACCACCAAAGCCTGAGTTGGTCCTGTACCTGCAAGCATTTGGTGCTTTCCAGGAGGAGATATAGGCAGCCAGAGGTAAATAAGTATTGGTGGGAGAGGCTGGCAGAACTACAAGGGCAGTCAGTGTGTCCACTGTGGCAGGGAGGGTTAGTTTACATCTGAGATGAACTAACTTTAGATCAGGCATCCATTTTTAGGGCAACCTAAGCTTGTGAATGCTTGCATGCCAGGGCATTTAGATCATCCTAACCTTGTTTGGGATGACCTAAATGTAACACTTGTATATATACCCTAACACAGTCTTTCTTCTATCTCTTAAATGGCCAGACCATCCTGCTACAGGTCAGTTTTCATTTCCTTAATGTAACCTTTAATGCCCCCCCCCCCCCAAAAAAAAGAATTAATAAGGTGCAATACTGTAGAATGAAAATCTTCAGCTTGCTCAAGTAGGGAGCCAGAGGCACAGTGGAGGTTCTGGGAGCCTGGTTCTTTGGGAGATATGATAGCTACTCAGGACAAGGCAGTGCCATGAACCTTTGGGTAGATACCCAAGGGACACCGTACTACATTGTATCCTGTAAACATACCCCTAGATTCTCAGGCATAGGCATGGGTGGATCTAGGATTTTGAATAGGGGGCTGCACACAATGCAGTACATCATCACATATAACACACTATATATTATTCTCCAGTTAAAGAGAAACTACAGGCTTTACTAATATGGTAGGAGGCTAATGCTATATTATCCAGTTTAAGACCAAAACAGAAACAAATATAACTCTTGGAATGTTCACTAATTTGCTAGATCATAAAAATACCCCATAGAAAACTAGGCAAACTAGTCAAAAGATATTGTGTCACTAGTTCTGTAATCATTACAGTTAAATGTACATCAAGTATTCAGATTCATAAAACAAAATCTAATTTTCTTAAGTATCTTTACAATGCCTCCAATACTTTCCTGTCAGTCATTTCTGCAACTGAATTAATATTACCCTAGCTGAGTTAAGTTTTTTTAGCTAGAAATAAAACCAGTCTGCAGGGCTGTGAAATAGAAGTGAGACATTACCAGGAATGGCTAACAGACAGCAGAATTGAAAAAGAAAGGATAGTTTGAATAGTGAAACATGAGGCCACTAAAAAGAATAAGAAGTCATTTACACCTGTGGAGTGGAGAGATTAGCCTGAATCAGGGAGATAGATGATAATGAGCCATGAAGTCGATTGATTGTCTTTTCACTGTCTGAAAGGAAATGCTGGTGCCCTGCCCAGACAGTTGGTTTTAAAGTTTATCTGGAGCAGGAATCAAAGGAGCATGCAACTGCATCAGTGTTTCTCCCCTGGATCTGCCCCTGTACAAGTCCTGGTGCATTTATATACAACATGAAAGTTTCCTTGACTAATTCTAGTGAAAAATTCATGTCTATTTCATGTTCTGTCCCCTACCTTTACACTGGGAATAAGGTGGCAGATTTGCCTATGGCAAAGCTTTTCACTAACAAAGAGTTCCCCTGTGCAGAGGCACACATAACTATAGGAAGACATTGCCTTAAGATTTAAATTAGAATTGGCATATTAGTCAACTGGGAAATGTCCCTTGATCACTTAATTGATTTAAATTATAACATTGTTTGGCTGATGCAGGCTTTTTTGACATAGTTGTCAAGAAACTTCTATGAAAATCTAGATATCTTCCCTATGGTTGTTTTTTGTAGTTCTGTTTTGGGGTTTGTTTGTTTTTTGCAAGAAATGCCTATGCTGTTCTTTTTCTGTAGTGGCCTCAAGTGAGACTTTCACAGCAATTGCCAGATGTCTTGTCCCAGGGAAAGTACTGAAAGGTCATTGGGGAAACCATTCAGAAATTTTTCATCACTGGATTTGTTCTTAGTTTGGCTATGCTGGTAATTACAGCCAGTAATTACAGCATGGCTTTCTTATTTAGCTTCTTAATGAAGAGTGCTTACATGCATGCTTACAGTCAGGAAGTCATAATGTATTAATAGTGGAATTTTCATGGACATCCTTGTGGTAGATAAAGCCAAAGAAAATACATGAAATGTGGCTATGAAGATACTTTTTTTTCTTACATTCTCTTAGAATCTGTATTATTTGGTGTATGACATGCAGTTTAGGTATGGAAGAGGCTAATTTTAGCTATTGTACCTACACATCATTCTAATATCATAAAAGCCTTTGTCTGTCTGTCCATAATGCTTTATTACGGCATGGTAGAGTGCTGCTATGACAACAGGGACAGAAGGGATGGAGGGGACAAAGGATGGAAGGGATAGAGTGGTAGGAAGAGCCTCCCCCCGCTCCCACCCCTCAGTCCCTACTTTCATAGCACTGCTGTCCCTGCTATCCCCCAGCAGGGCTATAGAGGGGAGGCAAGGCCAGCAGTGCTGCTTCTTGCAGGTGTGGGGGGAAATGAATCCAGACCCAATGTGACAGGGGGGAAGGGGGATCGGGGGGAATGGGGCCAGACGAGAAGCAGATCAGGGCTGGGCATGGGGAACCATCCTCTCCCAGTCCCCTCCCCCAATGGCAGGGACTGAGGGGCTGGAGCAGGTTGGTGAGGCCAGCAGGTCCTGCTCAGTGAGGGCATAGCTGGGGCACCTCAGTGGTTGAGCCTGTACTCCACCCTCATCCCATAGGCATGGGGGACCTCAACTGGAAGCTCCTCCATGGAGCCATCACCATGGGTGTGTATGTGGTAAGCTTCATAGACACCCTGGTCTCCTGCCCCTTCTGTGGGTAATGGGAGACCCTAGTGCACATGACACTCAAGTGCACCAGACTGCAGCCTCTCCACCTCCACCTCCAAAACCTCCTCCTGAGGTTCTGATTGAACTTCACCCCCCACCTTTTTATTTTTGGGCACACCATCCATGACCCCACCAAGTCCTGGGACCTCCTGGTCAACCTCCTCTTGGCCCTGGCCAAGTGGGCCCTGTACATGACTAGGAAGGAGGCTCTGGCCAAGAAGGTGCCTGGGGACTGTGGGGCCACTTTCCTGTCACTCATCCATGCATCTTTCTGGGCAGAGTACCCCTGGGTGGCTTCCACTGGCTCCTTGGATGCCTTTGAGGACCAGTGGGTGCAGCCTAGGGGGCTCTGTTCAGTGTCCCCCTCAGGCACACTTATTTTCACATTTTGACCCTTTGACCCACATGACACACCCACCCTGTTTTTGCCTTAGTTGTCCCAAGAATTGTGTTGTGTTATTCATTCATTGGCCCCACACTGTAGGAGCCACTAGTTAGTTGGATGGGCCTTAGGGCCCACAGCATTTGGGTAGCACAAATAGACAGGTGACTCCCAGAAGCCTACCCAGATCCTGCAGCTGCTGCCTGGCACTGTCTCACTTAATGGCTGGCAGTCCTGCACCATGCCCCTATGCTGTGTGCTGCAGGTAGCTGCCCAGGGCCAGCAGCACTGGGACAGCTGCACAGAGGCCCAGTAAACTATTGTAGTGCCACACTGGCATCCTCTCCGATACTACATGCCACCTCCTGGGACCCCAGCTGGTCACTGGATAAGACTGCAGTTCTCACGGTGCTGTCGGGTGAGGCTGAGGTGCTCAGGCAGTTCACATGGGGCAGGCACTGCAATGCACATGTTTATGAGGGCCTGTCAGGCCATACACGGGAGCATGGGCATGGCCAGTTGGTGTACCAGCGCTGCATAAAGGTCAAGGAATTGCAGGCACAATGGGTCACCATGATCAACCACAAATATTGGTCAGGGACTGCCCTCAGGTCCATACCATTTATGTGCCAACTGGATGTCATCCTTATTCCCAGGGACCTTGGTCACAGCTGTGCTGTGTACTGCAGCACAGGCAGCTGCCTGAGCATCCCCTATGACCTGCCACCCACGGTGATGTGTCACTGAGGGAGGGCCCCTCACGCTGCCAGCAGTCTGTCCCACCAAGCTCCCCACCCCCAGCATCATCCAGCAGGTCAGTGCCTGCCTCACGAGCTCTGTGGCCCCAGCACTGGCCATAAGGCCAGGCCAGCCATGTCACTGCTGGCTGCCAGCAGCACCAGCTCCTCCTCAGAGGTGGCCCCTGCTCAGTCATCTGTATGCTGCTCCCCTCTGATCCAGGACGCTGCCAGGAACTGCATGTTGTCACCACCAACCCTAACTGACCACTGACCCTAACTGCTGAGCATGCCAGCCCTATCCACATGGTAAGCCCCACACTGGGGTGAGGGCCCTCCACACCTCAGCCCCTACCCATGGCCCTGCCCTGTCTCTGCCCTGAAGCCTTGCCCTGCCTCTCTTCCTGGCCTGCCCATGCTCCTGTAGCCCCTAATAACATGCAGGAAGGTGGGAGACAGTGCAAAACTTTACTGAGCAGCCTGTGCCACCACAGCTAGGTAGACATGGGTCTCACATGCCAAGAAAGGCAACAATGCTGGCAGCAATGTCCTTCTCAGCTGTGGGGGGCAGGGACATGTAGCGCAGCCACAGGTAGCCCTCCAAATGGCAGCAGAGGTTGTGGAGTTGTGTAGGCTTTCCTGCCACATCATCAAAGCTCAGGGTCCCATGCCAGCTGTGCAGAAGCATCTGGGGCAGAATGGCCATCATCAGAAGCAGGGAATAGTGGGTCTGGCACCCCTCAGTTCTCACAAATAGCTCCTCACACTGCACCTGGGACACTTGCAGCAGGGGCATGTTGGGGCTCAAAGCCAGTAAAGGAGGGAGCTGGCCCCATGGATGGGGGCACTAGGAAATCTCCCCAGAGAGACCCCCTGTAGGGAGGGTGGGGGCACCAGCAGCTCTGTGTCCCAGTTGTCTGGGAGCCCCATTCCCCCTTAGCCCAGGTGCTGTGGGCTTGGCGGCAACACAGGAGACAGGATGGCCTGCAGGAGGAGAAGTAGGGGGAGTCAGTCTGGAGCCACAGCAGCAGGTGCTCCCAGGAGTATGGCCTGTTCCAGCCTGGGAATGGGGCAGAAGAGGTAGGCTCCCTTCAGGCAACACCCAGCAGCTTGTGGGACCCTGGGGAGCGAGCAGAGACAGAGAGCTTGACCAGTGGCTGCCTGGGCCTGGGACTGCCTGGCTGACTTACCATGGTCTGTGGGCACCTGTGCATGCATGACCCCCACTGCCCCCTGGTACCAAACATCTTATTCTCAGAAATGGTCCTGCTGGCCATGGCCACTGGCTGCCAGAGGGGGAGATGAGCACACTGGGACACCAGCAGCTGCTGTCACCCCTGGGTGAGCCCCCTGCTCACTGGGCTCACTGCAGCATGGGCACCCAATGGCCAGACGCCAGGGTGCTGGTTGCCTGTCCTCAGGCTCCACCCCCTAGGTGCCCCCATTCCATGGCTCCCTATGCCAGGAAGGCACACATGCAAGCAAGCACAACATTGTAAACAGTTCACATGGGGAAGAGTGTATTTTACTGGTGGTGGGTGGGATGGGTGGCGAAGGGGTTCTATTTTGGGAAGGGAATGGGGATGGGCTCTGCTGTTGGGGAGGGAGGGGAGAGGGGAGTTTCTGTGAGTGCAGGATAGTGTTTTTTCAGAGAACTTCCTACAGTGAGTGTTGTACTAGGGGTGGGCAGTAGTTTCGCAGTCCATGGCTGGGGACTTACTGTCTAGGCAGCAGCTCTGTAAAAAAGGACCTTGGGGTTACAGTGAACAATAAGCTGAATATAAACCAGCAATGTTCCCTTGTTGCCTAGAAAGCTAACAGCCTACTGGGCTTCATTGGTTGCCAGCAGATCAAGGGAAGTGATTTTTCCCCTCTATTCAGCACTGGTGAGGCCATATCTAGGGTACTATGTCCAGTTTTGGGCCCCCCGCTGTAGAATGGATGAGGGCAAATTGGAGAGAGTCCATCAGAGGGCAATGGAAATGATTAGAGGTCTGGGGTGCATAACTTCTGAGAGGCTAAGATAACTAGGTTTATTTAGTGTGAAGAAGAGAAGACCGAGAGGGGATTTTAATAATAGCCTGAAGGGTGATTCAAAGGAGGATGGGGCTAGACTGTTCTCAGTAGTGGCAGATGACAGAACAAGGAGCAATGGTCGCAGCAAGGGAAGTTTAGGTTAGATATTAGGAAAAACTTTCTCACAAGAAGGTGAGTAAGGTACTGGAACAGGTTACCCAGAGAGGTGGTGGAATCTTCATCTTCGGAGGTTTTTAAGACCCAGGTAGACAAAGCCTTGTCTGGGATGATATAGTTGGGGTGGAGCTATAATTCTGTGATCCTGCTTTGAGCAGGAGGTTGGACTACATGACTTCCTGAGGTCCCTTCCAACCCTCATGTTCTATGATTCTATGATCTTATAACCCACCCACTGCCCTTAATCGTGCAGCTTCCCCATCAGTTCAGGTCTTTGCTTCCACAGTCATTCCTCTTTCCAAAACACTGGATCTGCCCATGGCTATGCCTGTGTTCTACTATGGGTATCCCATGCTTCTGGGATTTTCTGGTTGCTGCATGGAGCCAGGAAGGAATTTTCCCCCTTCCTGTTGCTACTTGTGTTGGTGGGAGGTTCACCTTCCTCAGAAGAATTTGGGTATTGTATGAAGCTAAGGCTGGGGATTATGGCTGGTGTGTGCCAGTGCTCCTACTGATACTTAAACCCAGAGCTTTCTGGCTTACAAGGTCTTGCTCCTTCACTCAGGGTAAAACCAATCACCATATTTGGAAGAAAGAATTTTTTCCCCGTGGTCATATTGGTATGGACAGTGGGGGGGGGGGGGTTGCTTTCCTTTGTAGTGTGGGACGTGGCCCTCTATTTGGATATCTTGAGTCTATTTTTACAGCATCAGGAGGACATTGGTCACCATTGTCTCCCTGTCTTACTGTGGCAGGTTAGGCTGTTATGCCTTGTGGTTGTCAGGGTTGATTGTACAGATTTGGTAGTAGGTTAGATCATGGATTTTTACTGGATGGTTTGCATAGGGATGATCCTGTCTCTGGTAGAGGGGTTGGACTAGGTGACCTCTGAGGGTCCATTCCAGTCCTTTTTTATTCTAGGTCTCATGTTGCCAATACTACAATGTCCTCAGAATTTCTGTGTATTGTGCAGGATAGCTTTCTAATATAAAGGGTATTGCATCAAAATGGAGGAAAGTTATGTTGCGTAGTCTCTTAGCAGCTAAAGAAGAATTGATCACAGTTTAAACTGACTAAAAAATATATATTTTTATGCATTTTTGTGTGTGGATACAGGAAGGATGAAGTAGGCTTGGCAGTTTCATGCAAAAGCAAGGGGAATAAATTTATTTCTCCAAGCAGTTCACATAGTAGAGAAAAAGTTAGAAATGTTGAAAGTATAATTAGAGTTTCTTTTTTTAGGCTCATGAGTGACTTCTGAACAACATACTTACTGGATCATACTATTACATCTCAGCTGATGGTAGACAAAAACAAACATGGCTTGGTTGGTACTATAGGTTTACTGAAGCATGCTTTAATTTGGAATTATGGCTCAATAGAAATAAATTGGTACTGAAATTAGGCATGAGTGAAACTAAGACTGTTCTGGGTAAGCCACATAATATTAAAGTCATTACCTAAAATGGATTAATAACTTTCAGAGGTTCTTTTTCAATGTGAATGCTTAACATGCTGTTAACTATATCATGTTGTTAACTATATGGTCTTTCCAGATGAGTAAGATTATTAAGTGCTTAAAAGCAGTAACCTCTCTTTGTGTCACACTTTTTTTACCAGAGCTGTAAAGACAGTACTCTATTTTAAAGGGTGTCAGTAGCCATTAATTCAATTTCTGCATCACATGTCATTAAATAGAGCTTTTGCACAACTATTAAGCAGAATAGTAGAGAGGGGCTCATGCTTCCAGTCAGTTTCATTACCAAGCCTCTCTGTCTCTGATGTTCTCCCACTTCAGCTTCTGGCAGAAATTCAGGAGAGCTGCATCTAATAAAGGATTTAGGTGCCCAAACATACTATATCACTACATTTTTAGTTTCCTGGCTCTCTGCATGGAATCCAGATCCTTGTCTAGGCTGTGGGTGAGAGTTGATATCTCCAAATGCCTCCAACATGCTTACTAGTTCAGATTGTCACAAAGCCACAAAAAGCACAATCAGTGTGCAGCTGCCCAGAGCTATCAAAAGAAAGATTGAGAATAGGGGTGAATATTAAATCTGACCTCTTTCTGATGGTTTAGTTGCCTCACACAATGAGGTATCTCTGTCTAACTGGTATACACAGTCCACAGCAGGTACCACTGACCATTCTTTCAAATGAAATGAATGTAGATCTCTTTTTATAAATAAAATAAAATAAAAACAAATGGAAAGATGGGAAGCAGAGGAGATGATAGTGCCCCTCCCTCCTTTTTATGTAGCCAGGTGGTTACAGAATTTCCCAGTGAAAGAAACAAATTCAGTATCTTCCTCTGGCTGAGGGCATCCAAAACTATGTATACCTGCTAAGAAATTGCCCTAACCATCAGGCTATAGGTTTGTCTGTGTGAGGATACCCTTCATCCTTTCTGTCATCCAACATTCCTGCAGTGGGGAGGCAAAGGCTTAGCTTTGGCTGGGAAGACCCCAGAGGCTGGAGGAAGCCATACACCTTGCCACTAACTTGGAGCTGGCAGAGAGGATAGAGGGCCTAAGTCCCAAAGGCAATGAGGTCAGAGTACATGTACATACTAAAGAAGATAAGCCAGCAGTGCACACCCTAACCCCGGAACTGTCTTTCCTGTAAGCTATGATGGAGATTATGCAGCAATTTAAGGCTGGAACGGACAAAATCCACCAAGCTCTGGAAAGTTGGGGCCCAAACAGACGTGGCAGTGTGGCTTTCCTGGGCTATGATGGCTGGGGTTACAACAGACTGCTGGTGGGTGCTGGCCATGGCCATTTCCGGAGGAACTGTCCAGAGAGAAGGTGGTGTCCCAGGCAGGGAAACTGAAGCAGGCAGTGGAGAAGGGCCCATCCAATGCTGATACACCCCGAGGCCCACAGGAGGATCTGGTAGTCATTGGGTCCACTGGTTTGGGGTATTACCTGGAAGGAAAGCTAGGAGAGGTTCCTTGCCAATTTCTCCTATATTCAAGTGCCCAGGTATCCTTTGTACATCATTGAGTATGGGCACAAGCTACAACCAGAACAAAAAGGGACCTATGACCCTGTAGTAGTCAAGGCAGCCAATAGGGAAATACTTCCAATCCTGGGGGAGTGGGGTATGAGCATTTGCTTCCAAGACCTGCAGCTTCCATGCACGTTTCTTGTATTGAAAGATGCCAGGCAAGACAACTTGTTGGGAACTGACTTCCTAAAACAATTCCAGGTCGCCATAAACTTTGCTGACTGTTCTTGTTCCTTGCTAGGGTGACATTTTCCCCTGTACACGATAGATAGTCAGACTGAAGTGTGTGAAGCGGTTGTGGAAGAGAGTCATAGAATCATAGAAGTAGGGTCGGAAGGGACCTTGTAGATCTTCAAGTCCGACCCCCTGCCTGGGCAGGAGGGAAACTGGGCTCAAGTAGCCCCATCCAGGTAGACATCAAGACACTTCTTAAAGACCCCCAGGGTAGGAGCCAGCACCACTTCCCTTGGAATTCGGTTCCAGATCCTAGCCGCCCTAACTGTGAAGTAGTTCTTACGGATGTCTAATCTAAAACTACTCTCCAACAACTTGTGGCCGTTATTCCTTGTTATCCCGGGGGGGGGTGCTAGGAGAAATAAGGTCTCCCCCAAACCCTTCTGGTCCCCCCTAGTGAGTTTATAGACGGTCACCAGGTCCCATGTCAGCCTTCTCTTGTGAAAGCTGAACAGGTTCAGGTCCCATAGCCTCTCACTGTAGGGTCTGCCCTGCTGTCCCCGGATCATGTGGGTGGCCCTCCTCTGGACCCTCTCAATGTTGTCCACATCCCTCTTGAAGTGGGGTGCCCAGAACTGGACACAGTACTCCAGCTGCAGCCTGACCAGTGTCGCGTAGAGGGGGAGGATCAGCTCCTTGGCCCTACTTGAGATGCACCTGTGGATACACGAGAGGGTCCAGTTTGCCCTGCCAACCGTGACCTCGCATTGTCGGCCCATGTTCATCTTGGAGTCAATAATGACTCCAAGATCCCTTTCTGCCTCTGTGCTCTCAAGAAGGGAGTTTCTCATCTTATAAGTCGAATAGTACCTCCTAGAAGTGAAATGATGATCACAGGCAGATTGAAGAAATGGTGCCGCAAGGATGAGGAGGGAGTGTTTGAACCTAATCCTAACAAGGAATTGGGGCTTCTGGTGGGAACTGCAATGGGTAAGAGCCACTGGGGAAAATTCCAGTATGCATAGCCAATATGTCAGCAGAACCTCAGGGTGCATATCAGGGTACCGTCATAGGGACATTTGAAACTGCTGTAGCTGTCCTGCAAGGAGACCCTGGGACTTGGGTCACTTGCTCGGGTCAGAGCACTGAGTGCAATCAAAAACCACCACCTTGGAGAGCTGGGTGAGAACCACTAGTGGACTGCAGGATGATTGATACACAAGTTCAAGCTAAGCCATTATGGCCTGGAACCAGGGCAAGTAGGGGCAGTGCAAGAGGTCCTACTGGAGTACGCCAGCATATTCAGCCTGGTAGACCATGATCTGGGCCAGACAGGCTTAACAAAGTACTGAATTGACACAGGAAATGCCAGACCCATCAAGTAGGGGCCCCGAATTATACCCATTCATTTCCAGCAATAATTGGACCAGCAACTACAAGAGATGAAGGAAAGGGGCATCATCAGGCCCTCTGGCAGCCCATGGGCTGCCCCTATAGTGCTGATGAGGAAGAAAGGTGGTGATGTGTGGGTTTGAGTAGATTACTACAAATTAAATGACTTTACTGTTAAGGATGCCTACCCCTTGCCTTAGATTGATGTTACGCTGGATCTCCTGGCCAGAACCTGATAGTTCTTTACTCTTGACCTGGATAGTGGGTACTGGCAGGTGGAAGTGCACCCAGAGGACTTTCTGAGTTTAACGTTATGCCCTTTGGGTTGTGCAATGCTCCCGGTACATTTCAGAGATTGATGAATATAGTATTAGCAGATTAACAAGGGACATCCTGCTTGGTCTACCTGGACGATATCACCATAATAGGACAAACATTTCAGGAGCACCTGCAGAAACTGAAAGCCATACTCAAGAGGCTGAGAGAGGCCAATCTAAAAATTAAGCCCAAGTGTCAGCTGTTCTGTAGGGAAGTGAATTTTCTGGGACATGTGATCTCCACAGAGGGGATAGGCCCAGACCCAGGGAAGGTGGAGACCATAAAGACTTGGCCAGCACCTCAAAATGTGAAAGAATTGCACAGCTTTTTGAGTTTAGCCTCCTACTACAGCAGATTTGTAGCAGGTTTTGCTACCATTGCAAGCCCCTTGCATAAACTCTCTGATAAGGCAAAGTTTATTTGGACAAGAGAATACCAAGATGCCTTCCAGGAGCTCAAGCAAAGATTGATGTCATCCCCTATTCTAGCATACTCTGACCCTCAGTAACCCTTCATGTTGGATACCGATGCAAGTGATGTGGGCATTGGAGCTGTTGTCACAAGTTGAAGAAGGCCGAGAAAGATTAATAGCCTATGCCAGCTGAACCTTAAACAACGCTGAATGCTAATATACAGTAACCAGAAAGAAATTGCTTTCCATTGTGGCATTTATGAAGCGCATCCAACACTTCCTCTTGGCAAAGCGCTGCTCACCGAGAACAGACCATAGTTCTCTCCAGTGGCTGCACAATTTTCAATAACCTGGAGGACAACTGGCCAGGTGGCTAGAACAGCTAGCTGAGTTCGACTACCAGATAGTGCATTGCCAAGGGCAGCAGCACTAGAATGCTGATGAGTTGTCCCATAGGCCTCACTCGGTGGAGAGTCAACTGGAGGGTGAGGTAGTGGGGATACAGCCACTATCAATGGCAGAGTTAGCCAAGAGCAAAGCACAGGAGCAGCCAGAAGCATCCAACCACTAGGCAGGACATCACCCCAAGGGACAGCCATGAAACGCCAATATTTTGTTCTGTGGGCCCATCACAATGGAAGGAGACCCTGGAGCAGCCACAGTGAAGCTACAACTACTACCAACTACAGGGGCAGCCAGGAGTGAACCAGCCCCAGATGTGGGGGAAGCCAGCAGTCTGAGAGACTGGCAGGAAAAACAACAGAAAGATGCTGACATCAAACAACTGACACGGTGGAAAGAACTCGATAATAAGGAGTTTCCTGAAGAAGGGCAATATCATCCCCACTTAAAGCGATACCAGACAGTGTGGCCTGAACTAAGCATTAGGCAAGGAGTCCTGAGGGTAATGATGGTGCTGCTGTGAGCTGGACTGAAGGGGAGAGAAACTTCTGCACAGCACAGATGAACCACAGACCAACTGCACAACTGATCCCTGACCTACAGACCTGCACAGAGCAACTCTGGACTAAAGGCTGGTTCTTGGGGACAACCCCAGAGGTGGGCATGGGACTCTATGTGCTGAATGTATATACTCCAGCAGTACTGACCACTACCTGTTTGCTCACCTTCTATGTTGTTATACTGTCAATGCCTATTTACCTGTATTTGTCCTTTCCTGTTGGCCTATGACCCTAACCCCTAAGACGCTTGATATTAAGTGAATCCATCACTGGCTGTTGTGACTGTGCCTAACACTGCAGGGGTTTGTTACAGTTGCCTCACACAGTGAGGTATCTCTGTCCAACTGGCATTCACAGTCCACAGCAGGTACTAATGACCGTCCTTTCAAATGAAATGAATGTAGATCTCTTTTTTTTGTAAAAAAGAAAAATGAAAAACAAATGGAAAGATGGAAAGCAGAGGAGATGATAGTGCTCCTCCCTCCTTTTTATGTAGCCAGGTGGTTACAGCATTTCACCAAGAAGTGAAAGAAACAGATTCAGTATCTCCCTCTGTCTGAAGGCATCCAAAACCATGTATACCCGCTAGGAGATTGCCCTAACCATCAGGCTATAGGTTGGTCTGTGTGAGAACAACTTTCATCCTTTATGTTGAGGCTATATTGCTGTGCATAATATAGTTTATTATTCATTGAGCTAGAAAAAACAAAAAGGAGCATGAGACCACGTCCTATAGCCTATGAACTAGAATAGTGAGAGGTGTGGGGTTAAAGCCTCCCCGACAGAAAAAAGAATTAAATCCAAGTTTTCCATTTCCTAAGTATTCTAACCTATATTAAGGATGGGCAGCATCACCTCCTTCTCCAACTGTGTTTTAAAATGATATCATGTCCACATTTCTATTTTTTATGGAGCCTACTCATATGTGTACTTTAGGAATGCTCTAAGAACACCTACTAGATCAGATAATTCAGAAAATTTAGGTAGAGGAATGTCTATTTTTTAAATCTTAATCAGGTTGTCTCAAGCCACCAGGAAGAAATTTTTACCCCCTCTGCTGCTCAGAGGGGGAGGGTGTCAGCTTTTTCAGAAGCATTGGATATTGGCTGCAGCCAAGGATGGGGATTTTGACTGGGATGTGCCTGAGATTAAGAGGTTCCCTGCTTGCCCCTCTGCTAAGGTTCATACTGATTACCACATTTGGGGTCAGGAAGGAATTTTATCTCATACATCGATAAAGACTTGGAGGCAGAGGGTGTTGCCTTCCTCTGTCATGGGAGCATGGCCCTCTTCCTTCCATTTCTCAAACATATTTTAATAACCTTTGCAGCAGCAGGACATTGACCACCATGGTCCCCCTGCTTTACCTGCATCAGGTTAGGGAACTGTTGTTTTCGGGCAATACGCATTATATTTGTGTGACAGGGTTTATTTGTGTGTTTTTTGGAATAGGTTAGACCATGGTTTATATGAGATTTTTGGACATGGCTGATCCTACTTCAAGCAGGGAGATGGACTAGATGACTTCTGGAGGTCCCTTCCAGCCCTCCTTCCCTATAATTCTATGATAGGCATAAACTATTCAACAGTGCCAAGGTGCAGTGGAAGTACAAGAAACAAGTTTTGTACCTTGAGCAATTCCCCCCTCTCCCCCTCCTATCTGCCCCTCATATCCCACTCCCTGGCACTAAGTGCTCTCCCCACCCCCCGGCTTGCAAAACAGAGGGCGGGGAGCACTTAGTGCCAGGGAGTAGAGTATGAGGAGCAGAAAGGAGGGTGGTCAGTCTGACCTGCCCCAGGGATGCAAAGATCCCCTACTGCTGTTTCTGTGTCTCCACATCTGGCTCCTACAATGGGGCAGCAGTGCAGCTTGGAGCTGTTCCTGCCTGACTCCTACTGCCAAGCATCCTAGGGCTGCTCCTGCTACAACAAATAGAGTGCTCCTATATTTATCAAATGACTAATTACTGTCTCTTCCACCCAGCACCCCCAGCAACCTATGATCTGGAATAGTGGGAGGTGTGGGGTTAAATCTTCCCTGGCAGGTGCTGGAATTAATTTCCTGTTTCCCATTCCCTGGGTAAGTATTTGACCTATATAAGAGGGGCACCATTTCCTCCTTCTCCAACTGTGTTTTAAAATGATATAGCTGCTCCTGATGTAGCTGCTACAGTGATGGGTTAAGGGAGTAGGCATACTATTCCAGTGCCCCCTCCAAGTCAATACTTGGGGCTGGTGCCCTATTCACTCCCTTCCCCCACTCCCACTTATGCTACAGGGGCTCAGGTAGATGTGGAGACACAGGTGTGCAATTCTATAGCTGTGGAACCCTACAACTCATAAGGTAAGCAACTCATGAAATTTAGATGGCAATAGAGTAGGAGTTGGGAACAATACATTTTTGAACTTTGGTGCCTAAGTCTTTTTTTTTTTTTTTTTTAATCTGGTCTATAATGTTTTGGAGAACAAATCTAAAATATATATATATATATGCATGGGCTGACATTAAAGTAGAGCTAATTTGAATAGAACAAGAAGTATATTTGGGGTCATATAACCCCAGTGTTCTTTCCTGTCCAGGGCAGGGGGTTGGACTAGATGATCTACTAAGGTCCCTTCCAACCCAAACTTCTATGAATCTATGACTCTATGAATTGTAAGTCACTGCATCTATGGAAAGGGTGGATTCTAGTTCAGCTGAGGTTGTAGGGAATATTTGAGGTTGGCTCTTATGTAAACCTGTTCCCCTTTCCAACAGTTTGACTACTAAAAAGAAAACAGCATGCTTATCTGTCCCTAATGACAAAGAACCTGGACATCACACCATGTTAGCAAATAGGGGTATTGAAAAAAAGGTCACAGTCAATCTGTTTTAAGGGATAAATAAATAACTTTACAGAAAAAAAGAAGCAATAGAAGAATTTGATGACAACACAAGGGAAGCATGGTCGAGACAAATTTAAGGAAGCTTAAGTGGGTTTTTCAGCAATTTATTATGCCCTTATATTAACCTAATATACAGAAATTTACATAGAAATGCAATCTCTTCTGCCATTTTTTTGTTTGCCAGCTCACAATATTATTTTGGCTCTTCTTAATGAAGCACAATTGAGGAGTACTATGCAAAGCATTTCACAGAGATAGCATTTAAACCTCAAGACAGAAAAGCAGAACAATCTCATTTAAGCTGCTCAAAGCTGAAAGCACTCACCTCTAAATGACTAATGTTCACTGGAATGAGTTTCAGAAACAAGATGTTCTTTGGCCTTGAAACTCTACTGAACAATAAAGCCAAAATCCACAATCTTGACTACAAATCAGATGTTTTGTTGTTGCAAAAGTAAGGCATAAACAAACTGAGTATTCTGATTTTCTTTTTTCTTTCTGAAGATGAAAGCCACCTTCTTACTGCAATACATAATAAAACAAAAATGCTAGCACTTTGACTTTTATAAAAGTTTTAAGTATGGTGGAAGAATCAGGGGTTTAGGTTGTAGCCGTGTTGGTCTAAGGATATAGGCAGACAAGGTTCCTTGGGTGAATTTGATATCTTTTATTAGACCAACCCAAATGGTTGGAGCATAGTTATTAAGCAAGCTTTCGGGTTCAAAAACCCTTCGTCAGGCTAAGGACGCTGCAGCAGTTGCTGCGTGCTCTTCCTGGATGGAATGAAAAGTAAAGAAGCCAGGGGCTGGGCTGGGCTGGGGAGTCAGTTGCCAGGCAGATTGTAATGTATCAAAAATCCAATGTCTATGTTTAGTCCCTGATCTCTAGTATCCAGCAGGTTGATGAAATGGAGCTCATAGGCTCGTCTCTGGGATGTGTTGTGTAAATTTCCCTTGAGGATCAGGACTGAGAGATTGGAGAGAGAGTGGCCCTCCTGTGAGAAATGTGCCCCCACCGGTAACTGGGTGTTTCTGTCTTTGATGGATTTCCGGTGTGCGTTCATTCTGGTGCACAGTTGTTGTCTGGTCTCTTCTACATATCTTCCATCAGGGCATGTGGTGCATTGGATGAGGTATACTACATTCCTGGAGGTGCAGCTGTAAGATCCTGGGATGCTGACGGCTCTGTTGTGGGGTGTAGTAATAGTGGGGGTGGTGGAGATGTGGGGGCAGGTTTTGCATTTCTTGTCATGGCACGGTCTGGATCCTTTTGGTGTGTTCTGGGGTTGAGGAAGTTTGCTTCTGGTGATGAGGTTGGCAAGGTTCGGTGCTTGTCTGAAGGGTAGGATGGGTGGCTCTGGGAAGATTTTTTTAAGAATAGGGTCTTTTTCTAATATGGGTTGCAATTTTTTGAGGATTTTTCCATACAGGTTCAAGGGATGGGTGATAGGTCATATCCAGCGATTTGTGGGTGTTTTTCTTCTGTACTGCAGCAGTTCTTCACGTGGTATCCAGGTGGCTCTTTCAAATGTGCGATCTACCTCTCTGGAGGAGTGTCCTTGCTGGGTGAAAGCCTTTTTAAGATTGGTGAGGTGGCAATCCTGGGTGTTCTCTTCAGTACAGATGCAGTGGTATCTGAGGGCTTGGCTGTATATCACAGCTTTTTTGGTGTGTTTCGGGGGATTGCTGGTTCTGTGCAGGTATGTGTGTTGGTCTGTGGGTTTCTTGTATACTGTGGTCTGTATTTTACCCTTCTGGATACTGATCATTGTGTCTAAAAAGGGGATGTTGGTGCTGGAGTATTCTAAAGAAAGTCGGATGGAGGGGTGGTGACTGTTGAATTTCTGGTGGAACTCAATTAGAGATTCCCGGTTCTTACTCCAAATGATGAAGATGTCATCGATATATCGTAAGTACAGCAAGGGTTTGATGGTGCAGTTCTTGAGGAAGTCTTCTTCCAGGTGGCTTATAAAAAGGTTGGCATACTGTGGGGCCATTTTAGTGCCCATAGCTGTTCCCATCATCTGGAGGAAGTGTTGATTATTAAAAGTGAAATTGTTGTGTGTGAGGGTGAAGTGTATAAGCTCAGTGATGTCTTTGGGTCTGTATTCTGGGTTGTAATCTTGTTCCTGTAGATATGTAAGGCAGGCATGGATGCCATCCTGGTGTGAGATGTTGGTGTATAGGCTGGTAATGTCCATGGTGGCTAGGAGTGTGTTGCTGGGAAGGTGGTCTATGTTTTTAAGTTTCCGTAGAAAGTCTGTGGTGTCTTGGACAAAACTTGCTCTGTGGGTGACAAGCGGTTTTAGGATGGATTCAACAAAACCTGATATTTCTTCAGTTAGGGTCCCATGGTTGGATATGATAGGTCTGCCAGGGTTCCCTTGTTTGTGGATTTTAGGGAGCATGTAAAAAGTCCCCGGGTTAGGTAGCGGGGGGATCAAGGTGGAAGAATCAGGTATTAGTAGATGATTAATACAAGATACCATACCTTTTGCTAATTGAAAAGAACCCCATCCCTAGAGGAAAGAGAAATCTCATAATTCAGTTTCTTTCTCGTACGCTCACCTGAGTTACTTATCTTCAATGAATAAGAAAAGGAAATGGAAACCAGGCAACATCTGTTTTTCTGCCCACTAGCCACATCCAGACAATCAGGGGCAAACACTTGCAGAAGCACAAATAGTAGTGGCACACATGTGTGCTTCTACTTTGTGCCATAGCAAATGCTACTAAACATATGCTTTGTTGTGGGACACATAGTGCTGCTGTGGGCAAACTGACCATGCCCAGCTCTTCCCAGCTGCAAGTGGAGACAGGAGACCAGCCATCACAGGGATGCCTGCTCCCCTGTCTCAAGACACACTGGGTGTGCCTGCATGTGCTTAAATTTACTATGCAGTCTGTTACTGCTCAGTAAACAGGAATAGGCCAGCATCTACCTGTGCCAGCATTAAAGCACATGTGTGGACTGACTTTGGACTAAAGTTAGTCCCAAGTGTGTCTACACACATAGTGTTACTGCACAACAAGGTTTCTACACCTGTGTTACTGTGCAGTAAGTAAGCAGTTAGGAATCAAATTTATGCCCAATTAGTGTATTTTACTGCATAGTGTGGCATGCATGTATAAACGCATGCCTGTACTACACAATAATTTTGGTTACTACACAGTAAATGCACATACGTAGATGTGCCTTAGTGTGGGGCTCCACAGCATGTGGAGACAGGAGAGCAGGCAACCCTAAGCTAGTTCACCTCCCCCCCCCGGCTGTCTCTACATTTATTCTGGTGCACACCATTTTGGCATGTTTTGCCCTGTTTTTCTTCCAGGATTTTTTTTTTTTTTTTTTTTTGCTACCAGAAATCCCATTAGCAAAAATTTTCCCCCATCCTGTGAATTAGCAGCACCACTCACAGTTTAATGTCCACCACTTGAGGTTTGGGGTGCCACAAACTGCACATGCCTGCATGTGTAGACACAGCCACAGAGAGATGGGTCTGAACTAAAATCTCACCTGTGGGCATTACTGAAATTTTAGACAGCTTGGATCTTCAGTAGAAGATGAAGTGTTTATTTTATGTGAATATGGATTATATACTGTAGATACATTATATATATATAATTTTAAAATGCTTACTATACATTAAGTTTACCTTGAAGATATGACATTATTCCTTAAGAAGAGTACCATTATAAGGTCTAATATAGTTTGCTGTGGAATTGGATGTATTGAAAGGCTAAAAAAGGGATCTTAAAGCAAAGTAGAAGCATCCACACAAGGAGCTACCATAAGGTAGCCATTTTAAAGTAGCTTCTTTCATTTTATGCAAGCCCTAAGTAACCATAATTTGTGAAAAGCGTGTCTTCTGTAGGAATTCTGTAGCATGGGCAGAGGCAAAATCCAGTTCTATGCAACAGTATTTACTTCCCTAAATAGGAAGTCATCTACTCGCTTTGTGCCATCCCTTAACTCATCTACTGAACAGTTTTCAACTTTTGCAACCTCAGATCACAATGGAAAAATATGTTATCATAGTTTTTGCTTGCGTCTACATGAGAAGCTAAAGAATAAATTAGAAATCCAGAAAGTCCAAAGCTTTGGTGAGACACTGGAGAGGGTTATAGTAGTTGGAGGATGAGCATTAATCTTGGTGCTTAGAATGCATTGACAAGCAAGGTCTCATATCGCAAAAAAGTGTGCAAAAATTGGATTCTGTATTTTAGGAGTGTATCTGAAAAGCCAGATATAGATATAGTGACTGAACTTGGGCCACGTCTGGACAAGTGCAGCTGTGCAGTATGTGGTGCCGCAGACACATCTGTGGCACCACATACCACACATTCAGCTGTTCTCCATGCTGCAAGGGATTAGCACGGCAGGCGGGGTTGATTCTTGGATATCCAGGGGCCAAAAAAACCAGCACAGACAAAAAAAAGGAGTGGTGCAGACAGGAGCAGCACGCGCTGCTCAAAGTGGAAACCTGGCTGGCCAGAGCCACACTCTGGTTGCCAGCCAGGCTTCAAGCAGCATGATTGCCACTGCTGCAGCCCTGAGAGGCCCCCAGGACCCCAAGTAAGGCTGCTGGGGCCATCCCAGTGCTGGTCTCAGCTCCCCCCCCTCCCGCCCCCACCTAGATTCATAGATTCATAGATGTTAGGGTCGGAAGGGACCTCAATAGATCATCAAGTCTGACCCCCTGCATAAGCAGGAAAGAATGATGGGTCTAGATGATCCCAGCTAGATGCTCATCTAACCTCCTCTTGAAGACCCCCAGGGTAGGAGAGAGCACCACCTCCCTTGGGAGCCCGTTCCAGACCCTGGCCACTCGAACTGTGAAGAAGTTCTTCCTAATGTCCAATCTAAATCTGCTCTCTGCTAGCTTGTGGCCATTATTTCTTGTAACCCCCGGGGGCGCCTTGGTGAATAAATACTCACCAATTCCCTTCTGTGCCCCTGTGATGAACTTATAGGCAGCCACAAGGTCGCCTCTCAACCTTCTCTTGCGGAGGCTGAAAAGGTCCAGTTTCTCTAGTCTCTCCTCATAGGGCTTGGTCTCTCCTCTGCAGGCCCTTAACCATATGAGTGGCCCTTCTCTGGACCCTCTCCAGGTTATCCGCATCCCTCTTGAAGTGCGGCGCCCAGAATTGCACGCAGTACTCCAACTGCGGTCTGACCAGCGCCCGATAGAGGGGAAGTATCACCTCCTTGGACCTATTTGTCATGCATCTGCTGATGCACGATGAAGTGCCATTGGCTTTTTTGATGGCTTCGTCACACTGCCGACTCATGTTCATCTTGGAGTCCACTAGGACTCCAAGATCCCTTTCCACTTCCGTGCCACCCAGCAGGTCATTCCCTAGGCTGTAGGTGTGCTGGACATTTTTCCTCCCTAGATGCAGCACTTTGCATTTCTCCTTGTAGATAACCTGCCATCCACCAGAGGGTGCATGGCACAGGCGTTCCCTGGAGACTACTAGTGGTGGCATAAGGTGTCCCACTGCTAGCTGTCCGTGGGGAACCAAATGTCCATGCTTGTGTAGACGTGGTCTTGGAGATCAAAAGACTTGAATCCAATAAAACATCCTGGAGGGCATTCAAAAGAAGCAACTCCTCCAGTGCTGTAAGATCCCTATTTTCAGATGTGAAATTGTGGTGACTCACAGAAAGAAGTTGGAGTAGTGCAAGAAATTCTTAATACATTTCCTGAGACTGTGGCAGCACTGTATCCAGTGAACCATTCTAGGAATGCCTTTCATGCCTGTCACAAAGCAACGTTATATTTTTATTTTTTTAAAATCTTTTATTTAATGCTCATTATAATAAATTCATTGCCAGAGGACTGGAAAAAGGCCAATGTGGCCCCCATTTTCAAGAAAGGAAGGAAGGAGGACCCAGGAAACTATAGGCCTGCTAGTCTTACCTTGATCCTGGGGAAGCTGTTTGAGAAAATTATCCAGGAGCACATCTGCAAGGGACCAGCAGGGGAGATTATGCTCAGGGGCAACCAACATGGGTACATTAGGGGCAGGTCCTGTCAGATCAACCTGGTTGCCTTTTACGATCAGGTCACAAAATCCTTGTACATAGGTGTTGTGGTGGAAGTAATCTTTCTGGACTTTAGGAAGGCCTTTGACACTGTCTGTCACATCATTCTCATTAAAAAACTAGGTGACTGTGGCATTGATGTCTACACAGTCAGATGGGTCACAAATTGGTTAGAGGGCCACACCCAAACAGTGGTGGTGGATGAGTCATTTTTGACCTGGAGGGTTGTGGGCAGTGGAGTCCCCCAGGGCTCAGTCCTCAGGCCCGCACTGTTTAACATCTTTATTAGTGACTTGGACAAGGGGGTGAAAAGCACCTTGTTCAAATTCGCAGACAACACTAAGATGTGGGGAGAAGTGGATACACTAGAAGGGAAGGACAGGCTACAACTCAGCACAATTGGACAGGTTACAGGGGTGGGTGGATGAGAATAAGATGGGATTCAATACTGACAAGTGCAGGGTACTGCACCTAGGGAGAATCAGCAGCATACCTATAGGCTGGGGAACTCCCTTCTTGTCAGCACAGAGGCAGAAAGGGATCTTGGAGTCATTATTGATTCCTAGATGAACATGGGCTGCCAATGTGAGGACGCGGTCAGTAAGGCTAACCACACCTTGTCATGCATCCACAGATGCCTCATGAGCAGGTCCAAGGAGGTGATCTTCCCCCTCTATGTGACATCGGTCAGGCCACACTTGGAGTATGCATCCAGTTCTGGGTGCCGCACTTCAGGAAGGATGTGGACAGCATGGAGAGGGTCCAGAGGAGGGCCACCCACATGATCAGGGGGCAGCAGGGCAGGCCCTACGAGCGGAGGCTATGGGACCTGAACCTGTTCAGCATTCACAAGAGAAGGCTGATAGGGGTTCTGGTGGCTGTCTATAAACTTACTAGGGGGGACCAGTGGGGAATGGAAGAGGCCCTGTTCCCCCGAGCACTACAGGGAATAATGACGAATAACAGACACAAGTTGATTGAGAGTAGGTTCAGGCTAGACATCAGGAATCACTACTTCACAGTCAGGGCGGCTAGGATCCGGAACCAACTTCCAAGGGAAGTAGTACTCGTCCCTACCCTGGGGGTCTTCAAAAGGAGGCTAGACAATCACCTAGCTGGGGTCATTTGACCCCAGCAGTCTTTCCTGCCATGGCAGGGAGTCGGATTTGATGATCTGCTCAGGTCCCTGCTGACCCTACCAACTATAAAACTATGAAACTGTGAAATTATAAAGTAAGATGCAAAACAAAACAATGGAAGAGGAGCACATAGGAACTATAAAAATGATAGATATTTGTAAAATATATGTTTGTGTTGATACATTCATACAGTCTTTTACAGATTCACATGGTGGAATATTTTAACCTGCCTTTGAAATGGCTAAGGCAAATCACTGAAATATTGAAAAAAATAAGAACAGATTAAAGTTTTGTTTGTTTGTTCAGTTAGTAACCTGTCTCTTTTGTGTCTATCCTCTCAAGCAACCTTGTCATCTAAATGTTTGTGATAGCACTTTCTGTGCAATATCTCATGTAGCAGAAGATTGGTTCCAAACTTCTTTAAATCTACAGACTCTACAAATCTAAATCTACAGTTCAGTGAACATAAGACCATAACAGGCATCTCAGCTAAAACAGGCTTAATGATTGGAGCAACCAAGGGGTGTGTGTGTGTGCATGTAAAGGATTTTCAGATAAAGTAAGAATTAAACTGAACTTTTGACTCAAAGTCAAACAGTAAATGAAAACATTTTTAGATACCCCCCCCCCCCAATGGTTGTTGTTTTAAGCCCGTATTCGTACATTTTTGTTTTGACTGAAACTGGAAAAGATGACATGCCATGAGAAAAGCCATATTTTTATGAAACCTCAGCTGAGGTTCAAGTTTTGTGAAGAGATATCCAAGTGACTATCTTAGGTGGAAACCATTTGAAGCTAGAAGGCATCATTTTAGGATTTTGTCCGAAATCAGTCAATCTGGGACATTTTTCCCGAACAATTTTTTTTGGGGGGGTTGTTCTTGGGGTTGTTTAAAAGTGAAAATTGGAGCAAAAGAATGTAAATAAAATCCCAGCCCTGGTGAAGTCAGTGGTATTTTAGCCTAATCAGGATTTTGGCCAAGTTTAAGCCTAAGGGATCTAAATCTAAAAATACTTTGCACGAATAAGTGGAAACTGAAGATTTTCTACCCAGGCAAACCTAAAGGTTCATTTTAACAACCTTTCCTTTTGTGTGAAAACATATTTCTAGGCAACAGAAAAAAGCAGAAAAGGGGTCAGTCAGATCAATCAGGAAGTGTATAAAAACATTGACGGGAAAAGAGCTGAACCCATTATCTCAGGTCTGAATCTGAAGTAGTCTTTTGGATTTTTTTCAGCTTCCAAAAATAGTTGTTTAATGAGTTATAGGAAATGCTATTTTTAAACGTGAAGACCAGCTGTAAAATATTTCTATGACAATTTATAAAATAATGTCTTCAATTTTGATTCATATTCTAAAGATGGTATGAATGTGTAACAACTAAAGTTAGGCCCAAGTCCATCAACATATACAGCATTAAAGTGCTTTAGCGTGTCTGCATGTGCATTGAGACGCCTTAGCTATTCATGTCTAAATTCGATACCTGCTTCTGCAGGTATCAAATTTAGGTAGAAATAGCCTAAAATCACCATTTTTAAGGTGAATTAAGGCCGCACACATGTAGACTTGCACTCTTAATGCATTTTAAAAATGGCTAACGCACCTTAAATTGACTCACATAGATGCACCCTGTGAGTGTGACTTTACAGCCCAATTCTTGAGTGACAGTCCCTTCCACACTTATCACATGTGAAGTTCATATGTAAGTCTTGAATGTGGTATGGGTTTGTTCCTAAAGTTTCTTCTTTCTTCTGCATATTGGGGTCTTTTTTCCTTTAAAGACTTCAGTCCATGATTAACAGACTGTTTCCAAGAGCTTCACTCCTCAGCGTTCTTCTCTCAGTCATTTGTCTCAATGCTCATTGCCTTCATATCTCTCTTGCAAACATCTTTGAAATGGAGATAGGGACGCCCATGTTGTCTTCCTCTTGTAAAGATTTCTCCATGCATCAGATGCTTGGGTATAAGTAGGGACCTCCTAAATTCACAGTGGAAGTGGGCTGTGCAGCATCTCTTTTAATCTTGCAGGTTCACCCATGCACCCCCTCCCGTGGCTAATTGGCTGAGGAGCCCCGGTGGCCCTACTGCTTGGTGCAGACCAGTGGGAAAGCAAAAGTGGTGCCATACTTAAAACCATGGTTTTCACTTCCCTGCTGATCAGAAGTGAATGGCAGGGCCCCTCCACCAATCAGCAGGGGGCACACATGGGGAAACCTGCAAAATTAAAGGAGCTGCCATGCAGTCCGCTTCCACCATGAATTCAGTAGGTCCCTAGGTATATGGATCATCTATTCTCTGTGAATGACCAAGCCATCAAGTCAACATTGACTGAGAAGAGTGTGAATGCTCAGAATGTTTCTATGTTACAAAACCTCAGCATGGGCAACTTTGTCCCACCAGGAAATTCCTAGAATATGGCAATGACAACATAAGTGAAAGCTGTTTCTTGAGTACAGTATGTGATCCAGGATTTTCTATACAAACAAATGTTGATGACACAAGCATGATATACTGTGACCTTGGTCTTAATATTCAGTTTGCTGTTTTTCTTCATTAGTTTGCTCAGCATGCTCATGATGCTTTGCTAATATGGGTATTCTGTTCAGCCTCAAGTGACAAGGTTTTTGGTTATAATGGAGCCCAGGTACATAAATTTACTTACAACATCCAATATGTTTTCAATCATTGTGATTGCAGGTGGTGAATCAATGTTCTGGCCTTGGCAGGCATGAGCAAAACAACTTATAAGGCGTCAAAGGTCACTTGCTGCATAAACTATCAGTGCATCATCAGTGAAGAGCAGCTCATGAATCAAAACTGTTTACAATTTAGTCTTTGCTTTAAAGCATGTGAGGTTAAATAATTTTCCATCTGAACATGTATATAGATACATTCCTTTGGTAGCAAAACTGTATGAGAAAATAAAATCCCAAACAGGGTCAGGGAACAGACACAATCCTGCTTGACTTCACTTTGACTCTCAAAGGCTCAGACAGTGATCCATCATAGCTGACTGTTCGCTGCATTAAATGATGAAAAGACCAGATTTTACTGAGGAGTTCTGGTGGCCAGCAAATCTTTTCCAGTAGTATGAAGAGGCCTTTTCTGCTGACAAGGTTAAAAGCCAGGTGATACGAAGGTGATACAGAGGGGCCTGCTTTATTCCCTACATTATTATTGGATTTATTGGACTGAGAACATCATATCTATGGTAGACCTCCAGCTCTGAAGTGGCACTGTAACTCAGGGTAAAGACGGTCAGCAAGGATCTGAAGTCTTCTGAACACCACCAAGCAATGCTCTTTCCAACAATGTTTAATAGTGAAATGCCATAACAGTTGTTGCAGTTGCAGTGGTTGTGACTTGTACAGAGTGACTATACTAGCATCTTGCATATCTTGTGTCCCTACTATTCAGCAGTGAGTAAAACTTGCATAGGTGGGATAGAAGCACAGGTTTCTCACACTTGACCTCTTCTGTGGGAATGCCATCTTTTCGGGGGGGGGACACAGACTTGCCAGTGGCCTTACTTAAGTCCTCAATGGTTCGGATATCATCAAGCTCTTCAAAGACAGAATCTCAGTAAAGCTAAGGACTGTAGTCTGTGACATCACTTTTTCTTGAATAGAGTTCAAGATAGTATTCTACCCATCTTTCCACCTGCTGCTTTCAATCTGCTATGCCTTTTCCTGATGCTATCTTTAATGGAATTAACTTATTTTTAGTTGGACTTGGACTATGCCTTCTTGATTCTATTGTATATGCATCTAATGTTTCCACCATCAAACACAGATTGAATTTTCTTACACAGTGGCTGCATCTACACAAGATGCTGACTGTGCAGTGCCAGTTACCCAATACTACTGCACAGTAGCATTGCCTTGTTTATACAAGTACTAAATGATTGTGCAGTAACAACTGTGCAGTCACTGTCTCGTGTAGATGCTGCCTCTCACAGCTAATAATCATTGGCACAGCAGCTTGAGATTACTTTCCTTACTTTCCTCAGTTCCTTCTGAATTCCATCAGAAGCATTCTTCTTGTGATTTAGCATTGATAAATATTGATACATTGATAAATAGAATCAGTTCACACGCGTTTCCTCAAACCAATCCCATTTTCTTGTGATATGTTTGCCAAATACAGAATCAGCAGTAACATCAACCATTCTTTGTGGCTTCCCCACTATTCTTCTTCAGTCTCGTACAAAAGCAGCTCTGAATGAGCCTCCCCCAGAGCCTCCATAAACTGCAAGGTATTCTTCTGAGGATCAGATGTATTGGTGATGTTAATGCATAGCAAACACTGATACTTAGAGCAGAAGATTTTTTTTTTGGCAGGGGGAGGGGTTCAGTTTGATAGTAGTGAACATAAGTAAGTTATCAGTGTCACAATCAGCAATATGGTACATACGTACCAGTACTGAAAATGGATCTCCATGATAAGGTATCATGGAGGCACACAAGTGAATTTTCATATATATAAATATATAATATGCACACTATAATACTGTATCAGTAGTGAATCTTAATTGCATCAGACTAGGATAGATTTGCTAAGAGAAATTCTCCCGATTAAATTGTACTAACACATATTTGAGAAGTCATCTATGTGTACTTTTCTTTTTTTTTATTTAAAAAGCTCTCTTTCCATAATTTTAAAAAATGTTTTTATCTTGTTTTCCCAAAGTTTAGTGGTGTCATGACCCAAAGGTCTGATTTTTTTGTGTGTGTGCTTCGGCACTAAGAATTATCCCCGTGGGTGTACAGCTTCGTTGCACGGAGGAGTTCTGCTGCGCAGAGAACCCGCGTGCAGGGAAGTTTTCCCGCCACTTTGCAGCGATCTTTGCAGGGTGCATTTCCTTTGCAGCACAGAAATGCACGGTGCAAAGGTTTCCTGCTCGTCGTATGCAAATTCATGCCCCGCAATTGGCTAGTTCTAAATTATTCACACGTGGCAGCTAGCGATTGGCCTGCTAGCTGTATAAGAGGCTTGAGCAGTTTCCGCCCAAGCCGAAGAGGACTCCGCATCCATCTCGTGGGGACTCTGGGTGTGCACGGCAGGGTAATAGAAACCCTGTGTGTCGCTCAGAGGGGTTTGGCGACCTGATCCACCGCCCACCTCTTCCCGTCTTCGAACGGAGCCTACTATAAGACGTAACGACGAGTTTTATGCGCGCTTGTCCTGGACATCCAGAGTTTGTCTGCGTAGAGCCTAGCAACCTCCACGTGATTGTTCGTGTTCTGTCTGCGTGGAGCCTTGCAACCTCCTCGTGTGTTCGTGTTTTTTGTTGTAACCGCAACTCAAGCAAGTTCTCAGCCTACACCACGACCATCTCGGTGTAAGTAAAATAATCTTAAAATCAACCGTTACGTGTCTGTGCCTAATTCTAGCTCGGCGACCTCCCTCTCCGACCCGGCCTGCCCGGGCTGCTGGTCACAGCCCGCGTGCAGAGCGACGAAAGCGACCCGGGGTCAGACCCGGCGCGCACAAGTGGTTTATGCAAAAGTCTCTTTAAAACCAATAATTTTCTTCTTTCTTTCTTTTAAGGTTCTTTATTTTGCCATGAATACTTAAATGAGCATTTAATATATTATATAATGTTTTTCTTTTTATCACTGTAAGGTCTATATTTTAGGTTATTTTAAATATTAATTTTCTATTTCTCCTAATTGTAGGACAGAGTTGTCCCTCATCTTGAATGGGTGGCTAGCTATGTCCTGAAGAAATACACGTGGGTACCTGTGAGGACTGTATATCTTTAATGGTGAGGCTGTCACTCCCCTCCTGGATGTCACTGTACATATAGTCAGAGACAGCCAGAGACATATACATATAGCTAGATACATGCAGAGTTTAAGAGCACTGAAAAAGGAGGCTTATGTCTGTTTGGATTCTGTTGGCATGAATAAAGGAAACTCTTTGTTAAACTGGCTCCTGGTGTAATGGTTTTATATATTGGAGATGTATAACACACATTTTGTTTTCATTGCCTTTTTTTTCTGAAGGAATAAAACAACTTCTAACCAGTTATATTAGGAAACATGCCCAAACCTAACCAAGTCTAAGGTTGGGGATATTGAGAGATTTCCTCCATTTTCCACATGTCTTCTACTGGTTGGTAACAGACACATAAGTGAGGTGTGCTTATGGTATCCTTCACCAATAGATGAAAAGTATACTGTACAAGGGAGAATATATAATCTGCTTCCTCCAAACCTCTCTAGACAATTTACTTACAGAAACAGATGCCGTAGGCATGTTCCTATAGCACAGCCCCCAACTGCTAGTGCTTCTCCTAGGAGCAAACCCTCTATTTTAAATCTAAGTGTACATATTCAATTTATACCAGTTTATAATTTGAAGTGATAATTATATTTCAGATCAAACTGAACAGGGCCTCATGTTCTTGAAGGGTGCCTTTTCATTTAGCTCACAACTGCAGTTATAGTATTGAAATTACTTGTTTCATTTCTAGCACTTGAAAGAATCTGAAACAGGAATAGTAATGTCCCTAACAACTAATGATAATCAAGAATGTAAGTGGTAATAGTTGATAGCAAAATGGACAAAGATTATCAGTAAATTTATTCAGAGCATGTTCAGTATCAGTTACTAACTATGCACACTGAAAATCAAATTTCAGAGACATTTGATAATGACATTATGGAAAAGAAGAAAAGAAAAAATATATTGGGAAACATTTTAGAAGCAGAAATCCCTTACATTAATAATTCAATTGTTTTCCAGTTCTAAGAGTGTATACATGTGTACACATTCCTTATGGAGCAATCTTGTCATTTGTCAATTATTCTTTTGAAGTACCTCATCTTTCTTTTCAGTGCAGTTCACAGAGAAAGTGAACTGCACTGAAGAAAAACTTAGGATTTTGTTCCAAGGAGACAGATTCTAAAAGAATAATATTCACAACATTTATACAACTGTTCCATAAGTAAATACAAATGTATTCTGATAGTTTATGACAATTAACCTATCCATCTGAGTCCTGAAAATGCCCTTTTCAGACCTTATGCTGCAGTTGTTGCACATACAAAAATCCATAGATGTTGAAGGAAAATAGTTCTATGCATGGGGCTTTAGATCTTTAATATTCAGACTTATCAGATGTATATAGACATTCATATTCAGACAATCATGGAAAGCTCCTTTTCTTGTCAATTTGAATGGAATGGTATAGATTAACAGAGATGAGATTCCCATGTTGTTCTAAAATTGCAAAAGGTCACAGATTTCCATTGTTTTACAGTTTAAACCTGTCCATACAATCTTACTAAATTATAGGAACCAGTTTAGAGTTAACGTATTTGGTCTCAGATTCACCAAGGGATTAAATCCTGACTTCAATGAAGCAAAATGCCAAAGCTTTTATTTATTTCAGTACAAGCAGGATTCCACTCAAAGTACATATGCTAGACATATTGAGAAGTATATATGTCCCTAAATTTAGGCACCTTTTTTAATAAAGTCAGGTATTCATTTAAGTGTCTACTAAACCTTTCACTGGGCTATGTACTGTCATCGACTGTCATTATGTATTTCCATTAATTTATTCATTTAAAATTTTATTTCTAGTTTTAACCATGTTTATTTCTCCGCAGAGAAATACACTTGAGGGAACAAATTCACAAAAATGTTAAGGACAAAAAATATAGAATGTAGCTAATACTAAATTCAAAACTCAGAAAAATTTAAAAAAGAACTTTGTTATGAAATACTCTTCTGCAGCTAAATGAAGCGGAGTTGAACTAGTGATAGGGCAATTATCTGTCCCGGTTAAAAAGGTATATCCTTTATTTGATGCTTAAGGCCTGAGGTCTTAATCCTGCCAGGTGCTACCGGGAAGCATTTATTCAGAGAAAGGGGCATTTTAAAATGATAATCTTATGAAGAATGATAGAATATGAATAAATACATTATTTATACTGTTAATAAAACATTGTGTTGTTGATGTCCTTTAAAAATAACTTGCTTTCTATGTATACTACAATGATCCATAGTTCTTTAAAATGTGGCCCATTGACCTAATCAGCACAGAGCTAGCTGTTAGAGTAATAGTACATGAGATAATTTGCTTTTCCATATCACACAGAAAATTCTCTACAATTACTGATTTTTAAACACGTCTAAAAAAATGCTTCCACCCGTAGCACCCAAGTGGCTGGGTATAGGGGTAGGTGAGACAAAGAGGCAAGGAACCAAAATAATATTTAAAAGAAGTAAGGTAGACAAAGACAGGTATGAGTTGCAGTAACAAAAATGGAGGGAGGAGAGACTGTGGCAGCAACCCTGGGCACCAAGTTTGGAGGGTAGGGTATGAAAAAACAGCTGCTGCTGCCCTGGATGGCACAGCAGCCACCACTGCCTAGGGCATGGACCTGTCCTGTTATACCTCTGATAACCTGACTATGTTGAAGAGAAGAAAATATACGTAACCCTGGGCATGATATTACATGTGCCCTCACCTGAATAACGGGATCCTGGTGTACCCGGTAGCCAGTAGCCCTGCCTAGCCCCCTTGGGAAGCTGCTGCAGTGCCCCTGAGTGGAGAGCCTCCCCTTACAATCAAGCACCCTTGCAGACAATTCTCAAACTATTTACAAGATTTAATTATTTACAACATAACAAATAATCATTAAATAAGCACATGGATATACCGACTAATAAACCCTCAAGAACTTATTTACACAGTCTCTCACTTGCACACGGTGTACTGGGGATCCCATGTGCACTGCCCCTGGTCGGGTATCTCAGGGAGCGGGGCTGTCTGTGCCCCTGCACGTGGTCTGTGGATGCTTCCTGGTGCTGGTGTCCACCTCCGTGCTCCTAGAGTCTCCGGGCAGCAAGCAGCGATTCCTCTTCTGCAGTCCCTGCAAGACAGCCTCCAACTGCCTTTGACCCCCTTCCCCGGCTCTGCTGTGAACAGTGTCTGGGGTGCAGGCTGTAGCAACCCTCTTGTCCCACACAACCTCACAGCCCTGGCAAATGAAGCCCCTCCCTGGGCTTTGCCTGCCCCTGGGGCCCCTCACCCATCAGGGAAACTAGGGCACGCTCCGGCAGTTCCCATCCACCCCCCCCTCCCCCTCCGGCTCTGCTGTGCTCACCAAGCCACACCGGCTACAGTCAGGTCTCTCCAGGCTTGGAGTCTCCACACAAGCAGTCCCTGCCTGATCCTGGCCGCAGCCTCCCAGGCCACAGAGAAGAACTGGATACTGTATCACACTGAATACTGTGTCACTCCCATTGCAGTTTCTGCTGCTGCTTCCGCAGGGCTCTCTCAGGGGCTCTCCGAGAGACCACTGTGTTGAGACTCTGAATCCAGTCTCTAGCCTGTTCCTCAGCCCTCTCTCTCTGTTGTCCCCCTCCAGTGGGAAAGCTTCTCCCCCTTTTATCCAAGCCTCTCAGCCAAACCCAGTTCAGGACCCTTCCCAGGCTTTTGCTAATGGCTCTATTTCAAAACTTTTCTGGGGTTACATCACCCCTCCCACTTCCAACAGGGTTGCTTCCAAAACAGCTTCACTTGCCCTCAGAGTCTACAGTGTCCCCTCTGGGACAAACTCTGTCTCTCTGCCAGGCAGCCCTTCCCATTCTGTTCAGGTGGATCCATTTTTTAAAGGGTGCTACATATATATCCAGAGCAGCCATGGTCTTCAATTTGCTCTAGGAGTCATTCTTTATGTCACTATATCAAACACTGGAAACGGCATAACATGAAGCTGAAGACTAAACAGAGATTGGCAAAGAGAGTGAGACCTGAATAAGGAAAAGAAAAAGAAAAGTTTGAAAATAAGAATCTAATATGATTTGTCCATTTGCTAGAGCAGTGAATCTACCATCGGTGGAGAATATAGTGACTTCTATTATCAAGGGTATATTCTGGGACAGAGATAGTAGGAGTATTGTAGCTGTGATGGTCCAGGAAATATATGAAAGGCAGAGGTTTTCTGTGATATCTTTTACTGAACTAATTGTGTAGTTGGGAGAGCTGCTGGACAAGCTTTTGGGCATCAAGTGCCCTTTCTTGAGTCTAAGAGGCAGACACCGCTGAGCTAAATAGCAGAGAAGAGATTCCATGGAGGGATGGAGGAGGGTTGTGAACTAGAAGTGAAGAGGTATTACCAGGAGCTGTTACAAGATAGCTTATAAGGACAGCTCACATCACAGAAAATCCTTGCCTCTTGGCATAAAGATAGAGTGGAAGTGTCCAATACTGTGAGGTGCTGAGCATACTCTGTCTCTGAAAGAGCAATGGGCATTCTTAGCTTCTTTTGGAATTGGATCCTATGGGTGCTTGCAGATGTTAAAAATAAATAAATAAATAAAGGTTTGCTTTAAACTTGGCAAGTTCCCACGCCACGCCCTGCACATGCCCAGAAGTGGCAGTACAGTACTTCAACCTGGCTTGCCCAACATCTGTAAATATCAGATGTTGTGTGGCTTTTTTGGAGCTTTTATCTAATAGTTGATTGAATCATTTTTAGGTAAAAGTGCCAAAAGCCCCGCTGAAGTGCCCAATTTTTACAGAAGCAGAAGATTGGGCACTTCAGTTGGGCCTTTTTGACACTTCTGTATGTGAAAGCTTCAATTTGTTTTCAGATGATAGGGGTTGATTTAAATTGCCTAGTACCATTACTGAAGTGCTGTAAGCTCTGTAGCTCTGACAACACTGTTCATTATTTTGCCTGTTTTTTAAATGACAGGAATCAGCACAAACTCCAAACAAAGATTCTGTACAGATTACAGAACAAGATTCTCCATTTTTCTTGGAAGAAAATCTTGTATTTGCCTGCATTTTTGAAGGGTAGATGATGTGTAAAAAACCCTAACACAGATATATTCTTGGAACACTCTTGTATAATATTTTTTTTTCATCCAGTTTTTATTCAGTGTAAAAATGCACGAGAGAATGTTTTTCTAAATGCATGTTGGTTGGGGGTGGAGGGGGGGGGGAGATGCTTGCTAATTTCACCCTATTAGTGCAAGGAAATTAGTTTTATTTCATAAGTTGCATGAAAGAACAATGTTTCTATTCAGAGAAAAAAGCATGTTACACTTACCTTAGATGGGAAAAGCTGCCAAAAAATAGCAATAACTAATAAAGATTATCTTTTAGTAGAATAAACACAATAATATCTATCACATAAATAATAATTTCCTTAGGGCTCTAGATGTCTTTAGTCCTCTTCAGTGTGGAGCATGGTGCATGTTGGCCCGCAGGTGCTTCTATGGATTGTTATGGTGGCTGCAGTACAAATTGGCTGCGGACGTGTTCCCTGTCTCGGAGGTGGGGGAAAGGATTCAAGTCCACTTCATGTTACTTCAGTTCATACCACTATTTATTTTGACTTTGAACAGAGAACTGCGATTTCACCCTCACAAAACAGCCAGGATTAAGGTCAAACAATTTAGACTTTCATTAACAAAAGGAACATGTCATGGAATGAGGGAAAAGACAAATATTTTTTCAAGCAGAAGGCAAGGTAGATTTGCACCTTATAGATTAACTAAATCAGATATGTATAGCATAAGATTTCATGTGCCAGAACTCACTTCAGCAAATGCTGTGAAAGGACATCTGGAGAGCAGTGTATAGAATAGAAGGAGTGATTTGAATACAAAACATAGGAATGGAGAGGGGGAGGGGGAGAAAGGAAGTAGGAGAAAGAGGAGTACTGGGAGAGGCAAACGAGCAAAGATCCCATAAAAACAAAGGGGTCACAAAAGCTAATCCAGGTAATGGGATAAGAATCCATAATCCCTTCTTAAGACATATTTAACACAATCCAGATTGTGGAAGATTAGTCTCTTTTGGGATTGTTTTAGAAGTTTTCTGCCTAAGAACAGCTATCTTGAAGTCAGCCGTGGAATGTCCAGGGAGGTTAAAGTGTTCACCACAAGCCTTTGTATTTATCTGGAGCTGATGTCAGTTTGATATTCATCCTCTACATTACATGTAGAGATCTCCTCATCTGTACAATGCAGACAGCAGAGGTATACTGTAAGAAGGTGATGTAAATGTTGGTAGAGCTACAGGTGAATTAATTTTGGATGTTATAATCTATGTTTTTCAGTTCATTGATGATATGATCTGTATTAATGTGGTGGCACAGCAAGAATCTGGGTTCATTGTAAGGCTTGGTGCTTTGATGAGGATGGGAAGTAGCCTGCTGCTTGGGAGACATTGTTTGAGGTTGTTATAGGCCAGGAAAAGTTTGTCCCTCATGGCTACCTTGAGTGTTCCTTCTTTTCCAAGAGGGTGCTCAAGATAGGGGCTGTAGGTGGCAACCAGAGGGACTCTGTTGTCCTTTTCCCAGAGTTGATATTGTAGCAGGTTGCAGCGAGGTGTAAGTCTGGCTTTGTTGATATGAGCGGCTACAGTTTTGAGTTTGCATTGTAATAGTAGAAATCCGTCCTTTAGATGCTTATGGTATGCATCCAAGTCAGTGGGATCAAGAAAATACAGTTATAATGAAGATTACAGATCTATCTAGTGGTGTGCTTAGGATGGAAACTAGTGGTGGCATGAAGGCAGAGGTGGCAGCTGCTTAGTTTCCAATACAATCTGGTGGCAATGCGGCCATTGCAAAACTTCACGTAAGTGTCTAGGAAATGAATTTGTTGGGTAGAACATTCCAGAGTTAGTTTAATAGAGGACTGGAAGTTGTTAAAAGTTCTGGTGAAATGTCTGTCAGAAAGAAGTCTCAAGGTTTCCATATCTCTGCACCTGATTAAATTGTGTAGTAGGGCAGAAAGAAAGATCACAGAATAGTACAGACGCTTCAGCTGGGATAAGAGTGAAGGTGAAAAAGTTGATTACATTATCATAGATCATAGGATTGTTGTTTGAGCATTCAAGTTTGGAAAGTTATGCTCCTTTTTCTTATTTTAAGTCATGAAAATGTTTGTGATAGGTTTTATGGATGGATGCAGTGATCTGCATGGAACAGTTCCTCAAGGAACCCATTTCTAAGTAGTTGGTGGAGAAGAAGGTGATTAGGAGCAGTCAGCATGGATTCACCAAGGGCAAGTCATGCCTGACCAATCTGATTGCCTTCTATGATGAGATGACTGGCTCTTTGGATACGGGGAGACAAGTGGCTATAGTTTACCATTTTTTTTAGCAAGGCTTTTGATATGGTCTCCCACAACATTCTCACAGGCAAGGTAAGGAAGGAAGGGATGAATGAATGGACTGTAAGGTGGATAGAAAACTGGCCAGAGCATCAAGCTCAAAGAGTAGTAGTTAATAGCTTGATATCTAGTTGGCAGCTGGTATGAAGTGGGGTGCCTCACAGGTTGGTCCTGTATCCAGTGTTGTTCAATATCTTCATCAATGACCAGAAAGATGGCATAGAGTGCACACTCAGCGAGTTTGAAAATGAAACCAAGCTGGAGAGAGTAGTAGCTATGCTGGAGTGTAGGGCTAGGATTCAGAATGACCTGGACAGATTGGAGGACTGGGTTAAAAGAAATTTCAGGAAGTTCAACAAGGACAAGGGCAAAGTCCTGCATTTAGCACAGACCACTCCCATACAGTGGTATGGTGGAGACGGACTGGCTGGACAGCAGCTCTGCAGAAAAGGACCTGGGAGTTACAGTGGACAATAAGCTGAATATGAGCCAGCAGTGTGCCCTTGTTGCCAAGAAGGCTAATAACATACTGAGCTGCATTGGTAGGAGTGTTGGCAGCAGATCAAGGGAAGTGATTTTTGCCCTCTATTTAGCACTGGTGAGGCCACATCTGGAGTATTGTGTTCAGTTTTGGGGCCCCTCACTACTTAAAGTACATGGAAAAATTGTAGAGAATCCAGTGGAGGGCAACAAAAATGGTTTGGGAGCTGGGCAATATAAGTTCTGAGGAGAGGCTGAGGGAACTGCACTTATTTCATACAGAGAAGAGAAGAGTGAGAGGGGATTTAATGGCAGCCTTCAACTACCTGACAGGTGGTTCCAAAGAGGATGGAGCTAGTTTGTTCCAAGTGGTGACAGATGGCAGAACAAGGAACAACAGTCTTAAGTTGCAGCAAGGGAAGTTTAGGATATTTGGAAGAATTTTCTCACTAGAGGGGTAGTAAAACACTGGAGCAAAATTACCCAGAAAGGTTGTAGAGTTATGATCCTTGGAGGTTTTTAAGATCTGGCTCGACAAAGCCTTGGCTGGGATGATCTAGTTGGGGACGGTTCTGCTTTGAGCAGGTAGTTGGACTAGATGACCTCCTGAGCTCCCTTCCAACCCTAATTTTCTATGATTTGATGATTCTAACTTAATGAATAGAAGCATATTAGTGGGTAAAATGCCCAAATGTCCTTCTGTATAAAAATATCATTCAATTTCAATTACCATATAATCATGTTTTATTCATTTTAGTATTTGCCATTCCAAATTCAAATACATTGTTTAAAGATATATTATGATGTTTTTCCCATACTTGTTTTTCTTGCAAGGTATATATATCATCTGTGCAACAGAGATCTCAGAAAAAAGATTTTGTGTCAGCTACTTGTTGGTAAAGAAACTTCCAGTTATGGAAACTAAACCTTAAAAATAAAACTAGCTGTGCAAATTGCAGAGTTTTCATTTTTCTTTTAGCTAGCATGGGTAGGTAATATTTTTTAAAGCTAAACTGAGTAATAAAGTCAGATTGCAATGGACAAGTTTCACTTAGAATCCAATTTCAAATACTTTCTGTTAAAATTTTGATTTCAAAAGAAATGTTGCATAGAAAATCCAACAGTGTCAAAATTAATATAATGTGAAATTTCACTATAATTAGCCATCTACAAATAGAGAAAAGCAGGATCATAAATCTAATTTCAGCTCTGTTTCAGAACACAGGCTTAACAGTGTGTTAACCAAGCACTTCCTAAAGCATGAATTGAATCCAATTGAATCCATAGTGGGCACATCTACACAAGACATTTACTGCAGTTGATTAATTAGCTGTGTAGTTTCATAGTTGGTAGGGTCAGAAGGGATCTGAGCAGATCATCAAGTCCGACCCCCTGCCATGACAGGAAAAAGTACTGGGGTCAAACGACCCCAGCAAGGTGTCTATCTAGCCTCCTCTTAAACACCCCCAGGGTAGGAGCCAGCACCATTTCGCTTGGAAGTTGGTTCCAGATCCTAGCCACCCTGACTGTGAAGTAGCGCCTCCTGATGTCTAGTCTGAATCTACCCTCTGAACCCTCTCACTGCTGTCCACATCCCTTCTGAAGTGCAGCACCCAGAACTGGACACAGTACTCCAACTGTGGCCTGACCAGTGCCGCACAGAGGGGGAGGATAACCTCCTTAGACCTACTCAAGATGCATCTGTGGATGCATGACATGGTGTGGTTAGCTTTCCTGACCGCTTCCCCACACTGTTGACCCATGTTCATTTTGGCATCAATAGTATTTCTGCCTCTGCACTGACAAGAAGGGAGTTCCCCAGCCTGTAGGTATACTGCTGGTTCTTCCTCCAGAGTGGAGGCTCAAGGCACTCAAGGCCTTGAGCCTCCAGCACCTTGCACTTGTCAGTGTTGAAACTCGTCCTGTTCTCATCTGCCCACCCCTGTAACCTGTCTAGATCCAATTGCAGCCTATTCCTCCTTTCTAGCATGCCCACATCCCACCACATCTTAGTGTCATCAGCAAATTTGAATAGGGTGCTTTTAACCCCCTCGTCCAAGTCACTAATGAAGATGTTAAACAGCGCAGGTCCAAGGACTGAGCCCTGGGGGA
The DNA here is from genome assembly GCF_030867095.1 of Alligator mississippiensis. Lineage (NCBI taxonomy): Eukaryota > Metazoa > Chordata > Crocodylia > Alligatoridae > Alligator > Alligator mississippiensis. Next base: position 156,173,227 of record NC_081824.1, read on the forward strand.
CCCCACTGCCCACATCCCTCCAGGTCAAAAATGACTCATCCACCACCAAATAGTAAATGTCTTGGTGTCTACATGTGCATCCCTATTAGGCTGGAGTAAACAAGTTTACGTTACAGGTACCATCCTGCTGTGGAGTAAAAAACTGCAGGGCAGTGCATGTGTACATGCTGGAGGGGATAGGTGGGGCATGAGGGTGCTTCAGTGTGAGGGCTGTGCCAGCTAGCCCTGCTAATAAGTCCCCTCATGCCCTAGTCACCCCTCTATAACAGGTTGAGCTGGGGGGAGCAAGCCTAGGCTGGCAAGCTGACCTCCTGGGATCCCTGCCAGCCAGGGCTACTCCACCATGGCTCAACTTGCTGCACACGAATAAACTACAGAGCTTATTGCTCTGGAGTGAATTGGTCCCAAGATTGTGTTCAAACAGTACATCCAAGGAGCAATAAGCTCTACAGTTTTTTTTTATGTGGTGCAATTGCATGTGTAGACATGCCTAGTGTAGTCCTATATGCTTACTAGCAAACAGTTGTACTTAGCTTGATACTGACGTTCTCTATCCATCAGTGGGTGCATCTACACTACACCAGACACTGACTATGCAGTAGCCAAAAAATACTGTACAGTAGTGTATCATAGCATCAACAGTGCTGATATGATACTGTGCAGTATTATTAGGGTACTGTACACTAGTGTCAACTAAAAAACATTTGCCAGAGCTACTGCACAGTAACTCCAGTTACTGCACATTTATTTAGTACATGCTAATACAAGTACTAAATAAATGCACAGTAACAATTATGCAGTAACATCTCATGTAGATGTGCCCAGTGTGTTTGCAAGTCTTTAAGGCATGATAGAAGTGATAGTAAAGATACCCCAGCCAGGCCTTGTAATATGTGCAGTGCTGCTTGCATATAAATATTTATACACTTTTCGTAAAAAAAGATAAGGCAGAAAAAAAAGACAAAGGGCAGAGGCATAACTGGTGGATTGAGTACCCTGGATGTCAGTTATGCAGGGGCCAGCATCTGGGGCTATGCTGTCTGCACCATAACCATGGCCTAAGTCAGCAATGCAGCTGCTGTTATTTTTGCATGTCCCCCTCCCCAAGTGTCCCAAGCACCCCCTCTTCATTATAATACTAAAAAAGAGGTAGTTTTAAGCACAGATTATGTTTGCTTACCTTCGACTGAATCTGGAGTAACTCATGAATTTGTACAATTCTTGTTGGCATCAACCTGCAAGTGTTTAATTCATCTTATAAATATTTAAAGACAGAATATAACTATACAACTTTGAAGCCTAGCATGGGTGCCATCAAGCCCCATAATGACACTTTCTTTACCATGAGAGTAAAATCATGTATCAAGTCTGAGGCACCAAGTCCAGGGAAATTTATTTTCTAATTATATAAGGCTGGAACCTTACCTCCTAATGAAATTATTTCAAGTACTAGCATTCAAGGTCACAGATCAAATCTGACAAGGTCAAATTTGTATCTTCAACCAGAATTGAACATCTATGATATATTACCTTTCCAGTAACTAAACTCTATTACGGGGTTATATCTGATAATCTAAAATCCCCAAATTAAATTAGGATTAATTTTTTTTGTGTATTTTTTGTGTGTATCATTCTTTTTCAAAATGATTTACAGTGAGATAGAAGATGGAAAAGCTTTGCTTAAAGGGAGATAACAAGAAGTTAATTCCAGAGGCAGAAAGTTAAGAATCTCAGTTAACAGAAATATTTGGGAACATTAGAAACTTCCAGAGTGATCAGCTGCAGCTGGTTGTGATTAACCAGTCTTTAATAATAATAAAAATCATCATAGTACAAACTCTTTTCTTTGTTTCTTACATCCTAATGTGACAGTAACAATTTTTGGGTTTAATTGTGATCATAATTATAGTGAACAGTAGAAAGAGTGCACAGTACATCATTTTATGGAAATTCCTTTGTAACAAAGCAATACAGAGCTATGGGAAACAGCATGGTTTGCAAAAAGGCAAAACCTTTCTTTGTCATTATTCTGATGCACCTTCACTGTGCTAATAGTCAAAAAAATATCCTGGGACAAATAACCTTCCTAAAATAATTCTGTGAGTTGCCAATAAAAATTACTTATGAGTTTATTGTATTAACAAGGTAATCAGCTTGGGTGTTTTCATCATCCTAAATGCACTGTAGATATGTTTAAAACAATTTATTTAATATGTATTTACTGACTGTCCTAATGAATCTTGACTGCCAATTGACATTTCATTCACATACAAGCTACAGCTTTCTGCTAAATACATTTACACTGGCATTTAAATTATATGAATAATATGACAGTGACTGAGCTGTTGAGGCATCACTGCAGTTCTCAGGTCTTCAGCAGAATGACAGGATTTGTTGATGTGCTTTATCTCTTTTGCATCTGATTTATCTGCATGCATCCCCCTCCATACAGTATATGCAGATTTATAAATGCCCTTCTCTGCTTATTAAGTAATTCACTATTGAGCTGGAAGAGTGGGAGGAAAGGAAAGAAAGATGGAAAGGTAGTTTGACTGATGTCCTTTCTCCTCCTAGGAATTTTAAATGGATGTAGATCCCTGGTTAAATTCCTTTACAGTTTCACAGCTGAATAATCATTCCCCCTGGAACATCAATAATAAAATGCAAATAAAAAATATCACAGTACAAACATTTAACATTGCATCTGTCATTTATGTTATGTGGGCAAATAAATCTCTCCTTTAGTCATCATGTCCCGCTCTCTTAGCACTATGTATTAAAAGGGTTATGCAGGTATCACATCTCAAAACATGACTTGAGTATGGATCGACAAAGTAGAAGATAAAGAACAGCATTTTTAATAGGATGGGCAGAAATAAACACAATTAGAGGGGAAGCATGCAAGACTATTTCCAAAATGTTACAATAAAGTGAAAATATGGTGACATGGCACTCCAGGTGACTAATTCATTCTGCTCTGCATACCACATAGCCTATTCTGACAATGTAATTTACTCTGAGAAAGTGAGGAACCACCTTATCAGTCTTCTATACAGAAAACAGGTACAGATCAACACCTGGGTTACAGAATTAATGAACAGAATACAGACCTACCAGGACATGCACCTGTTTCCTAGAAGAAAGAATCACAGAATCATAGAAAACCGAGGTTGGAAGGGAACTCAGGAGGTCATCTAGTCCAAACCCCTGCTAAAAGCAGGACCATCCCAAACTAGATCATCCCAGACAAGCCTTTGTCTAGACAGGTCTTAAAAACCTCCAAGGATCAAAACTCTACCACCTCTCTAGGTAACCTGTTCTAGTGCTTTACTACCCTCCTTGTGAGAAAGTTTTCCTAATACCTAACCTAAACTTCCCTTGCTGCAACTTGAGACTGTTGCTCCTTGTTCTGTCATAGGTGCAAAACTGTGCACCTTTGGTTGAACCAAAGTTTGCAACCCAAGTCTAACTCTAAATGGCATTATTTTAGCAAAAACAAAAATATAGCTATACAAAACCTGAAGCCTAGCATATATACAGCTAGTATGTGCAACTCTTACACATTTTGGGGACCAGGATACAAATTCATATTTACATACATCATTACACATTTATACTTTTTGCAGTTGATTATTTCTGCATAATTGTAGTGCTTTGCACTTATCCATATTGAATTACATTACTCTTATATTTAGACCATTTTTCCACTTTATCAAGATAATTTTGAATTCTTATTCTTTCTTCACATGCATGTAACACCCCTCCCCCCCATTTGGATAACTCTTCATTTCAACAGAGATCAATTGACAAGTACTCCAAGTATAATTTTCCAACTGATTTTGTACTAACCTTGTAGTAGTTTCACATAGACAGTATACCCCTAGCTTATGATAATGCCACAAAAGACTTTATCTTTAACCAAAGTGAAGAGATAACACAGCTGCTTGTCCTCTATCCATAAAGCCTGTTACATTGTCATAGAAGGAAATTAGATGGGTTTGGCATGACTTTGTCTCAAAAAATCTGTCTTGGCTGATACTTAGTACCATGTTCCCTCCTAGGTACTTCCAAGTTGGTGATTTAATTATTTGTTCTATTACCTATCTAAAGTTAAGATGACTAGTCTATAATTCATTGGGTCTTGTTTTTAAAGATATAGACACTAAGTCTGCCCTTTTCTAGACTTCAGGAACCTTATTCATACTTCACAACTTCTCAGAGATAACTACTAATACTTGAGAGGCTGGTACCATCTTTTTATAAGTACCCTAGGCTGACTTCTATAAGGCCCAGCTGATTTGAAAACATCTGCCGTTATCCATGTAGTTTCTAAGCTGTTCCTTCTGTATGTCTCTTACTATTCGTATCTCCTTTTGTTCCTTAGCTTCTTTCATTTTGCCCCTTTACACTCTTTCTGTAACTTTGTACTCATCCTTAGTAGTGAACACTTTTCTGTCTATGTAGTTTCTCCTTTAATTCCACAACATTGTAAAGTTTTTGATTTAACCAAGATGATCTTTTACTACATTTCCTGTCATTCCTTTACACAGAGATGGTTTGTTCTTTTTCCCTTAATACTGTTTCTTTAACAGTTGTCCAAACCTTGTAAACCACTCCCTCTCTCAAATTTGCTTCTCATTGGCTGCGCCTACACAAGAAGTTTACTATGCAGTAGCTCATTACTACTGCAAAGTAGCTCGTTACTACTGTGGAGTAGTGTTGTGGGGCGTGAACCATGATGCAAAGCTACTGCACAGTCAACATCACCAGGAGGCCATGCAGGGACACTACTGTGCAGTAATGCTGGTCACTACACAGTTGTTTAGTAGTTGGGTATATAAGTTCTAAATGACTGCACAGTAACAAAAATGCAGTCAGTGACTCAGGTAGACACAGCCTCTGGGTGCATCTACATATACAATTAATGTGACTGAATAAACTCTGGTGCAATTTAAGCCAGAGTAAACTAATACCTACATCATCACTTACATGTGTGTTTAAGCACAGTATTTACTCTGCCATTGGATACTACCTGTGTCTGATGGGACTGTCCAATGGCACTGTAAGTTAGTCTACACCAGCCCAATTGCCATGTACGTGTAGACAGTGATGCTTTTCTGTGCAGTAAATTAGTCTACTGAGCAGTAAAGAGCATGTATAGATGCACCCATTGCCTACCAAATTTAGAGTTTATTGAAGTCATCTTTCTAGAATTTGTCTTTATTGTGTTCTTTCCTCCCCCAAATTAGAAACTCTATCATTGTATGATTAATGTCATTCAAGTTGCATTTCACGTTCCCTTACTCAAGCAGTTTCTCCGTATTGGTCAGAATCAAATATAGAAAAGCCTTTTTCCTCAGCTTCTTCATCAAGAACTTGTCCACAGAACAGTCTAAAAACATTTAGATAGTCTGTAATGAAGCCTGGCCCCATTACTGTGGGGAGGAGTGCATCAAAGTCACTGAAAGTGTCCCTGGCTGCAGGCAATTGGAAGCCTGGCCAAACAGGCAGGACAGAAGGGCCCCCACAAGCATGGGGCTTAAGAGCATCCAAGCATGGCTTCAGGGGACCTCTGGGGTGAGGAGCAGGCAGCCACTGTCACAGATGTGAAGATGGTATGATCCCTAGGTAGACTTTCCTTCACCCAACAGAACCCCTGCTGCTAGCCTGTGCCCAAATCAGGGCTGCTAGGGGCACCAGGACCACAATGAAGGAAGCAAACAGTGGAGACCACATTGGCCAGCGCAAAGATAAGTACAGCTTTTTATTATTATTATTATTTTTGTTGATTTGTATTAACTGTTATGGATTGTAGTCAGGGAGCCCAGGGCCTGGGAAAAAGCCTGTAATACAGGAGCAAGTCTCAGGCTGGCTGCCCAGGGAGGCCAGGGTCCTGCCCTGTGAATCTTCAGCCAACTCTTGGCAGCTAGAGTAAAGAGGGACAGAGTGTACACGCCACCCAACACACCCAGCAATGCCCCTTCAGGGTCGTAGCTACCTGGGTGGTTCAAATAGTCCTTGTCTAACTATTACTTTTCCAATACAAATGTGATTACTTAAAGCCTCCCTGCCATAGCAGTTGCCAGAAGAAGCCTCATATATGCTATCTTTCTGGTTTTGTGGTCATAGTTATGCTCTTCTCTCCTTTTTTTTTTACCCAGAGACTTCCAGTGGCTCTATATCCCGCAACACTGGACCTCAGAGCAATGAAATGTATCCTTGGTACACCAGGCAGCACCTCCTCCATTAGGTTCTCCTGTCTTTTCTTTCTGAATAAGCTGTATGCTTCCATATCAGTAATATATTCATAGGAATTATGCCACCAAATCTTTATTATTTATGTCAAGTGAGTCATAGATTTGATTATGTATTAATACTTGCAGTTCTTTCTGTTTACCACACTTTGTACAGGCATCTATGAAGTTCAGGAGATTGACTCACTGTTTTCCTTGTGCATTGTGATTACCCACATCAAACTAGGTTTCAGGGTTTTGTCCAGATCAGTGAAATTAATACTGACTTACGAGATTCTGTCAGTGCTCCTTGTTGAACCTATTTAAAGTCATCAACAAATAAAAAAAGGCTGTCACCAAAGGTGCTCTAGCACATTTTTAGTGGAGGGTCCCATCCCTGCGCAACAATTTCCTTTCTCAGAATATCATTTGTGTAGCCTTAAGAACACATAGTTTAATTAAGAAATATTTGAAGTAGGGGTGTATTATACCCCTTTTTGTAAATGTAGCCAAATTGAGGAAGGGAGGGTAGAAAACTTGCATGATGAATTGGTGACAATACTTAGAAGAAATGCCAGTTATCCTGATTCTCAAAGTTCTCTAGGAACTTCCAATTTTTAATTTAATTTTTATTTAATTAATTGTTTTATTATGCGTTTTTGTAGTTAGATATTGAGCAGATATTGTGTACTCTGGAGGATAATATTTTGATTGATGTAGATTACCTGAATAGTTACAGATAATTGCATGAAATTAAATCAGCTCACCATACTATCTTTAATGTTCATATTTTTTTCTTTTTATTGAGGCATGTATTTCATTAACTAGTACAAGCATTTCATTATGTAATGCTTATGATGTCAACACTGTCTGTGATGATCCTGTTCCCAAGTGCACTTGAATTATATTCTTAACAACTCTCGAAATCTAACTAGAAAAATACTTATTAAACCTGTTTTTCATTTGTACCTGTTGTAACTCTACATATTGTGAAGAAAATTATTTTCTAGTGCAAGGAATATCCCTGGGTATTACCATGGCTTCATTGTGCTTTAAGTATCTGCAATAATAAAGAAAATGACTGAAAAATAATTGAAAATAAAATTTATCACGTTTCATCCCAAATACCTCGTGTTTTACATACACAGAGAAATTTTAAAAGTCTCTTATGGTATTCATAAAATATCTGTGCTAAAAAGTCAGAACAATTTCCTTCGCTGACATTTTTGAGTGACTCTAAACTATAGCAAGTTTTAAAAATAACATCTTTAATGTAAACTTTTTTCAATAACAAGTTCTACTGAAAAGTGACATCCAATTTCTTTCTGAAATCCTGGCTTACAGACATTTGTGATTAATACCTACATATCACCAAATGAATCTGTAATTTATCTTTATTTTTTTTCTTTCCCAAAAGCACAATTCAGATCTCCCAGAATCCACAGTCCCATTGTATTTCATTCAACAAAAGTTACGGATTTGCTCCTGTAATAGCTCCTTGCTTCATCTCTTATGGTAAAGGATGAATGGTTTAGATCTGGGCTGTCTAGCTTCACAGTGGCTAGAGACTGCACGCTCTACAGGTTACACCAGCATGAGCTACAGTCCCCCCAGAACATGTGCGCTCTGGCCCCTACCCTCAGCTCCTTGGCCGCAGGCTCCTCTGCTGCGCTGCACTGCAGCCTTCCCTGTCACAGGCTGTGCCCCCATAATGCACCCTGGGTTTGGAGCAGGAAGGAAAAGCCAGAGGAGGGAGAGGAGGCCAGAGATCCCATCATTCTGCAGCCAGAATGATGGCAGGAATGATGCCTAGATTGGAGCCCCTCAAATTAATTCTTTGGGTGCTGCATACCAGTTGGACACCCCTGATTTTGATATAGTTTCCAACTGGAGGAATTCAGTAAGGTAGTATTAAACCAATTTGGTATGGTCCAATTCATGAGAAATATGCTTCTCATTACTCAGTATCAGTGATTCCCCTCTAATCTACTTTATTTTTCATCTCGGGAGTAAGGGAAGGATACTGAACAGTGCTTCTGGTTTAACTGTGAGACAAATCAATTCAGGAAAGGTGAAGTGACCCAGGAAAACCTGGTTTTTCAGAGACTAACTCTGCAGAAGAAGCCTACTTATCCCTGGCAACACAGTACTCCAGTGAAAAGTAAACTGAGGCAGGGAAATTATTATATAGGTATTATTGTTTTTGTCTAGGGTTGGCATTTTTATGCTGCTAAGTAAAGAACAACAGTGATCTAGAATTTTATTTGTCTATGGGTGTGGGGATACATATTATGTGTGTCACGTGTCACCTGCCTAAAAAGAAAACTATAAATCAAAAAGTTCACATCTTTGCTGGGAATATGAGAAATATATATGAACCTACTGGAGAGACTTGAGAAAACCAGAATTAGTTCTGGGGAACGGAACTGAACTGCAAACACTGAATGTAAATGGCATAGTGTGAAGCTGTAACTTAGACAACACCAGGATCTGAAGTTTCATCTTTAGGAGGCCTACAGAAGGAAAGACCTTTCCTATACAGTTTAGAAGCTGCCCTGATAGCTGTTAGGATGCATCAACATTTTACAAAGTTTATAAGACTCCTACCTCAAGTCCTTTATAACTTGAATGAGGTTCAAAGCTAAATGTTGATCTGTGTATTGCGTGAGATTATTTTATTTTTTGGGTTTTGGTTTACTTCTACCTGGAGGATGGCGATAGGCACCAACTAACCTATTGAAAGTTCTAATATGTAATCATAATCATACTAGTGGATATTTGTATTTTATGTCAAACATAATGCTAACTCTGGCAATCCACTGCTTTGCTGATAAAACCCTCCCTGAGAGTAATGTCTAAGCCTTAGCTCAAGTGAAACATAGAACTTTGTGAGTGATGTGTGATGAGTAAGGAATGTACAAGTTGTTCAAGCATGACCCCAGTCTTCTGATTTGTCTAACCTTATACAGTGAGAACACTATCTTGTCATACAGCAGAAACTGAAGTAACATTTCCAGATGGGTAACAGCAAAAGGCAACTTCTCTTGAGACTCTGTATTCAGCTACTGTTTGTTTATGTTATTGAACATTTTTGTCTTGTTACTGTTATTTGCACTGGAGTATGTTAAAGGATGCTGCAGAGCAAGCTGGTATCCATGACTGCATATTAGTATTAGAAAGCCAGTTACCTTTCCTATAATCAGTGTCAGGGGTTAACAGCATCGATAAAATCTGATGGGGCAGACTAATAGTAAAAATGCTTTGCCAGCACCTATCTTGTGTATCACAGTTCATTTGCTACTTCTGACTGCGTTTAGTTTCTCAGTGACCATTATCTAAGCCCAGCGGTTGGCAAGGTTTTGGGACCATAGGTAAGATCAGCTCAGAAAGTACAAAGACCTGCCTTTCCCTTAGCATGGCCACAGCACACATAGACATCCCTGAGCTTAGCTGTGGCATAGCACAGCGTGTTCAAGCCCCACTACCAGTCAGCCACAGCGTGAGCAAAGCCCCCCAGGTCTTCTGGCCCATGGGTCATATATTACAGGCTATTGTCTTAACCATGAAGAGATTATTTTTGTTATGGGCAATCAACTGAAACATTTACATACATTTTCCTCTGGATCTACAGCCCTTATTGCAGTTATTTTGAAAATATCTAGAAAACCACAGATACTAAACTTATGCTAAGGTATTATTTTAATAATATAGCCACAGCTAAGCTAGGGACAAATAAAACTGGAACATTTTGGAAATAAAACATATCAATCCTATTAATAATTGAGGAGATGACACAGTCTTAATATATACTAACTACAAAGGAAAGACATGGCAGCTGCAGAGCAGTTTGCTATCATGTTTGTGTTCATATTTTATTATTTATTTCAGTTAGGACCCCTCTACACATGCAGGTAAAGGTGTGATTGGAGCTAATGCATGATCCACACAGCTGCAACTCCTGCCATGCCACACGCGCATGGCAGGAGGTGCAGTTGTGGGATCATGCATTAGATCCCAACATGCCTTATCATCTGGGCAGGGGAAACCTAGGATCATGATCCCAGGCTTCCCCTGAACTGGCTTCCATGACTGAGTCCCATAGCTGGCAAGGCTTGGTGGAGCTTGTAGATGGGCAGCATTCGCTGCACTGCTCCATTGCAAACCCAAGAATGCAGCCCCTGCTGTGAACCTCATTGGTTGTGGGGCTCCCAACGGGGGCTGTAAGGCTCACAGTAGAGAGAACGCTGCTACGCTGCTCACTAACTGTGAGCCTCTTGAGGTGTGGGGCTTGTAGCAGCAGCAGCATTCCCCACACTGTGAACCTCACAGCCCTTGTTGGAATAACTTTGCAATGTATTGCTTGTTTTATCATGCCATTAATTGGTTGAATGTGTAGTTGAGTCACAAGGTTTACCTGGTTAATCATGCCTTAAGTGCAATGTGTAGAGGGGGCCTCAGGAATCAATTGTGACTTCTTCTTTGAGAACCTGAAAGTTGCAATCTAATTCTGGGCTAACTTCAACAGGGTCGTTGGTTGGTACAGATTATTGATTGATAGTTTGTATCAATCCTGCACCATACCTGTGTATATTCTCTTTACAGGGCTCTACCCATTCACTGCCTGTTGGTCTAGAAAGGACAGCTACATCCCTGAAGGGACTCTTGTTCTGACTGCACTGCTATTTTTGCTTCAGGTAGTGGGCCATTCAGGAGGGGAAGGGAACTCTTACACCTCTTTGCATGACTCCAAGGCAAAGACAGAAATTATCTCTTAGAAAATGTTGTCAATGTTGATCCCTCTACATGTATAGGTAAAGGCATGATCGGATCTGATACACAATCACGCCTCCTGCCACACATGCATGGCAGGAGGCATGATTGTGGGACTGTGAATCAGATCTCATAACACCTTATTGCTAGTTCAAGCGAATCCTGTTTCCCAGCTCCCCCTGCACCAGGAAGAAGCAAACTCCCATGGCTGGGAGCCCGGGTCAGTCGATGGGTCTCCTAAACATGGAGGCATACCAAGTGCTCTTGCAGTTCAGAGCCTCATCAGCTGACCTGGGATCCCAACTGCAGGGGTGCTGCAGGGGTCCCTACTGCAGGGAATCCGCAACTGATTCTGCTATGGCTGGGATGCTGTATCAACTATGGTCTTGCAGCTGCAGGGGTGCCTGGAACACCTGTTTAGCTGGGACACCGCATAAGTTTTGGTCTGACAGCTGTGAGGCTATATGGGGCATCCCCACAGCTGGAAGCCCTGTCAGCTGATGGAGCCCCTGCCACAGGAGCATGTGCCCCCACAGCTGGGAGCCAGCATTAGTTGGGAGCTCCAATCAGCTGATAGGGCTCCCAGCCACAGAGGCCCCTGGCCATACATTCAATTAATGGCATGATAGGAAGCAGCTACAAAGTTATTACATATGTTTCATGGAATAAATTTATAGCTTATTCCTCTTTTATCATGCCATTAACTGATTGAACATGTGGCTAGGTGACCAGTTAAAATGCAATTAACTGGTTAATCATGCCTTAAGTATAACATGTAAATGGGCCTATCTTTCTGGCTACATTAACTTAAAATGAGAAAACAGGCATATAACAGGGCTCCCTATATGCTTCATTACAAGGAGGAAAGGGAAGGGCCCTTTAAGAGGGATGAAACAGACAGGGAGGTCCTGCCATGAGAGGGATATAAAGTAAAGACATCAGTAGTATGGGGCAGAAATACTCCAGCAATAGAGGAGAACATCACTCCTGTCAGAGAAGCCCAGACCAGATAACAGTGAGTGACTCACTGCTGACAGTGAGTAGGCTTGAAGAAAACTGAGTAAGACACAAGAAGGCAACAATGAAGTCTAGAAGAATTAAAAGAAGGTTTAGGAGAAGGCCAGATTGGGGAAGGAGCTGGCAGAGACTAAGGGAATAAAATGGATGGGAAAGGGACCAACAAGAATGGGTAACAAATGATAATGGATGTTGCAAAGGGGAGGACTAGTTGTAGGAGACTGAACTCCAGGGTACCTACACATGTGCCCAATGCCTTCACTGATGCATCCTAGTTAGTATGCATCTGGACAAAATCAGTTTCATAGATTTCCATAGACATCAGGGACCTCAGAAGATCATCGAGTCCAGCCCCCTGCCCCAGGGGCAGGAAGTCAGCTGGGGTCACAGGATCCCAGCAAGATAAGTATCCAAATGTTTATTAAAAGAGTCCAGAGTAGGTGCTTGCACCACCTCTGGAGGCAGTCTATTCCAGGCCTTGGGGGCTTGAACAGTAAAGAAGTTTTTCCTTATGTCCAGCCTAAAACGATCTTGAAGGAGTTTGTGACCACTTAACCTTGTCATTCCTTGGGGCACTCTGGTGAACAGGTGTTCCCCCAGATCCTGATGTACACCCCTTATATACTTATAGGCAGTTACCAGGTCACCCCTGAGCCTGTGCTTTTCCAGGCTGAAGAGTCCCATGGCTTTTCCAGGCCAAACAGTCCCAATTAATCAAGTCTGCTGGAGCATGCTAATTATCATGCTCCAGTAGCCTCAGTCTCTTGTGTATTCAGTGTCCCCATGCTTCAAAATGGTGGCAAGGGCACTTTAACTGAAGCTCAAACAAACTTTAGTTAAAGTGTCTCTCCCACCATTTTGAGGCTTGGGATGCTGAATACACAAGACATTGCAGGTGCTCCCCAGAGCTGCTCTAATTAAAGCACCTCTCCCACCCTGCACCAGAGCATGTGTAAAAAGGCCCCAAAATACCTTGAGGCATCTCAAGCCTGAGTAGTGTCACACCCTACAGGGACTTACCCACCCACTAAAAACATGATGGCATGGCAGGCAAGTCAAATTGGGAAACTGGAAATGAGAGAAAGACTTGATTTGTATGGACACCATACTGACTGCACTGTATACGGAAAAGGGAGTTGTGGTACATGATCACAGGGCAGTGAAAAAAACCCAACAAGCTACAACACTAACAACATGGCATTACTCACACTTATCACTCATCTATTAAGACAAGAGTTTTTTACAGGCAGTTAAAAGTTACATATGAACCATATATATGTTTAACTTCCTCCCCCCAAAACTGCCAAACCCCAGCTCAGGTAGATTGTAGAAGAAGTTTGTTCTTTACCCTGTTTCTAGAAGTCCAACCTTGAGGACAAACAAGAAACATAATCTACCTCCTTATAATTATCACAGCAAGCTATATTTATGTAGGAGCTCTGAAAGAAGGGATCACACTTGCTTAGGTATGTGAAAGTTAACTCTAATGCCCAAAACTTTGTCTCTTTTTGTCTCTGAGCATGAACTGAAAATTTAGTCTCTGAAAACTTCAATATTTATATTCTTGGGGTTTTTTTTGTCACATCCAAAAACCTCTATGCTTCTCTGCTCTGTCCAGAATGAAAAAGAAGAAAAAGCACATGATGGGATGTTCTACCAGTATTTCCATCTGGGACGAAAAACAGTATTGGCAAATATCTCCAGAGAAAGCCTGCTCCTAGGAGATTTCTAGTCCAAATTTTTATCCCCTGGAAGTTGTATACAATTAGGTGATTCCATATAAATATGTTGCATATATCCTACTGGAAGATTTGATTCTTCTGACACAAGCACTGTTCACTTTGAAACAGAGGTATAGTAAGAAACAGAGGTGTAATAAGAAAGCCTTGTGGCCTGGGTGGTGGTGCTGGCAAGTGAGCTAATAGTGGTTGGGCTTCTTGCACCTCCTCTAAGTCAGTACCCAGGGCTGATGTCTTGCTTACCCACTTTTAGTTACATGACTACTTTAAATTCACCCTGAGTTTTGCCACTGAACTCAGTGGAAAAAATGGAGCCATCCTTCCCTCCAGGCAACACAACTAACAAAACAAAGCCCCAACATCAATCTAAGCAAGATAGTTGCTTCAGTTGCTGCCTGTATGTATTGCCTATTCTTTTATTGGCACATAATATAACGTGCAGTCTCCTTTTTTTCATGCATGGCTGCTTCTACCAGGATTCTAGCATAGTTTTGATTTTTCTCTGTCAACTAGGAACAATATTTTTTTTCTTCTTCTAGCTAGGCTATAATGAGTTGTATCTCAAATGTTATAGACAGCTGTATGCTTAAAGACAATTATTCAAATTAACTTTCCATCCATTTTGAGAGGAAAGACAAAATGTGGTCTCTAGGTTTACAGACTGAAACAACAAACCTTTGCAATGAATTTTTTTTTTTTATTAGCCATTGTCTTATTTTTATTTATTTTTTATTTGAACTGATAGGTAGATTTTATTTTTTCCATAAGAAATAGCTTTTCAGCTTTAGAATTGGGTTTAAATCAGATTTTGATCTATAGTTAGAAAATAAAACAAGAGCTCCAGATGTTAGTTTCCAGGCATGATGGAGAAGATAAAGACAAAATCTGAGAAATACAGTATGAGCTGTTTATATGGATCACCTTTACTATTCATTAATATTTCTCTGCTAGGTATAAATCAATTCTATATATAAAGCATTGTATAGATTGTAGATCACAGGTTCAATATGTAACTTTCAACATATAAAATTTCCCTAAAACCATCTTAATTTCTCCAGCCCACAGAAGTGTTAAAAAGTATAGTGTCACAATAATTATCAAATGAAAGTATGAACTCTAGGACAAAAAGTGTTTGTTAATTCATGAAAGTGAACATAATGCACATTCCTAGAATGGATTAGTAAGACGGGCATTTTGTAATGTGTTTTCCTCTTGTGTTGGATCTTCTTGAGTTGATGAATATCAGCTGTTCATTAATGCCAAATTCAGTAATATTCACTAGACAGACTGTGTTCTTTTGGTAAACATCTGCCTATATCCTTAGACCAACATGGCTACAACCGATAACACTAAAACACGGTAGTATTCACTATGCCTCCTTGATAAAAGTTTTGACCATAAGGTTCCTTCTCTGCTACCTCTTAAGGGAGTTTCTCTGTGAGTGAAATATGTGCTTAGTACTAAAAAGTTTTTGGAGTTTCTATAAAAATATAGCTCTAATACAAAAAATGCTGAAAACACTGAGGGGAAGCTATACAAAATCTCATCTAAACAAGTAAAGAAGCAGTGGCATGACAGCCAGGGTTTGTGCCAGGCTAGTTTAGCTGTGGTAGCTCAGCTGGCAGCAGCAGAAAATGCTGCTCTTCTTGTGCTCCTCTTAACTGGGCATCCCCGGCTGGTGCTCGGGTTACCCACCACTGGTTATGGTGCTATAAAGAGGAACTTACTGCAGACTTAAAATGCAGTAACTTAGGTACAAGAAAGCATGATTCGCTTATATTTATGTGGCAACATAAGGTCCAAACCAGTGAATTACCTACTTGGTGATTTGAAGCCATCCATTTCAACTCACAGAAAAACATTATGTCTAGGGACAGCCATTACACATGAACTGGTTTAAACATTGATCAGAAACTGGTTTAAACCTGTAACAGAACAGATAATGCACATAAACCAATTTGAAAATGGCTGAAATGGGTTTGAGATGAACCTGGTTGAATGTACTATCAGACTTAACTGATTTGGGTCAAACTGATTTATGCAATCTGTCCCAGCTCCCTTCCTGGTTTAAGTTAAACCAGACTCCCCCAGCATCCCAGCATGATCTCTGGGCTGGTTGGGGCTCTCTGCTTCATAGCAGGGCTGGCCCCTCCCCTCTGCTCCTTTGCTGGAGCTCTGGCAAAGACTTGCAGGCGCAAAGCATCTGCCTGGCTTCCACCTTCTTCCCCCCCCTCCCCCCCCCGAATTTCCTCAGTCCAGATGGGATGTCTTCATGGTTACAATCTGGTTTATTTTAGCCAAATTAGACTAACCTGCAAAGACTGAATCAATTCAGGCTCAGGCTTTTTGAATGTCTGTCCCTAGCCATGAGCTAATTAGTTGGAAGAGCATAAAACAGAAAAAAATATGAATAGAAACTGGGATGGTTTAATAACATTTCACTAAATATCCAAGATGTCAGACACTTATGACCAGGAGTGTTCAAGGGAAGCTATTACTCAGAAACAGGCTTGAGTATCAAAGTGGATACTCATGTGAACATGAACTCTCCATCCAACACTGGCCAAATAAGCTAAAGCAGTCCTTGAAACTATAAACTGAAAATCTAGAAAAAACATGATACCGATTAAAGGACTGGAAAACTTGCCTGACAGTAAAAGTGTCAGGATCAGTCTGTATAGTTCAACAAAGAAAAAGAAAAGTTCTCCCTCATTAGATGTATCTCTGAAAGATAACAAGACTTATTGGCTGGAAGCTGAAATTAAACATGCATGCTAGCATGGTGGATTCTCTATCATTGAAAGCATTTACAATTGTATATTTTTCTACAAGATATGCTTAGTCCAACAGGAATTAATTTAGGAAGTTCTGTGGCCTGTGTTATGCATAAAGTTATAAGATATGATCACAATGGATGCTTCTGAATATAAAGACCCTGATTAAAACAAAATCTTGGTTAATTTCCAAACCATTGAGGTATTTGATTTTGAAACAGCTCAGGATGAAATAAAAGGAGTAAAACCATCACTCCAGATAAGAATTTTTACTGCATTTTCTATGCAACAGAATGCAGTCCCTACCAACAATTTGGAATTTTAGAACCATTTGTTTCAGGACAAGGTCCAAGGGCATTGTTTCTAGCTTCAGAAAGGTAATATGGAATTCTGCTAAGGGATAACAATGTTGTAACCTCCCAGTCTTGGAACAGAAAGGCAAGAACAAGAAAAGTGGCATAGCATTGAAGCTTAGCAATGAGATCTAAGTGATGTGTCCAACTCCCATTCAAACTCAATATGAATCAGGTAGCAGATTTTCAAAGATATAAATGGCACTGAAAGTAAAAACTTAAATTCAAGTTTGAAAATCTACATGATAAGCATAGATCCTCTTTTATTCTATTCAGCTAAATGGCACATACACAGCTGTTGTAACTGTCAATAGCTTTTGATTCTACTCTGGGATGTTTAGACCAACAGCCTCATGCAGGGAGTGGAAGCTCCCCTGCACTCAAAGATGTTGAACCTGCATCTTCTGCTTTCTAGCATAGTACAGTAACTATGAGGGCACAGGCTTTCTCCTGCTCTTTTCTTGAAGCCCCTGGGACACCTGAAAGACAGACTATGTGGGCCAAGAGAATGAGAGCAAGCAATGCTGCTTCCAGCTCTAGCCTGGGCCATTGATTACAATAGGGCAGAAACTTTCTCAATAATGTTTTTCTGTTTCAGGGGTGGTCATCCTGCAACACATGTGCCACAGGTGGCATGGGCAGCTTTTGTGTTGGGCACATGGCAAACCAGTGTGTGGCAGATAGGGCAGGGAGCAGAAAGCAGAGCAAAATATTAAGTGTGGAGCACAGAGAAGGGAGCAGAAAGAACAGCTAATCAGGTAGGGGAAGAGGAGCAGAGTGGTGGGTGTGGGTGTAGGGAGGGCATGGGGCTAATTTGTTACATGCCTGCCAAAAATATTCTTGTCTCATTCCTTGGAGTCTCAGAACACCAGAGACTTCCTAGGCCTGAAGAAGGGTGGTTGCAACCAAAAGCTTACTAAGAGCTTTTTTTTCCCAACTACTCAGTTGGTCTAATAAAAGATATCACATCTACTCAAAATGTCTTGCCTGCCTATGTCATCCCTTGGGGCAACACAGCTACAACAAAAAACCCTGCCAAAAATGTTGGCTCTCACTGATCTGCTTTATTCACTGAATATTAAATGCAAGTTTATTGGGCTAAAACATGCACGTGCTCCTCTCCTATACTTCCAGCAGGTACGTACATAGAGTGAGCTAGAATCCTCAACTGTTTGTAAGTGCCAATCTGCATTTATGTGACAGTGCACAAGCCATTTAATTGTGCAAAGCGTAATAGGATTTAGCCCTAAAGGCAGAGTTCTATTTTCCTTTGTGCACTTAAATGAAAATCTAGTCATGTACATGATACATTTGGCATTTATGGACAAGTTGCAATTCTATTATCCCTTTATTATGGATACATAAGGATGTATGTATAGTCTGCCTATGTGTAGTAAGCCATGTTCTGCCTGGACAGCTGCACAGCTACGTTACTTACTCAAGCTTGATTTATCTTGTGACATATCTAAACTTATGATGGTGGATGGTAAGGAAGGTATAGAGAGGGGATAGATCCCTTAAGATATATACCCAGTTCATATGCTGTATCTACTACTGGAGATAGGATGCTGGGCTGGGTGGACCATTGGTCTGAGCCAGTATGGCATTTTTTATATACTTATACATAATTTTAAAAATGTAGCCAGCCATAAAAATATAATTTATGGGTATTAGATATCAGAAGAGGAGGACACACCCATACACTGTTTCAGGTACAATAGCTGAATGTTCAAGTCCCAGTACAATTCTCTAACTAGGCCACATTCTAGGTATTTTCCATGCCTTTTTCCAGTGCTCCTTTCAAAGTTGTCCCTCTGGGCAGCTAAGACAGGGAGAGATGTAAGGTGAGAAGGAAAAGCATAAAGTAAAGGGTATGTGACTCAATCATATGGCTGCTTCCCTGGAAAGGAAGTGGCTAGTGTTTTAGTTTGGAGCCTTACGCTCAATGGGCCTGAAATTTCCCTACTGTATTCCTCTCCACCCATTTCATTCAATGACTTTTAAATGCAAGATGCAGTGGCTCAGCTTCAAGAGGAATGCTTCAGCAGGGACTGGATAATGCCTGACTTATGATGTGCTGGCAAATCAGAGAGACACATGTTCAAACTTCTGGGTACAAGCTGAGGTCTCCTGCTTCTTGGGCATAGTTATTCCAGCTGAAAGAGGGGGAAGCTCTCCCCCCACACTCTGGGTTTTTTCTGAACTTATACTCAAGTATTCATATATGTATTTTCATACATGCCCAGCTAGCTCATAGCCTAATGAGAAGCTTTAGTCTATGTGAAATGCTTACACATCCACAGTATAGGGGAGTAACAAGGTACATGGCTCAGGGACTGAAGCCCAGCTGCAGGGTTTAGAGGGTGGTAGCTAAAATGCCTAGAAGCTCTGGGCCAGATGTGGATAATTGGCTGACCCTGGAGGAAGTTAAAAGCTCCCAGAGAGATAATGCTAAGGAGGGAGGGAGGCTGAGAATAAAGATAGTACTGAAGCATCGCAGTGAAGCCCTCACCCTGGCTAGAAGAGGATGGGGCAGGGGATGTGGGGGAGGGAGTGAGGAGTCTGTTGATGTTTGGTTATTCTGTTTAGTTTAAGGTAGGAAAGGTGAAAGGTTCGCTCCTGGGCTGGGCTAAAGTAGTAACAGCCCACTACAAAGGGTCATTCAGAATGCTCAGGTACATATCCTGTGATTTAGGACCAGAAAAAGAAATGGAATTCTACCATAAGTGACCCCTGTTGTCCCCTTAGAAAGCCCTTGCCCAATTACCATATTTAATTGATTCAAAGATGAGGTTTTTCCCTGCATTTAATATAAATAAAAAGGGCCTCATACAGGGCCTAGAACCAAATACAGAGGGCAGTGGGAGGACGGACTGCTGCAGTGGCTTGGGCTACAGCCCCTACCCAGAGTCAGGGCCATATCTGCAGCTGCTGCCTGCCCCCCGCCCCCTGCATGCAGCCTCTGCTCCCTTGCTTTCCTCTTTCCTTCTTCCCTTATTCTTGCTCCATGCCAACAGAGTGCATGAACACTGCAGCCTGGGGCATTGACCATGGTCCCAGCCTGCCCCCCTAGCAGTGGTGGACATCCTGCATGGCTACCTTGGGGGTAGGCAAAGACTATGCTCAGTGCCCCGGGCTAAGACAGAAATGGAGCCTGCCAGCACAAAGCAGAAGCTGGGAGGAAGTGAGGGAGCAGAAGCTAGGGGAGAGATGGGGGAGCAGGACCTGCAGATGACAGGTAGGGGGCAGAATTGCCAGAGGGCAGGCATGAGCAGAGTGCAAGGTGCTAGATTTTCAATACCACTTGCTTCCCCACTGCCTGCCCCCTGTGGCTGAGGGAGGGATGAATTAAAGACAACCCTCCAATAATTAGATTCCATACGTGGAAAATTATAATCAAATTATAATTTTTCCTTGTATAGCATCTAATTATTGGGCAGTCATTTTAAATTCAGTGTCATCTTAGATTTGAGTAAATACATTTTTTTTTCAAATTCTCTACAGCCAATGGGAGAGGCTATTTTTTTCTGGTTACATACATTCAACACTCTGCAGAATCTCATAGTATCCTGGACTGGTAATATAATTTAAGAGTGGAATTTTTATTCCACTGGATTAGATTCATTACATTTATACTAAGAGAGTATAAAAACTTATGTTTAAAGCTTACATTTCTAATACTCTAAACTATGGAATAGATATTAGACAAAAGTGAGATGCAGTCTTACAATTCTGTAGAGTTTGGCAAAATGCAGCCATTGTAAGTACATTTTTTAGCTTAACTTCTAAAATAGTTTCTATGATCTTATTAGACATATAAATGTCTTGTCCCTTTGATGTACATATGTAACTCCTGCTGGTGCTAATGAGAAATATGTATACACTTCAGCAGAATGAATCTCATAATATATAGGAAAAATACCTCAAAGAGAGTGGTTGTTGTCTGTGATAAATATTCTGTTAAAAGTTACCGTATGATTAAAGTAAAATCGAGGTGCAATCCAAATTGCTAGCCACTTTCATTTTTATGTTGATGATTGAAGTCTAGTGAAATCAGTGCCAAGAACTGTATTGGGTGTGCAAAGTACAATTAACTAAAATCAAATACACCCAAGTCAAATTATCTTAATCTGAGAATCACAAAATACATGTTTCTATAAAATGTTCAGACATGCTTTTCATTGAGCCTCAGGTTTTGCCAGTCATCCTGAAAAGCTTTTACTTTTCATTCCAGAAACACAATAGAATGATTTTCAGCCATGGCAATCACAGTTCTCTAAACATATTTGCCCATAACATTTGCTATTGTACAAATATAATTCATCAATGAAAAAGATGCAAATAGAAGCGAATTAACTTTAACTGTTTGTATTAGGTTAGAAAGATGAAGACTTCCATCTACTCCAACTGCACATTAAAGGGTGAGACTTTGATCTGATTTTCTTTCAGTATGAAATTAGTTAATTTTAAATCCTAGATAAGCCAAGCAGGTGATGAAAGGAGAAAGACATTAATTTTCAGAGCCTTATTTAGAAGCCTTCCCTTGGGCTCATCATTTTCATTTATTGTGGCCCCAAAACATCATATGCAGACATTCAGTGGCCAGACACTATGTAAAATGCTTCATCTCTAATTATACACTAGGACAAAAGGTATGGAAACCAAGTGCCCCCCTTGCCTTCCAACATTCTCCCATTTTTGCAAGAGTAGCAATGTACATTGGTTTTATAAAGGGTACAATACCAGAAGGGCCAAAGTGTTCCAGTGATGAATGGGATCACTACTTTATTAAGACCCTGCCGTAGTTGAATGTGGTCCACCTTTGTGAGTATTTTATACTCTGCTAATGTTTTGAAGGAATAGATGTGATCACACAAACACATTGCCTTGTTATTTTAATGAGCAAAATTATTTTACTTGGAACTGGATCACTGAGTAGTCTGGGTTTTTCTTTTTTCTTTTTTTTTTTTTTTTTGAGAATGCTGCAACATTTAAATTCACTACTTTTTCCTTTGTATTGTCTTTGATGTTTAGGTGCTCCCTTATGTTACAACTATTTAATAATAATGTATTGAGGTAGCATTTAGGAACCCAGTTGTGGGCAAGATTTAGTTTAGCTAGATAGTATAAATACATGTTTTAAAGAGGATTTAAAAATAAAAAAAAATCAACCCAAAAATGCCTCCAAAGAATCTAGTGATACAGACAGAATATAATTGTACAACCACTCCAGGGTGTCAGGTGGTGATTGTAACACAGTTGGATTCAAAGATGGCTAATTGCAAAATCTATTATGTGTCAACAGTTTACAATGAGACTTCTATTTTGGACCTTTCCAAGGAAAGCTGCCTTCCAAGCTGTGCTCCCAAGGGAAGGCATTTAACACCTTACTGAACCATCATCAGCCAAAGCAATCAATCCTAAAGTTTGCAGGTATTGCATTTCAATGATACTGGTCCTTTATTGTCATAAAGGACCATGTAACAGGAGGCCTTCTCGGGGCCCATCTACCAATGCTCCACCCACCCGTTCTGGGCCAAGCGCCCACCTTCTCACCTGCCATGCCTTATTGTTATCTAATTAAGATGTTAATTAGGCGGGAGGTTGCCCATTTCTTGCCCCGATGCCAGGGGGCACTATCTGCGGCTCCATTCCTCCCCTACACCACAGCCCATGCCTTGCAGATGGCATCCACAGATGTTAATCTCACTGGCCCAACACTGGGTCCCAGAATCCTCCAGTATGGACTCCAACTGGATCCCTCCACTCAGGAGGCCTACTCCGCCTTCATTCTGAGCTCCTAGCTCTCTGAGCTGTTCCCCCTTATGGGTGTGGTCCCCCCAGGCCCTTTGGCTACACAGGCCCTGGCCTCACCTCCAGGCCAGTCAGAACCCCAGGCCCCCAGCTCTGGGCGTCCCTTGCAGTGGGCCCCTGCCCTTTGACCCTTCTGATCCTGGCCCCAAAATTGACCATGCAAGGGATTTCAAGTCAGGCTTCTGAGTCTATAGCCCCACTCTCACTCCTGGGTCTGCCTTCTGGACCCTACAAGGGGGTAACCCACCTGGTTGTGGGAGCTGGGGTTATTAAGGCACTCCAACCTGCCTTTCACTGGGGTGGTAACTGACCTGGCATTTCCTGGGGGCTCCTATGCCACTGGGAGCCCCACCAGGGCACCCACTCCCAGCAGGGTTCAGTTTTAGGTCATGCCCAGGACTAGGAGCCTCCAAACCATCCCCTACAGCTCCTTCCTTACCTCCAGGATGTTGCATGCAGACTTACAGCTAGGTGATGTTAATGCGGGGCTGCCAGCACTGAATTGTTCTGTTTATATAGGTGGCCAGGGATCTAAGATGGCTGCCACAATCAAGCACCTGCTTACTGGGCCCTTAATGTGGCAGGCACAGACAGTGCCCTGCCACAGACCAGTATTGTGTCCTTTATAACAATAAACCTTCCATGTAAGAGAATAGAGCAATAAACCTTTTCTATGCTCCTCACATGGTGAATGTGTGTATATGGGAGTATCCAGGTCGTAGCCGTATTGGTATAGAGCAGAGGTGGCCAACCTGTGGTTCCGGAGCCACATGCTGCTCTTCAGAAGTTAATATGCATCTCCTTGAATCTTTGTACAAGCACACAGTTTGGGCTGTTTGGAAGTTGGTCACTGTGTGCTTGGGCAAAGATTCAAGGAGGTACATATTAACTTCTGAAGAGTCACATGTGGCTCCAGAGCCATACATTGGCCACCCCTGTTACCAAATTTGCCCATTACGGAACAATAGATAGCTTGCAGCATCAGGATTTTGGATTTTTACTTGTTGCGCCCAAGCCTCAGGTTAGCATGACTTTTCCAGATCTTACTATAGTCTTTTAACAGACTTAAAGCAATTATTGGGGTGTTCATAACCTTTTGTGGAGAGGACTCCCACCAGTCATCTCGGGAAAGGTATGACAACATCTGTGATTAGGGTTCCAACGGGCTGGACGTTGTGATGAACCCTTAACCATTGTTCAAATGTTGCCCATACCCCCTCTGACTCAGTCTCTTGCCTCAGCATTCGCTAACCTGGCAACCGAGTGTTGCAGGGCACCTCAGTGCCTGCTCCTAGGGAGTAGAAACTGCCAGGGAGAGAGAGCCCTGGCAGAACATAACGAGCACAGCTGCGGGTTGCCGGGGCAACTAAGGAGAGCCAGCTGCCTGTAGGAGGCAGGGCCTAGCCCTTATAAAGCCCAGGGCTGAGGCCAGGCTGGCAGTTCTCTGCCAGCAGCCGGAGGGGCAGGAGCTCCTGGAGTTAGGGGGTGAGCAATTCAGGAATCGCTCCAGCTGAGAGAAGGATGGCAGCTCTGAGAGGTTTGAGCACCATGGTTTAGCCAGGATGCTTTATGTTTGAGTTATAGCCAGGAGGCTCGCGTTTATGTTCGGCTTTGATATTACACCGGTGGTTTGGGTGAGGCTATAGGGGTTGGAGGAGGCCTCATAGGGACCCCAGGGGGGTGGGGCCCCAGTGCCTGAGTAAGGGCACAGTACTTCAAGGGGGAACCCCAATGGTATGTGAACCCCGGCGCCAGTGAAGGCGCAGTGCCAGTGAAGGCGCAGCTTGCGGCGTGGAGCGCAACCAGTGGGTTGTGGGCGGGGAACGTAGACCCCGGGTTGTGTGCGGGGTATGCAGACCCCAGCCCCAGAGAGGGGCAGCTTTGAGATGCCCCAGCACGGGCACAACGAACCCCAGAGAGGGGGCTATATTATTAGGAAGCCCAGTAGGGGCACAACGAGCCCCAGAGAGGGGGCAATATTATTAGGAAGCCCAGTGTGGGCACGGTGAGCCTCTGAACAAGGGCTAGTGCTGTGACAAGCCCCGAAGGAGAGTACAGTGCTGTGGTTGCCCCCGGCGAGAGGGGGTAGTGGCACGGTGGGCCCTGGGAGAAGGGGGCAGCAGTGCGGTGGGCCCGAGAGTCAGGGGGCGTTACCGAGAAGTCCCTAGAGTGGGCACAGTGAGCCCCAGAGAGGGGGCAATACGATTGAGAAGCCCAGCGCGGGCATGTAAGGTCCCAGAGCGGGGAGACTATTGAGAAGCCTGGGACGGGCGTAGCGAGCCCGGCTGTATGCTAGTGCGGCAACAGCCCTCAGATAGGCAAGGTGCTGCAGTGGTCCCCGGCAAAAGGGGATAGCAGTGTGGTGAGCCGGGATCAGAGAGGGTAGCTGTGCGGTTGGCCTAAAGGACTGGAGACCCGCTAGAGGGTCCCTGAGTGGGACAACACTTTTAGAGTGGGCTCAACGAGAGTCCCAGTGAGGGGCTGTGTATCAGAGAGAGCCCAGAGTGGGCTAGACTACAGGGGAGGCCCAGGAGTGGTCTAGATTACAGAGAAGGCCCAGGAGAACGGGCGCGTATCGTGACAGACCAACGTCCAGCACATCAGTGAGGCTTGGGGCGTGGTATTAGGGGTTGGTAGGAGCCACGCGTAGCCCATAAGGCTAGGGTGCCTGGGAAGCACCCATCATACCGGGAGACCCCAGTGGGGTCCAGGAACATACGGGGACCGAGGTCCCAGCTAACCGTGCCCAGGGAGTCGTAGGCAGCCTCCCAACTTTACATAAACATCAAAGACGTGGCGGGCGAGAATTTGAGGGTGCCCTTGGGCTGACTTGGCACGGTAAGGGGGCCGTAGGGAGATCATGGCCCTCCTGGCAGACCCCACCGTGACACCAAGGTTTTAGTCAATCAAGTTTAAATAGGCCTCCCATAGTGGAACCGGGGAATGTATGGCCCAAGATGCCTATTAAACTTAGAGGTCTGTGTGTGTCTGGGGGGGGAAAAGTCCTTAGCAAATCCAGATTAGAACTGGTCTGATAAATGCTGAGCTGGGTGTGTGTGAACATGGGTTGATTAACATTTAGAGCACAGATTCCCCATCATGCAGTGCTCCCCTGCTTCTCTGGTCCCAGAATTCACTGCAGTCTCTGCTTCAGGCTTTCTGTTCTCCATCTCTCATGTAAATGAATGGTCATCTGGTTCCATCTCGGATGCAAATGAGACCTAGGACAGTTGGTTCACTCTTGTCACCCTTATCTTGAGGGTCTTAGGTGTGTCTCTCACTGCATCTTAATCAGTTTTGTTTAGGTAGAGGAGGGGAGGGGGGGGGGGTGAGTCCTTTGTGAGTCAGACAGACTGCATCCTGTGCCAGGGTTGCCCAAGAACACAGAGCTGAGGTGTAACACCCCTTGTCTAGAGGAAAAACAATCAGGGCTCATGGTAGAGGTGATATCTTTTATTAGACCAACAAGATTTTTACAAAAAAAAAAAATCTTTAATTGCAATCTTTTAGGCAAAAACACCCTTCCTCATGCATTGGAGAAAAGATTGTAAAAGTTCTCCTGGGTAGAAATGAAAGTTCATATTCCATAGGATTTCACAGAGGAGTCAATAGATGGAGTACTCCTCTAGGCAGGCAGTCCTTAGCTGGTAAGGTGTCTCTTCACTCTCTTGGGAGGCTCTATGATGATGAAAATTACCTTGAACATAGGCAGGAGCAGTATCTCAGGTTTCAGGTGGTTAAAGTTGTGAATTTCTTGTGAAATTATGAAGATTTCATTTTAAAAAAAATCAGCTAAAATTCAATATTTTCCATGTGTTAGGTATCCAAGTTTGTAATGAAATAACTTTTTTTGCAAAAATCTTGTTGGTCTAATAAAAGATATCACCTCTAGTGTGAACCCTGTATGTGGGGGGTGATTTGGACAAGTATGTTTGATTGATGTAGAATATTTGGCCTAGATGTTTGTTTACTGGGGAGGGGCAGCTCTATGATAGTAGGATGCTACTCTCTGTACAAGGCTGACCTTCACCACATGAAAGAAGATCCTGTAAGAAATAGGAGGGACTTTGTGAATACTGAAATGCAGGTGGGTTTCAAAATAGACAGAAGAGGTCATCTCAGTCTAATGGAACTTTTTAAAATTCCATAACGCCCAGGTACTTTCAGAATAAAGTCAGGCCTCTTAAAATATGTTGAGAAGTCTGTGTTCCCTGCTTTCCCCATACAGTGAGTGCATCTACACAAGACACTTAACTGTGCAGTAGCTTAGTTTACTGCAAAGTAAGCATGTGCATCTACACGTGCGCATGCTTAATATGCAGTAAAACTCATTAATCGTGAGTAAATTTACTACTTGCAAATCTGCTCCCACTTCCTTGCATGTATAGATGCCTGCCTGGGAGCATTTACTTGTGAGTAAACTGATCCCAGATCAAATGCATGTGTAGCTGTTCCCAGTGTCTCCCAATGAGGTTAAAATACTCACAGCTGTGATGATGCTTGGAGAGCAGGTGGCCTTGTCCACATCACAGCAGAGGCCTGCCTAAGTCAGGAAGGCATCAAACAGCATCACCCATCCCTATGCACACTCCAAACTAGAAACGCACTAGTGAGACTACTTCACGGCCCCTCCTAGAAGCCACTCTCAAGCACACCAGAGACAAAGGTCTCAAGAACAGTTGCAGAGTAAAGTCCAGGTGCAGCCTCACTGAGATATTTCTGGGCATAGAACTTGCAAACAGAAACGGGTGAGCTGGGCATGCTCAGAAATTTCCTGACCTGACACTCCACTGTTACAGTGCAAACAAGCCTTATGATTAGGTAACGGTTAGGCTTAAGTATTCTTACCCTCAGGTTTCAGGGAAGCTGAATAGTAACAGTCTACATCTTATGGAATGGTGTCCAAAGAGAAATGTGAGCTGCCACATGTTTGCTAGATTCCCAGCACTGGAAATGGCAATCAGAGTCCAGACCCACCTGACATGAAAACATGTGGATTCCTGCATTTGGGTCTCCTGGCAAATTAGTGACTATTTATTGGATTACTGATCCAGTGTGTAACTGGCAACTTTTAGAAAAATCAACATGGGCAGTACTCAGCAGTTACCACACTGTTTTCTAAAACATATCAACTTTGCTCCAGTTGTCAACTAAAATAAAATATAGTTGGAAATGACAAAACACCATTGGAAATATCCAACTATGTCAACTAGGATAGAAGTGTGAACTTTTTCATGACAATCACCAGATGATGGGTATAGATTAGAGATGTTTGAAATTTACTTTTTAAAACCAAAAATGTTCATTCTTCATTTTCAGTCTGATCTAGTGCACACATTTTGCTCACATATATTCTATTGTTTTTCTAAAGCAGTGAATCTAGCCAGGGTACCATGATACCCTGGGGTGCCTTGAGATCCTTTAAAGGATACCACAGGGTGCCACATAATGTTAGGTTTGAAAACATGATTCACAAGATAAATCTAGATATTTCAAATAGGAATTCATAGTGTTAAAATATCCCGACATGTTGTGGTCTTTCAGAGTTCTTTCAAAAGAATCAGAAAATAATGCAAGCTAAGAGCTGGAATTTTCTGATTGGTGCCTTGGAAAATGCCTTGAGGGGTGCCTAAAGTCTAAACAGTTTGAGAGCCACTATCCTAGAGTGTAACTGTAACCAACGTGATTATTTTGGGTAGTATATCAATATGCTGGTGTAGTGGTGATTGTTTCTGGTCAATGAATGCTATTGGAATATGTACTATGAAAATGTTCCCAAGGGAAATGTCACTGTTAAGAAACTGGTGCTCTTAATAGACATTGCTGCAAACAAGAATAAACTATATCACATATAGGTCTATAAGTATCTTGCCCTTTACAGAGCAGAAAAAGGTCAAAATAAATCAAGGACTCTGAAGCTAGGAAGGCAGGATGAGAAGCACTCCAGATGTTGCCTTCCAGACTGCAAGCTTATTGTTACCATCAGCATATAGTCATAACCCTTATTTGTAATCCTGTCTCTCACTTGGACCTTGATTTAACATGACTTGTGCCTAATTTTAAAAGATGTCCTAAAATGCTTTCCTGGATCAGAGCCTAATTTACTCAAAATAGACATGGACCTTATTAAGAGTCAGGAAGACTACACTTTATGGCTTACCTTCAAGTTACTCCATGTGAATGAAAGGGATCCAATTAATTTCAAATGAGTCATTTAACAGATATTAAATTTGCATTGCAAGTACTAATTTGAGGACAAGTAGAGCTACTGATGTTCCATCTATAGCTAGATGTGATACAACTATTTTTGAGAAATAGCTTCCTATTATTTGATAATTGCCTAGTATGTGAATGTAATTATTTTCATCGAAATTTTATTTCATAATAAGTACTTTTGTCATTCCTCAAAACAGTGCATTGGAGAAAGCATTTAGGCCTGCTTTTCAGTATAGCTGTTTCAATGTAATAAAATGTTAGCATAAACAAATTAAGATATTTGACCCCTGGAAATATTAAGTACAGAGTTTCCTTGGAACTAATTTTCAGAAGACTTGAGTTGTATCTTGTTAAGATGAAGGTTGGTTCTGATTTATAGGATCTCTATGGAGTTCCTTATTAAACTGTCACTCAGAGTACAAGAGTGGAAAACCTATTACTGATTTAATTAGGCCTGTGGTACTTTTCAGCCTGGTAGTGACAGTTGCCTGCATGTGGCCTAGCATATATATTATCAGTGTGATAACACTAGCTGTGTTGGACTGCAAGGTTGTACATGGATGTGACATAGGAAAAAGAATACCATCTTGCCCCTCACACTTACAGTGTTGTATCAAAATACAATTAACATTCCAAAGGTTAGACTTTTTTAATGAAGTGTAGAAAGATAAGAGAAGCTGGAGTGCTAGTTAATTCTATTCTTTCTTTTTCCTTCCCATTAAATTCCTATCAATTAGGGATTAGCCCAGGGACTGTAACATTTAAGGAAGCAAAACAAACAATAACATCAATCAGCCACCAGACTCCTCAAGGACACCTTAATACTTATCCAAGTATAAAAAACCTGCAAAAACTTCCATAAAATTTCCACTGTAACATCATAGGATTTAATACCAGAGGGACTAGTATGTTTATGTAGGTCTGACCTCCTGCACAACAATAAGCTCAGCAAGTTATTCCTCCATAGACCTCATATTTGTGGTTGAGCTAAATTATCTTCTAAAAAGACATCCAATTTTAAATAACTTTACGTGATACAATCCACCCCACTATTGATGTATTGTTCCAATACCTAATTGTGCTCCTTTAAAAAATGTGTATTTTATTTCTAGCTTAAATGTATCTAGTTTCATCTTCTAATCATTTGATGTTATTATGTATTCAAGTGCTAGATTAAATATTCTTCTGCCATCAGAAATCTTCCCATGAAGGTACTTACAGATTTTGACAAGAGGAAAGGGATGAGTGATGGCTACGTCAGCCCCATGTGGCTCCCTGCTGGCAGAGGTGGGTCTAGGTCTGACCTGCAAAGAACTCTGTCATCCAGGTCTGGTCCAGGGGGACAAACCAGTTTGATACCTTTGCTTTGGAGCACAATACTATTTTTAAGATACTTTCTGAAATATGGATGGCAAGGATAAATTTTTCAAAGGTGCTTATGTGACTTAGCTACCAAAGTCCTATTTTCAAAAGCGACTTATGCACTTAGGAGACAAATTCCATTGATTCTTATTAATCATATGGAGGACAGTTACTGTGTGACAGCAACAGGTTCCAACAAGGACTGAGAAGAGCATGCCTCACAGCATGCCACACCCCTGTGTCCACTGAGGTGCTCCAAACCTGGAGGTCTACCTGTGAGGCTACCCTGGGCTTATCCCCAGCAGCCACTTTCAGGCATGCATGAGACCACAGAGAGGTGAGCCTGAAGTAATAGCACCTTAATGGGTTTGGAGCATACCTAGCAGTAGAGCTGGGCACAGAAGGGTGTACTTAACACAGTCCTTGCTGGAACCTACCAGTAACCCAATGTAAACAAACCCGTAGGCTCCTAAATCCCTTCTGAAAGTAGACAATAGCCAGAAATGCATCTTCTAAAGGTCTAAAATAATGATTCTGTACTCAGGGAGGGTATGACAGGGAATAGAATAACAAAATATAGGTATACTGTATTCATATGGTCTCCCAGTAGAGCATCCACTATTGCCACTGTCAGAAACAGGACATAGGCCTAGATGGACTACTGGACCTAGTATAGCCATTAGACTTCATATGTTCTTATAACACATAATTGGCTATTAAAATTGTAATCTTCTCCAAAGGAATAATGACCTGTCTCAAACCCACTGAAGTCAAAGGAAAGAATCCCTCTTACTTCTGTGGAATTTGAACTCGGCTCTAAGATAGTACTAGCAGATGGATGAAAAAGCCTAACAGAGATGTTTCCCCCACCTAACTTCTGTGATTTCTATCATGTTCTCTCACCACTCTGTTTCCAGCTTTTTATTCGAATACAGACTTCATCATATTTTCTGTCACTGTGACAGGAAGCAATCTCCCAGGCCTAGCTACAGTGCTGGCCTGCCCACCTGCCTAGGGCAGTCTGCCAGATCTCACCTACCATGCCTTTGATGTAAAGTAAACTGGTGTTACAATAAGTGGGAGGCTGCCCATTTTAAGACCCAAATATCTAGGAGCATACGCATAACTCAAACCTTCCCTTATCATTTCCCATGCCTCACAAATGTCATCCTTGAGTTGCTGCTTGCTCCAGCTCAAGGCCAGGTCAAACTCAGCCTTTTGCTAGGCTGCACAAATTTCTCCTTTCTGGCCATTTCAACAGGCCTCACTCATGCTATGGTGGGCCAGCAGGGGGTGCTCCTGCATTGAGCCACCCACCTCACTGCACCTGATCACCTTCCAGGCTCCAAGTGCCTCCCTGGGGGTGTCTCACATTTGACCGACCCTCTCCTGGAGCACACCTACCAGCCTGGTGGTAATGCCACCACCACCTAGGGTATGGACTGATCTTAGACCTGTGCCCCATGGGAAAACACAGGTCTAATAGTCCTTGAGGGTACTTGATCCACTGCAAGAACTTGGGGTGCTTCCCCTCAGTCTGAAGCACAAATAGTGGTTTCCTTTATTCAGTCGAACCAAGGGGACCCCAAGGCATAATCTAGGCCCGCTCCCAAGAAGTCTTCCATGCTAGGTCCAAAGGAGAATTTTATTACTTACAAGGAGTAGGTTTGGAATAGGGTACAGAGGTAGAGCAATATCGGAGAAATCCCTTAGAGCAAACAGTGGCATAGTAACCTTTGATTATGCATCTGTGTTACTGCAAGCTATATATCAAGTTAGATCTCAAGTATCTTACTCACAAGTATCATCTAGAAGCAGGTGGAGATTTCCTCTGGAGGCAAACAGTTAATTGAACATGAGTTTCAAGAGAGAGAGCGAGTTTCAGATAGTCCAGTTTCTCTGAGAGTTCTCATCATGGCTGCTGCCCCCACCTCCTGGGCAGTCTTTAACTTAGATAGTCTTTATGACCTCATTTGCCTGATTCAATGGAGGCCAGCAACTGTAGGCTGCCAGCCAACCAATTTGAAATGCATCACTGGTTGCCAGGTAGACTGGCAGTCTTTAGTCCCCTTCCAGCCATGATGACATTGCTTAGAACAATAGGGAGTTTAAGCCCCCACCCAGGTATGTGAGGCCAGTCACCTTGGCTGAGGAAGCAGGTTTCCTCCTCCCTCTGAAATGTATCCAGATCAGGTTACAACTCCTACTTACCTGAAGCCAGTGGGGCCAGATGTGTCTTCCCTCTGCAGTGACCATGGTAACCAAATTATCAGATTAGGCATTCACCTGATAGCAGAATTTGGAGAGAGACAGAGATGTCATTCTGCCACACATACCACCTCCTCTCACAGGGACTCTCACACTCCTCCCACTCTCAGTAGGCCTCTCACATGGTTTCCCACACAGAGCCAAACTCAGCCTGCCCTGCTTCCTTGAGTGACTCCTGTAGGCCATTAGGCTTGCCTACATGCACTCCTTGGCTGGCCCTGGCACAGCCTCTTGGTCCTCTCCCTCAGCCCTCATTGAACAGGGACCAACCAATTCACCTGATCCTGGACAGAGCTCTGACCCAGGCTCTTTTCTGGATAACTCATAACTCTTGCTCTGTGATTAGGGCCAATTGCTTGTCCACTCAGCCTCAGGCCCACTTGCAGCCTAAGGCATCTGAGGATGTACCTGTGCCTAACTGCTCCCTTCCTGGGGCCTCTACACATGCCTCCTCTCTGGGGCCTCAACTGGTTTACCCAATGGGCACTCTGCCAATCTCTGGATTCTAACCCCATGCACTCCACTCCTTCCCTGGGATACCTGCTCTGCCCCCCTCACTGGGACCCCATACCCCACCCCTATACAGGGGCCTCAGGGTCTTACACCCTCATGGGCTCAGGTATCTCTGCCTAAGTATGTCTGTCCTCATGACCCACCAGATGATGGGGGCTGGGGTTATTAGGTGCCCCTATCCAATTTCACAGGGGAGGTAATTGGCTTGGCATTTCTGGAGGACTGTCCTGCCATGGACAGTCCCACCAGACTACCCTTCCCTGGCAGGATGAAGTTTTCAGCCTTACCCAGGACCAGGAGCCTCCTGCCATAACCATTGTTCCTCTCTTACCACCCAGGTGTTCCATGAACAGCAGCTCAGCTGGGTGTTGTTGCTCCTTTGGCTGATTGCACCAAACTGCTGCCTCAGCCTAGAGAGCCAGGATGTAGAATGGTTGCCTCATCAGGGCTGATCTGCTCCTGCTGGCTGCTTGCTCTCACCCCTTAAAGTAACTGCCACCAAAGGTGCTCCATCACACACCTTCCCCCTTAAAATGGCTACGGGGGGGTAATCTCCCTGCTGCTCACCATTCAGGCACCTCTGTAGCCTGAAGCAGCACACTAAGTGGTGAGCACCCCGATTGTGCTCCGCCGCAGTCACATTTTTAAAATTCATTATGTCGTATTTGAAACTTTATATGAAACTTTTTGAAATTTTTAAAATCATGGACTGCTCAGCAGAAATAAGCAAAGTCTGCCAGTCTGAAGACAGGCCACAATTAGTGTGCAGTGAAGGCTTCTCCCATGCATACAAATTGTTCCATCTCACAATGTCTAAAGAACAGGTGGATGAATACAATAGTATTGACTTGAAAAAAGGAATAGTAATTGGGAAAGGTAAGAAAAGCACATCTTTTTTATTTTTTACTGTTAAAGCTGAGCTCATCCCATGGATTTGCTTTCAGTAAAATATACAAACAAACCCTAATTAGCATACACTCTGGATAAACATAGTTCTTCACTGCTGGCTACCATGAAAAGAAAGTTGCCTCTGTATTTACTGTTACCTAATTTTCAAAATCCAAATGCAAAGCTAGATTTTCCCTGAGATTGTTGCACAAGGGGACCTTCACTCATGGATCTCTGATATTCCCCTACAGGAGATCCATGTAAGTGAAGGGTTCTGAAAATGGTGAGGAGTACACCAGGTTTTGGGCTCCACATATATCCCCCATTAGTATTACTTTTCTCTAACTGGCTTACCCCACCCTGTAATTCAAAACCTCTGGATAGATGTTGGATTAAGAGTACTTGTGAATGCAGCTTCACCAGAACCAAGATACAAGGAAATAATGGAGTTTGGAAATTGGTGACCATAACCAATGTCCTAGAATCTTGATGGCATGAGTGGGGTATCTGGTCAGATACTGTTGATGAAAAAGCAACAAAATAATTGACCATTTATTATTGGGGGTGGGGGCTTTCTGAATATTTCTAATAAGTAGTGGTTACATATCATCTTATAGAATAGCTAATTGTGCTAAAAACAGAGTGAAATGTTTATGACCAGCTCTTCAAAAGGGAACCAGGTGGTATTCAGAAGTGAAAAGAAACATTTTTTCCTTTCCACACCCCCTCCCCCACCTCACCCCAGGCACCCTAGCTGAGAATCACTGCACTAATCCATCAGGTCCTGGTCCTGTTATAGCTGTCTCTGACCCAATGAATCCTGAATCCTTTCTACCAAAGATGCAGCTTAGAATCATAGAAAATTGAGATTGGAAGGGAGCTCAGGTGGTCATCTAGTCCCATTGACTTGACACACACCAGATCAACACTCGGGATCCCAATATTGCACTATTAGATAGGAGAGCATGATGCAAAATTATATATACACACACACAAACAGCACTATGAGTTCACACACACGTACACAAACACACACTTTTGTGGCTGTGTGTTAACACTAGGGGATGTTTGGGGTAACTTGGTGCTTGGGGTTACTTAAAGTCAATTGGCCCCAGGGTTACTCGAGGTCACTTGGGGTTGTGGTTACTTAAGGTCACTGTGGCCCCTCAGGTTACTTGAGGTCACTGGGGTTTGGGGTTACTTAAGGTTAATTGGTATTAATTGATCAAAGAAAAAGTTGAAAGGCGGCAGGGTGGAGGAGCGATGATGGGGAGAAGCCGGCACAGAGGCCGGAGCCAGAGCAAAGAGACTGTGGGGGAACTGAAAGGTACAGGGAGAGGCTGTGGGTGTCAGGAGAGGCTGCAGGTACCAGAAGCTGGGTCGGGGAGCTGGGTTGGGGAGCCGGGCAGAGGCTGCGGGTGCTGGCAGAGGCTGCGGATGCAGAGGTAGCTGCGTGCATGCCTGGAGAGGCTGCCGGTGCTAGGAGTCAGGTCAGGGAGCTGGGGAGAGGCTGTGGGTGCCAGAAGAGGCGGCCAAAAATGGGGATCAGAGAGAGACAGGGAAGATTGGGGAAAGAAAGCAGAGATGGCAGGGCACAAACAGGGAACAGAAAGAGACAGGGAGGATCAGGGAAAGAAAGAAGACACAAGCAAGAACAGAGGGAGAGATTGGGGAGGGAATGCAGAGAGAGAGAGATGAATCGGGGAGAAGGCGGAGGCAGAGAGAGACACAAATGGGAAGCTGGGGAATCAAGGGGGAGGAAAAGGGAGGCAGAGGCGGTGGGACAGAGCAGGGGCTAGAGCTGGGAGAACAAAGAGTAGGGCTGGGAGTTCATCGGAGAGGAAGAGAAAGCTAGAGCTGGGGAAGCTAGAGGTGGCAGAGAGGAACAAAGCCCAGATGGAGGTCAGAGAGGCGGGGATTTAGTTGGGAGCCTGCAGCAAGACAGACACCAACTCGGGGTCAAAAATATCAGTTTGATTAGACAGGCAGTATACTATACAGCTCACAAAGTTATTGGTTCCTACATGCACCCACACAAGCACTCACACACACACACACACACACACAATGGTAGCAGGAGAGAAAAAGGCTTGGTGGAGAGATTGAATCCAAGGTGTGTAGGGACAGAGTCCAGGTCCTTTGCTTGAGGAAGGAAGGTGGGTTATAGCTACCTATCCTGGGCTTTGAGTTGATCCTCGATGGCCAGTTGGGGTCTTCTCCAGCAAGGTGTTGTCCAGAGTGGGGCGCTGGCAGGGCCTATGGGTGGATAGGTGGTGTGGTGTAATGCTGGTCCAGATGGAGAGGGCTTCCCAAAAAGATCACACTCTACCACCCCTTTTATAGGGGTGGGCTACCTGTGTCTCTTGTGGGAGGGACATGTCCAGGCAAGGACAGTCCTGCTCGGATGCATACGTACAGATCCAGGTGTCCTCATTGTCTGGTAGGACAAAATGGTGGGGTTGCTGGTTTCTGTAGGGTCTTTGTCTTCCAAAGGCTAGGTTCCTGTAAGTTATTTATCTTTCAAATGCTGGGTTTTGTCTCTTTTCTTAGGTGAGGTCTGTGGTACCTGAGTGAGTCAATGCCAGGCAATAGTCCAGCTGTTGAGTTGATAGTCTGGTCATTGAGCTGATCATTCAGTAGAGGCCTGCTACCGTTGTACCTCAAGCACCTTCATTCATTCCCATTCATTCAGGAACCAATTTACTTGAGACTGGTTAGACACGAGTCATAGTTACAATATAGGTTATACCCAGGCAGGAGACACAAGATGGAGGCTTGACATACAAAATGGAAACTTGACATTACTTGACATTACTTTACAGACATAGGCCTAAATCATATAAATTCAATATAAAATAGTAAAAATCAATGCAAACATAATAGGAACATAATATAATACCATGTAAAACAGTAAAAAATCAATAAAACATAATAGAAAACTATTTACAATATAAAAGGGACTTGTTACTATAAGAGAGTATATGAACTTATCTTAGATTACCTAGTACTACTTGTAATCACTTATAAGGGATAGAGAGGGCAAAGAGAAAGTCAGAAATGGTTGGGAAAGGGGAGGGAATGTATTTTTAAATTTAAAAAAGAAGAAAAAAAACTGGGGGTTTTGCTACAGTCCAACCCCCTGCTCAAAGCAAGACCAGCTCAACTAGATCATCCCACCCAAGGCTTTGTCTACCCGGGT
Source organism: Alligator mississippiensis (assembly GCF_030867095.1). Classification (NCBI taxonomy): domain Eukaryota; kingdom Metazoa; phylum Chordata; order Crocodylia; family Alligatoridae; genus Alligator; species Alligator mississippiensis. The sequence continues at coordinate 156,210,373 of NC_081824.1, forward strand.
CCTAAAAACTTCCAAGGAGGGAGATTCCACAACCTCTCTAGGTAACCTGTTCCAGTGCTTTACTAACCTCCTGAGAGATTTTTTTTTCTTATTTCTAACCTAAATGTCCCTTGCTGCAGCTTCAGACAATTGCTCCTTGTTCTGTCATCTGCGACCGCTGAAAACAGTTTCGCTCCATCCTCTTTCAACCCCTCCTTCAGGATGTTGAAGGCGGCTATTAAATCCCCCCTCATTCTTCACTTCCCCAGACTAAATAAGCCCAATTCCCTCAGCCTCTCCTCAGAAGTCATGTGTCCCAGCCCCCTAACCATTTTCATTACCCTCCACTGAACTGTCTTCAGTTTGTCTGCATACTTTCAGTGATGGGGGGGATCCAAAACTGGACGTAGTACTCCAGGTGTGGCCTCACCAGTGCTGAATAGAAGGAAATAAGCATTTTTCTCAACCTGCTGACAATGCTGCTACTAGTGCAATCCATTGTGCCTTTAGCCTTCTTAGCAACAAGGGCACACTTTTGGCTCATATCGAGTTCATTGTCCACTGTATCCCCCAGGTCCTTTGCTGTAGAGCTGTTGCTTGTCCAGTCAGTCCCCAGCCCATTGTTTTGTCCCAAGTGCAGGACTTTGTACTTGTCCTTGTTGAACCTCATGAGATTTCGTTTGGTCCAATCCTCCAATTTGTTGTGGTATCTCTGAAACTTAGCCCTACCCTCTAGGTTCAACATGAGGGATAGATGGATCCTGATGGCTTGGGCACTCTCCTGAGATCCAGGAGTTGTTGGCTGGATTCACCCTTAGGCTGAGAATAATATTTAATCCAGGTTGCCCAACCCCTGCAGTATTATATAAAAGGTGGGTGACAGTGCTACCAAATTGTCAGGAGCCTGATAATGCTGCTGCATTTTAGGTGAGTTCTAAGGGCATCTACTGGTGTGGGTCTTCTTATTTAGGTAGAAAAGCACTCATAATGAGCTAGGCAGACAGGCACTGAGCTACTCAGAAAACAGCCCATTTGGACACACACAAGGGCATATGTCTAGGCATTTTAGGCATTGTTACACGTGCTCTGGGAGTGGACAGGCATCGCTTTAATAGCACAGCTCCAAGAATTGCTCTAATTAAAGTGCCACAGCACCTGGTATCAGCATCCCCATGCTTAAAAATGGTGGAAGGGGCACTTGAATTAAAGCTCATTCGATGAGCTGTAGCTCAAGCACTGCCACCACCATTTTTAAGCACAGTCATGGTGATACATGAGATGTGGGAAGCTGCTGTAAAGTGACTAATCGAGTATGCTCTGATGCACTGGAATTACAGCATGGTAGAGCAGGCTCCGTGCTCATGTACAGGCACCCTTTGGGAATGTCCAAGTAAAAAAATAAGGCACCTATAAATTTTAGGCACTGAAAGTATTAGGTAGGAATTAAGAGAGATTTTCTTGGGATACAGTTTAGTCCTGCTTTAGGTCAGTGTTTCCCAACCTTTTCCAGCCCATGGCACACTTACATGAATAAAAATTTTCCATGGCACACCTGTTAAGGCATTCTCCATCATCATACCTATTGTACCTCATTGCCGTGGCAAAATTCTGTGGTACACATTTTTGTTTCTGATGGCACACTTTTGTGCCACGACACACTGGTTGGGAAACACTGCTTTAGGCAACTGCGTCATTTTCTAGATCTGAGCCCCTCTTGTGAATCTAGCCTTCTAGCCCCTGGATCAAATGCCTTTCCACATCTGCCTTGTTTCCTAATTTCTCTTCAAATGTGAGCTTCATTTGGTTACCACTCAAAGTGGAATTTGAAAACAAATGTTTGAAAACCAGCATTTCAAAGTTATGCAGGCTTCATTCCTAATGCAATTACAATGAGCTTTTTCAATTTAAAAGTTCAACTGATGTAGAGTGACCTAGCATGCATGAATGTCAGCTCCCCTGCCATGAACTTTTTATATTCATGTTAATGTTTTTATATTCATGATAATCTTTGTCCTATATCTCATATCTCAGGAAAATTATATAATCTATAGAAAAATAAAGATGCATCATTATTTGGACAGATGAAGAAAAGGCATTTTGAAGTTTAACATTTATGGTTAAAATAAAAGGTTAAATCCTCTTCTCATGTACAACTATGCGAGAACAGTAAAGTCGAGCTTAATAAAGATGGTGACACTTCCAACTGGTTCTATGGTCTTAACTCTCTGAGACTGAATAGCTGTTTGTGAAACTAGAGATTGTCCTGTGGTGATTAAAAAATTAAAACAGATTTATAAGGATGAGATGTCTTTGGAATGAATTCATGGCTGAATTCAATCAAGGGGCTCTAGTGACACTGAAAGCACTTCAGCTGCAGTTATCACAGTGTACACTGTAAGCAGTGGCACTTGAGCAAATTAAACTCTGGTATTCACTACAGGACTAGTTATTATCCTGCATATAATTACACTCATTCCAATAACCTCTCTGTATAACATCCAAACTATTTGGTTCCAACAACAATTTGACAATGAAGGTGGGAATGCAAGTGGTTTTGTTCTGCAGTCTAAAAAGAAAACAGAGAAACTCTCTTTTAAATTTGGGTCTTTTTTCCTTCAGCTAATCTCTTCTTACCAGCGATCGAAATCTTGGAGTACAAAGCAGCAGTACAAAACATTGGTCTCTCATGCCAACAAGTTTATTTCTGTGTGGGAGGGTAGAAGGGTGTTAGATGTGAAGCAGCCATGCTATAAGGAAATGTTTGGTCTTCCAGCTGCCATAATTATTATCAGGTGCAAACTTATTGGGTTTCCTCCTGTTAATGTTATCACTTGGCACAGAACTAGAAAAGCAGACTTAGCCAATCATTCACCCCTCTGCAAAGTAGCTCAACTCTGTAAGGCATGGCATGCAACAAATTAATATTACTTTTGAAGAATTCACTGTCCATACCTTTGACTGCAGTTCAGTTAAATAGAAATGAAGTCATTTGTGAAATTGACTTAGCTGGACTAATTATCTATTTGACCATATGAAAATACAAGGATTCTGAGTGCATTCTATGACTTTTGGTGAAACTTCTAATTGTCTCCAAGATATTTTCTTAGTAAAACACTTAGACACTGAACCTTCTCTTAAATTATTTCCCTTTAATTACACCTATTTCAAATAGAATATATTTCATCTCTTGTCTTCATTTTCTGGCAGTGAGCAGAACAAATTAGTTAATTCCATTAAGGACCATTAGAGGAGCAATATGGAACACTAAATCTGGTCAATAATAAACTGACCTATTGAATCATCTTGTGGTAAATAAAAAATGATTTTAAGAGCTTGCAAGCTGAAGCATTACAAAAAAAAAAAAATTAAAAAGAGGGTGAGAAGCAAGGGTTTGTATGGGTGACATCTTTTATTGGGCCAACTGCATGCTTGGAAAAGACTTAGGACTGAGAAGAGATAACACTTGAACCATTCCAAGAACATTGCTAATTGGAAACCTGTTCACAATAGTCCCAGGTCATAAGTGCCTGCACATGTACTATTAAGGGTTTTTAAAAGGATGGCCACATTTCATTCCAGCCCAACTGCAATTTTTCTGTTCCTTCTTCCTACTAACATTGAGTTCAAGACCCGTTCCTGCAATTTACTGAAATTTGTGTAGTGGTAGCCTAGCTAGCCAAGCTAGGGATGGGAGTGTTGGATGGGCCTGCTGCCTAGAGCCCTGCTTCTGGATTCCCATGGTGGAAAGTAGAGGGGAGAGAGCTGTGGGTTCTGGACCTGCCAGAGCTTTTGTGACTTTTAAAGAGCAAATTTCCTCAAGACATTCAGCAATTCACTCCAATTCCTGAAAACTGACCAGGGTTCAATGCATCCCAGACTGATCTGGGGGTAGAGAGGTAGGGGAGAGGACCCTTGCTTTGGTGTGGCTGGATGCAGCTCCTTGTTGCTTTTCAAGAGCTGGTCAATTTTGTTCCATTGGTGGCAACTGTCCAGAGTTCTCCACATCCCAGGCTTATTTGGGGTGGGATGCCGTAGTGATTAGACAGGGGAGTGGGCTGATGGGCCCCCTGCTTCTGTGTGCCTGGGAGGTCAGGGGACAGCTCTCTGTTGCTCTTAAAGAACTGCCGTTCCCTTCCAGTAGTGATGGTGGGATACTTAGGCTGTCCCCTGGAGCTCCCAGCCTCCAGCTATATAGAAGGAGGAGTCTAGGCAGCCCTCTCCCCCCATAGCCATCTCCCACCCCAAATAAGCCTGCAATGCACAGTCCCCTGGTCAGGTGCCACCAAGAGAAGGAAGTTGACCAGCTCTTTAAAAGCAGGAAAGGGCTGCTCCTGGGGCCCCCAGCCAGATGGGTTGGTGGGCTTGGAGGAAAAGTTGTACAGTGTGGGATGCCTGGGGGACAGAGCAAACACTGCCCATGGAAAATTTTGTGTCCACAAGCACCACTGAACTGGAGAACCAGTTCAGGAAATATGCTTTAGAAATGATTCAGGAGGTTTAAACTGTTGTAAACTGGCTTGTTCATGATGTTTACAGTTTAAACTGCATTTAAGCTGATCTAAGTGTTATTTCTTTCTACACTATAAGTCTATCCCAACCAAGCATCTTTGTCCAATAAATCATATTATCCACAAAGTTCCTTATATCTCTCATTTATTTCCTGGACCATCATGGCTGCATTATCACTCCAATACTACTAGAAAAACAGCAACATTTTTGAGAATTAAGGAAATAAACATACTAGAGTCTGACAGGTAAATTTTTTGCTCATTTGAACCTACTAAATACACTTGTCTTTTTGCAGGAACAATTTAACATACATGGGATTAAGTTAGCTGGTATAACATCAGCATAACTCCATCAAAGTCAATGGTGCTGCACTAGCCTGTAACTGTAGAGTTTGTGCTTTTTTAATTTATGGCAAAAATAAAGTTAAACCTAACAGTAAATATCTCCTGTTACAAAACAATGGACTTCAAAACTGCAGTATTGGCAACAGCTTTGAAAGAAGTGAATTTAGGGGCAAGTCAACTTCCTTTTGATGTCAATAAATCATTCCCATTGAGTTCAATAGGAGATGGATCAGATCATTCAAGAAAACAAGTAAATACAGTCTAATTTCTTTTTAAATATATCCTTTAGCTTGAAGCTGCCTGAGAAATGTATTCAATATGTTAGCACCATTTCTAAGGAACACAGAGGAAACATATGAAACTTATAGCTATTATAAAAAGCTGTGCTTTGGGAGACATCTAATTATTTCAGTCAGAGGTAGTGCAACATCCCAGTCCCACTTGCTTAGTTGTTTACCAAATAGTTTGTGTAGGTGTCCCTACCAATTTTACGTTCCATGTTGGTGGCAAGTGCTAGAGTTTTATTCTTACTCTCCTTCAAACTATTGTGTTTATTTAAGTGTATTTTGTCTCTGTGATTTAAGTTTTCCCCCTTATATTCTCCAAGTGTATATACAGTGGTTGAGAGAATTCACAAAATAAAAAAGGGAAAATTCTCAGCTGATATAAATCTCATAATCCCATTGGGCACTTTTATACATGCTCTAACATGTTCTGATTAGAATGCATCACAGCAGACTCAATTAATCAAGTCTGCTGGAGCCTTCTAATCAGAACGCTCTAGCGTGCTGGAGCATCTCATGTATTCAGCATCCCACATTTAAAAATGGCAGCGGGGGCACTTTACCTAAAGTTCATCAAATGGGGCACCTATACATATGCCTGATGCATGCTCCGATGAGTTCTAATTAGAATGCATTGGAGCAGACTCGATTAATTGAGTTTCGATTAATCGAGTCTGCTGAAGCATTCTAATTAGAATGCTCTAACAGCCTCAGTGCCACATGTATTCAGCATCCCTGCATTTCAAAATGGCACTTTAAAGATCATTGAACACGCTTTAGTTAATGCACCTCTACCACCATTTTGAAGTGCAGGATGCTGAATACACAAAATGCTGTGGGCATTTTAATTAAAGCAGATTCTGAGAGCCACTCTAATTAAACTAATCCCCCCATACCCCAGAGCATGTGTAAAGATGCCCCTTGAAAGACATTTTAGATTGGCTTGTAGACCTGTGCAAATAGGGAAGTATTCAATTTAGATTTGGATTCGGCCAATTCGGAGGACAGTGATTCAATTCAGTGATTCAAATCACTGTCCCCATTCAATTTGGCCATATCACAATCGGAGATTTGGTGCTGATTCGGCGCTGATTCAGAGATTCAGATTGGCCAGGGGGAGGCAGGCACAGCTGGGCAGCTGAAGATTCTCCTGTGGCTCCCCCAGCTGTACCTGCCTCTCCCCGGGTGGAGGGAGCTGCAGGAGAATCCCCCATGGCTGCCCTGCCCAGCTCCATTCCCTGCCTGGCCCCAGCTTCCCAGCACTAAAAAAAAATAAATAAAAGCCCACACTCATCACTTGTGGGGTCTCCTGGCAGAGCCCTCTCCATTTAGCCCCTGCTCCACAATCACCCCCCTCCACTCTGATGGCTGCCCTGCTTGGCCCCAGTCTCCCAGCTGTAGCAGGGGCGATCTGGGCCTATGGGGGCTCATGGCAAAGGCCATGCATGCAGCACAGGGCAGTGGAGGGCAGCAGGGATCACCGCCCTACCTGGCACTCACATGAAAGCTGCCCCATGTCGCTGGTGCAATGCAGCTCAGCAGGGCAACGCACACTGATGGGGTCTGGGATGGCTCCACCTGTCAGCCAGACCCCAGCACCACTCAGCTGCAGTGGCCCCAGATCCCAGACAGTGGGCAGCACCCTGCCAAGTCATGTTGCAGCCACATCATGAGGCATCTGCTGCTCAGGTGCCAAGCAGGGGGATTATCCTGTGCTGTACAGGGAGGGCTCTACCATGACCACCCAGAGGCCCCAAACCTCACTGCCAGAGCTGGTGAGGGTGGAGCTTTTTTTTTTTTTTTTTAAATTGCCAGAAGGCTGGGGACGAGTGGGGCAGCCATCAAGGGTGGGACTGGGTGGGGGAGGGAGATCAGGGGGAGGGAGCTGTGCAGGGGCCTCTGCCACATGGTCCCTGAGCCCCCACAGTCCCTGCTGCAGCTGGTAAGTGCATTTTGTTTTTCAAATTATTCAAACAAGTATGTTCTACTTGAATTTGGATTTGAAAAAATGCTCAAAGTTAAACTGAGCCAAAGACACCAATTGGGATATACAATTAAAATTTCAAATTTATATTATTTTCCTCTCTAGATTGCAGTTACTGCAGAGTCAGGGTCTGTAATCTTTTTGATGTTAGATGCCTTGATAGGCAACTGAAAATACTTCAAATAGGTGTAGCTGACATTATTTAAAGCTTTGAATGATGATATTAAAACAGCAAAAGGTAAATTTCTTGAAAAATAGATAGGCACCAGAAATCACTGAATATAGAAATCATTCACTGTGTTGGGAAGAAATCCTTGAGCCATCATACTACTTCACTGTAGTAAAATTAGCCTTGAGTAGTTTTGGCATCACTCAGAAGTACAAGGCCCCAGCATAACAGAGTGAATATAATAAATGTGAAAGCCTATCTAAGAATCTCATCACGTATTGGAGATTTCTTATGTATGCCTTTGATGATTTGCAAACTACATTTTGAATGAGAGACTTGTTCACCTTCTGTCCTTTTATCTGCATGGCCCCATTTCATTGGCTCCATGTTATATCAGAATTGCAAGGGGCAGTGGCAGTGAGCTAATGTATGGTGCTATTAACTTAAACAACTCGGTGCTATCCAAATAAAATAGAAATATTCTAAACAAGACTTTGCCATTTCTCATCAGAGGGGTTTCCTAGCAATGAAATGACTGGAAAGCAGCCTGTGGTCACCTACTGAAGCTGACCAGGGGGTCATATGACAGAGAATGCTGGAAGGATATTAAAGGACAGAAACTACTCTAATCTGAAAACCATATTTTCATCAGTTCAGGCTGAGGTGAATACTGAAGGAGCTCAATGAGTCAGCCTCCTGAACCAAGATATACTCTGAAGCTTTTCTCAGGAAAGACTGAGTTGCCATGAAAGGTATTATATTTAGGGTAGTGATTGATTTCTAAATAATTTGTTTTTGATCTTAAATAAAGAGATAAAATTAGTGAAATAGCTTATAAATTTATAACTCTATCACTGTAACTCAGAAGCCTTGTACCATTGGTAAGACTCTGGAGAAGGAGCCATAACTCTTGAGGAGATGGCATGAGTTTCAAGGCTTAGTCATTTGGACTGTATTCTCATTCCCAAGAGTCTTGCTCATGAAGGTAATATAGCTGAACCAGGAGACTGTGCCTAGAGGACCTAAGTTGGAATTACTATACTGCATGCTAAGTGCCTGAGGTATTCAATGTGAGACTGACCTCAGAACAGTCTGGTGAGTGTGTGGTAGAACAAGTGTTATTAGAGTTATGACAATAACTTATTGAAAGTACAAGGAGAAACTAGATGAAAATAAGACAAATTTATTTATAAAAAATTAATAATGAAATGGTCAACATACAAAGAGAAATTGCTGTGACCCCCACTGTAGAAAAATGAGGCAGATTCATCACATGACTTCTATGACTTTTTGATAGCAATAAGTCTCCCACCTTCCAGCAGTAGAAAAGCTAATGTTAGGGAACTACATGCCAGACACATTCTGTCCTCTACTGGCAATCCTGAAGTGGCTGGCAAGAACCATGAAAATGGGCAGTCAGGCAGCAACAGGACAGGCAATGTAATGGGACTGAATGGAGATGCTCTAATTCAGGATTCAGGGCATCACCTGGACAGAACCACCATGGACAGGGGGGGTACCACACCTCAGTTGGGATGTTGTATAGCATACCCACTCTCCAAACCCAGAAATATGCTTGGAAAGTTGCCCCTCTCTGCAACTGATATTGAGAGCCCACATACTGATATGCTGTTTTGCTTTAGAGAGGACTGAGGATTGTTTGAAGACAGCACATCCAACTAACAAGAAATAAGATATCAAGGAGAAACATTGTTCCTGCAACAGTGCAATACTTTCTGAATCTTATAGCCAGGTTGGCTGCATGGCTGTATCAAAGGTCAGAAATCTAATACCTATGGGTCTGCATGTACCACTACATCCTGTATTATATTACAAGTGGGAAATTCTGAAGTTCCCTAATGGGGTTTAATTCTCTAGTACACAGATGAACCCTCCCATCTGTCTATTAATACCAAGATCTATTCATAATCACCCTTTATCGTACTTAAATACTTACAAAGCAAATACTCATTACAAATGTGTGCCCAGGTGCTAAACTTTCCAGTAAACCATGTTTCTAATTTCAAAATACTCTCCTATGTATAAGAGAACCCAAGTTCCTATCAGGTTTGTTGTTGTTGGTTTTTTTGGTTTTGATGTTTTTTGTAGGGGCTTTACATTTTGAGAATGGCATTTTTCTTAACAAGCTCTCACTAGCTAGATTGTTACATGAGAAAGCCTATATTTTAGAAACAATAAGGGTACCTTTAATAAAACATAAAACACTGTACTATGCTGCAGTTCAGCTTGGGTTGTGTAATATGACATTAATTCCATAATCAATCACTCATTTATTTACATTCTCCTTAAAGAACAAATTTATCCTTTAAATCAGAAGTTCCTATTGCAGGTACAGATACTTAAACTTCTCTTTTTTCCCACTGTAATCTGTGCCAAATTAAACTGTATATGTCAAAAGCAAAACATTCTGCTGGCCTGAAAAATGAAGGGCACAAAATAGTTTCCTCCATTTATTTGCATGCTCCATTTTGCAGTATCAGGAACACAAATTTTCTCTCACATGCAATTTTAATGTTTTATTCAGGGAACAGACATCTACAATATTTAAGGAAAACATTTATATCACAAATAAAGGATATCTAATGTATTGCTTAGAAGTTTCCAGCTTACCCACATTCTCATCCCCTAACTTCTTGGAAGGAAAAAAGACTGCAAGGGAAAAAAACATCTAGTGGTGAAACTGCCATATTGAAGTTCTTTTGTAGATCATCTATGACAGCTAGGTTACATTCAAGAGCAGGTGAATTCCCCTCATCCATCTCATAGGTATGACCAGGAACTAGACCCAACTGCTTCAGTTGCAGCGATAAACACAGTTCAGATAAGAAATCTTACCAGGAAACACGCCATCTCCGGAGCAAAGTTTAATAGAACCTATCCAAAGTCAAGAGGGGCTGCACTTCATAAAGCTCCAGACTCTGCGGGACAGAATAGCAGTTAGCTGTGCTGTATGAATGGTCTGATTTGATCATTTGGTGATGTGCATTCAAGATGTTTTATATATAACCACAGCTAAACAAATTACCATCATCAGTCCAAAACGTCTGTAAATTTCTCTAAAGCCCTAAGCGCATACTATGTACCTTGTCTCCTTCTGTGATAACTTCTCTATTTATTTCCTTAGCTTAACTGGTGGCCAACAACAACAATACTACTACTTCATGTACACTGTAATGTGTTTCATGTAAATACAATTGGTAGTTTCTTGTGAAATGAGGAAAAGAGAATATTTCCTTTTGAAAGAAATAATTACTGAGAGTCTGACATGAACTCATTGGAGACAATGGGGCTTTATTTGTCTGCTTACCCTGGCAAATTAAACAGTAGGTCTAGTTATATAAAGGTAAATAAATGAACTGGCAAATTTGAAGCTAGGTGCCCAACAATCAGCTGATTCTTGCTTGAACTGGGACCACACTGGGCTTCAACCCAGCTGGCCAACACCAGCTGATTGTCAGCTAGGGGGGACCATATCAGACCCAATTTGAGCCCTGTTGGATTTCAAGATCCAGCCAACAATCAGCTGTTCGTCAGCCAGTGAGGACTGCAGCAGGGCTGGTTAGAGACCCCGGTGCACACATGTTCAGTTTAAGGATCAATGGAAGCTAGCCACCTTTTTGTGTAATATTTTGTGGCTTGTTTCTCTTTTGGTGGCACCATTAATTCTCTGCATCTGTGGCATGGTTACTATTTAAGATGCTATGAACAAACTAATCACATCTTAATCACATCTGTAAGCACTAAGGAGATCATTTACAATTTTGATCTTCTCCTCCAAAGTGTTCCCGATTCTTTTCAGCTTGTTGTCCTCTGCACCTTTTACATGTGTACTCCCTACTTCATCATCCAAGTTAGTAGTGAAATATTGAATTAGAACCTGGCCTAGGCCTTTTGAGACTCCATTCCCATCTCCCAGCTTGACAGTGGAATATTGGTAACTGCTCTTGAGTTTGTTTTTTTTTTTTGTTTTTTTGGGGGGGGGGGTTGGGGGGGTTCAAACATTTGAGCACCCATTTTATGGTGGCAACTTTGAGACAAATTTTCACAATTTAGTTATAAGAATGTCATGTGGGGTCGTGTCAAGAGACTTACTAAAGGCAAGATGTTTCATATATACTGGGTGCATCTACACATGCCCCTGACTGCACAGTTGGTACTACACAATCATTTAGTACTTGCTAAAGCTTTACTTTAGCAAGTACTAAATGATTGCCCAGTACCAGCTTTAGTAAGTACCAACTTTAGCAAGTAAAGTTTTAGCAAGTACTAAATGATTGTGCAGTACCCACCAGTAGTGCACAGTCCCAGCAGTGCACGGGTCACTTCTATGTCACTGTAGCAAGGAGCTCCAGCCGTATAACTTATCACTACAGTGACGTAGCAGTGGCATCACGGTTAGTGCCCATTGATGCTATGTTGCCATAGCTTGTCGCTATGGCGATGTAGCGTCTCACATACCCACTGTTTCCTTCACCCTCCTGCCCCCACTCTCCAGCATCTACTTGACCAGTCTTAGAAGCACCCACTGGCAGGATTCTCTTTTGTTTCCCTTTTATACCACTGTGGCAGCTTCCAGTGGTGCAAAAGTTTGTCAGCCAGATAGGGAAAACTTCACTGGCACTTTCCAGGAGGCAGCATGTACCTTATATTGCAGTGAGAATACTCAGTTCTTTAGGGCTATGAAGTCGGTCCTGGGTATTCTACTTACACTGGAGTGCTCAGTTCCCTTAAACATCCCTGAAAGGGACGAGTGCTTTAGCCAATTTAACATTCTTAATCTGAGTCTTGTGAAACTGCCTGAGATACAGAACAGACTCCTAGACTATACAATACAGGTTTGGATTGTTTTTTTTCCAAATAGAATCAGAAAAACTAGGATACATATGTTCATCCTCACCACCAACCCAAATGTATGCTTTTTTTCAGTGAACTGGCTAAGTATTGTGCTCCCTTATGTAGTAGCATTTGGTACATCACCTTTCCTTTCACGTATTTGCCCTGCAAGATACAATTTTGCCTTATCATGTCAGAGTAATCTAGCATCAGAGTCACAAAATAAATGTTTGTGAGTCAATCATAGCATAATCAGAATAAAAGTTCATTTCTGAATATTCTTCTATGGGGTTGAAGGTGGGAAGGGAATACACAGCTGGAGATTATTTCTGAGAGATATTAACCAAAAAACAGGATGATTTGAATCAAGGTCTCGTTTTTCCTTAGCTTCCCCAGAGGCTAAGTTCGATAACCTTACTCATGTTAAGTATTACCTCCAACGGTTTACAGGACAACTTGTAGAGAAAAGTATTATGCACCATAAGTCAGACTGTCCGACTCAGCATTGAAGGAGCGTAAATCAGAGGATTACATTCAATATAGGAATCTTTTTTAAAAAAAAGCTAAATTCTGCTCTCTCATACTATGAATCCAAAACAGTTCCGATGAAGTCAAATAAATAGCTTCTGCATTCACACCAGACTCACTGAGAACAGAATCTGGCACATGATTTTGACTTTTATATGCTTTACTAATATTTAAATGGAGATTGGTGTCCTTTGTCACATAAAAGAAACTACTAGCTCATGTCTATGTTAATAGAACTCTTTCTAGGATGCTACTGTATTATTTTAGATCCATTTAGCAGTAAAAAGAAGAGGTAGCTGATAAATGTACAGTAAGGCCTATTTACCCACTTTGAAAGCCACTGGGGAACAGGGAGAAATTCTAGCTTTGTCATTTATTTTTCTGAAATATCTGGAGAACAAAGGATCTTGCTGGAAATGATTTTGAGAAAAGACTGTGTTTGGTATAATATAAAAAACCTCTTAAGTAAGAAAATATGTCTTCTTGATAAGGTCATTTTAATGACAAATTAACATATATCCTGAATGTAGAACAAAGAACCTATGGGCTGGATTTGTAACTATGTCACCTCAGTGTTATACAAGTAAAATTCCATTAAAAGCCTTTCCTTATGACAGCTTCTCTTTTAGGGAAGACAATTATCCCTTCAGAAAGCAGACCAATTAGGAATTTTAGTTTTGTAAGTTTATTTTCATTACATTACCTGGATATTTATTATTTTAAATTATATGAGACAGATCCTCCATAAATTAAAATCAGCATACTTCCAGGAACTTCATTGGTATGCTGATTTATACAGCTGAGAATCTATGGTTGGTGAGCTGTCGTGGCAAGCAATCTTTCCAGGGAACTAAAGATGTAATGCAAGAAGTAAAGATATGCCCCAGTTTTAACGCATATTATATGTAGAGATAACAAGTATTGTTGTATTTCCACGTGAAAAATTCCATCTGTATTCTTACAAAGATCTTTAAGGTATTTTAAAAAGTCAGTTCCCAGATTTATGGCTAAACATCTAAAAAGAAAACTCAAATGATCATGTTATTCTTCTTATTTTTAACTTAATTGGACAAATATCTGACCAAATCCTGGCAACATTGGGCTGTAACATTCATTATGTTGGCAAAATTAAGTCATCTCTGGAAACTCACAAACAAAAATGTAGACAATTTAGATCTCAGTAGGCATGTATAAACAAAATCCCCAAATCCTCATATAGAATTCAGATCTATATTAATCTCTCAGTTTGTTGCTTAAAAAAATTGTCTCTGATACAGCAGATCCCAAACCTCCAAGCTTTGGAAATATTAGGGTTATTGACTTTGACTTCAACTCTTCAATTCAGATGTGAAACTTTAGCTTGGGTCAGTATAGTAACCAAAGTTCAGATCTAGACTTTATATCTGGATCTGGACTTGAGTCCCTATTTTCACTGATAAACAGACAATGATGATTCTTCACAAATATTTAAGAAAGGTTTATAAAGAATGTGCCAGTGTGTTTGATGTGAAATCATGTGTTTGTGACACACCCCACTCCCCCATTTGGGATAATACACTAGCTCTAGTATTCTGAAAGGCATCTGGTAATTCCATAAAATGAGGCTTTTGCTGGTCACTTGGGACCAGGAAGAATATTTTCCCTACAAGAATGCTACTAGATTCAGTAAGGGACTCATTTTCCTCTAAGACATTGGGACATTGGCCACAACAATTGTTGTTTTGGGTTTTTTTTACTAAGTGCATTCATGTTACTGCTAATACATGCAAATCTCAGGCATCAGATGCTCTTGCTTTCCTGCTCAGAGACAGATGACTTACTATATTTTATGGTCAGGAATATATATTTCCCTTAGATTTTATTGATAAGGTTTGTGGGGATTTGGCGAGGTGGGGGGAGTCCCCTTCCTGTATAGCGTGGGCATGGTCTTTCCTTAGGCTTGTCTGGGCATTTATTAACCAACTATACTGCACTCTTTCCTGTTTTTACCTATTTCATATTAAAGGGTGTTGGTGATGTTTCATTTTTAGTTGAAGAAATCAAATAGAAAAAGCTACAGAAAAAACTCATCATTCTCAAAAAGCAATTCACTAATATTTAAGTAAAAGTACTCTAGTTTTACTTTGTTGGGGGGGGGAGTTGTTTAGCTGATGTCTAAGGGTGTGTACACACTTAAGACTTAAAATGGCGTACAAGTGGTTTAAACCAGAAGCATACAGACATACAAGCCTGCTAAACTGATTTAAATCTGCTTGGACTGGCTCCAAAGTGTACCTGGAAAATCAATTAATATTTTGACCTGGTTCCATGTGAGCTGGTTCAATTTTATATGTGGGGTGTGACGGCCAGAACCAGAGGGGTTAAATCAATAAATATATGCTCTTGGAGACATCTGGTAATTGTCTGGCAGTTAATATTAGCTAATGCAAAGCTTGCAAGTTTGTAACCTGCAAATGTAACTTTTTTGTCATAAGTTTAACCAAAATGTTGAAACTGTCTGCACTGATCATGGGATTAACTGGGTCCCAAAAATAAAACTGCAAACATCAGCTAGTCTAATAGTTCTTACTTAAGGTTCAGCCATAACGACAAACCCTGACCACAAAATATAATTAGCACCTTTCGAAAATCCAAGGAGGAGCTGCAAAAAGAGGAAGAAACCAAGGGGTTGGACTTGGGCGGAGTAAATGCTAATCTCAAACCCCAAAGCAGTGTGGTGTGATTTGCTTATTGGGTGAGTCCAAGTTTAGGCAGTAACCTTTTATGATAATTTCTGACACCTTCTAATCTCATAGGGTAACAGCTGTAGGGCAAGATTGTGAGTAGCTCTAAACTAACATATTAGCATAAAATAAGGTATAAAGTAGCACATATGTCAAGTGACCAGCATGAAGGACGGAACAGAAGGATCATCTCTGTACCAAGCCTGGACCCCGGACTCCCAGTGTGAGTGAGGACCGGATCCTGACCTAGGGATCTTCCCAGTGACCCCTCAGACAGTGTCGATCGGGAACACCTGAGTTCGCTGGAACAATTTGGCGCACACCTGGCATAGAGGGACTGCCGATAAGTTGCTAACCCCAGGTGGGAACTCTTTGTCATTTTGTCTATCTGTTGTTATTATTTATTGTTAGCTTTTTATTATTGTACCATCTGTTTGTCCTAGTAATTTTTTTGTTAACTGTTGTATGCGTGAGCCATCAGTAAATCTGCCTTTGCTTCACTCCCAACTTGCTTCCTTGATCTCAAACCTAGCAGCCTAATGGCTGATACACACACAGTGCCTAGCTGGCCTGTGACAGTGGGGATACCAAGCTTTCTGTGACATGGATTTTGTCAGTCCTTCAGGCATTTCACACTTCATTGCAACTCCCACCCCCTTTCCCTACCCACCATACACTGCTGCAACTGGCTGCTGTGCTACACAGCCATGACTCCTATTACCCTTCCTCACCCCTTACCCCCTTTATTGGCACATTTTGTCAATGAGCTCTTTTGCACTCCTTGTTCAATAAAACTAAGCATCAGCTGTATCCTCCGTCCCTACCCAGCTGCCACCCTTTTATTACCACCCCCACCCTCCCCGGCAGCTTCTGGGAACCAAAAATCATGGGACCAAGCACTTCTTCCCAGCCCTCCCAGCCAAGGCAGGACAGCACACTGCAGAGTTTGCATAATTGCAGGCTACTGAAGTTTACTGAGACCCCACACAAAGCACCCATTCCCTGGGATCCTTAAAGCATGGGTACAAGCACTCCCCCACCCCATACCCACTACAAGGCATGCTGGGCTGGGTGCTCACTCCTACCCCCATGGTATCAAAGTCTGGCTCTTCACACAGTTGTGAACTTCTTCCCAAACAGCAACATTTTGTAGTGATTTTCAGATTTGGGACCTACATAGATCAATTCACAAAGTGGAACCTAAAGTTGCCATTGTCATCATTGTTTTATTGTGACAGTTGGCAAAATCCTACCATGGGGGGAAAAAAAAAAAGACTAGTCACAGTATGTGATACATTATAGGATTTGTTATTACACTTCATATATTTTTACATAAATGTGAAAATCCTGCTCATGCAGGCAAATAAAATTCCTGTTGATGCCAGAAAATAATATATTTTTCTGCCTGGCCTGCACAGAATTCTCACTAGCAAATCAGGCAGTGTGAATTCTTCAGATGTTTTTTTCTATTTCAGGGCCCAGTAGTCTATTTTTTTAATGCAGTTTCTTTGAAGAAGTTATCATATTCATCCTTATCATATGCTTGTGGGTTAACACCCCTTAGAAAACCAGAATATTCACTTCTGCTGCCCTATCAGAGCATTACAGAAATTAAGTATCATAGGCACAGCAGGAATTGAGACCTTAACTTCCTAAGCTTTAAGAGGCTAATCAAATGTCCCTGGCAAATTCCTGTTAGAAGATCCTAAAATCAATTTATCTTAGTATTAATTCAGAAAGTCTTCCAAGCATAACTTTTTAAAACCAAATAAAAGGAAAGATTGTCGAAGTGTGGGTGGGTTTTTTTTTTTCCTGACAATTGCAGTAACAATATTTTTATCATAAGTGTGTTTTGTATAACAAGCTCTACAAGAAAGAATCCTGAGCAGCCTCTGTTTGGAAGTACAGTGCCTTGTGTTGTTTATTGTATTAGCTATCACAGTTGAAGAGAGTCAGTATCTGGTGTTAGTAACAACTTGTTATCTCTTTTAAGCTCAACATGTGGCAGCGTCTTGAATCCATTTGGAAACTGATGCCAAAGCAGGCCTCTGCATTCTACGCATTAAGTGAAGTAACTTGGTAGAACATGTGACATCGGTTCTTCATAAGCTATACTTCTGTAATTTCTACAGGATTTCTATATTGTGATGGTTTTGTCTTAAAGCAAAGTCCCAGCACATGGTTGGGCATCTGTTTACTTCAGAAACTGGCAGCCTAAGAACAATACTGCCCCAGATGCAGAGAAAACAAAATGTGTAGGCTTTTCAATGTATAATATAGAAAGTTGCTAGAAGGTCATTCTTCTTCTTGGCCTCCCAGTTTTGAAACTCACTCTCTCCAAAGGAAGAAGGAACTAGTCTATGTCCTCTAGTTGCCCATAACCAATTTAAGAATTCAGCAATACACAAGAAAGAAAAACAGAAAATAAATCAGTATGGAAGAGGGATACAAAACAGGTCCTTTCTTTCTTTCATTCAAGGTATCTAGGGCTATGATGCTGTATAGATGCCGCAATTCTGCTTGCTGACCATGGCAGCCAGACTAGGTTAATCTAATTAATGGAAAAATAACCAAGATGCTCTAGGCTTGAGGTAGGAATTATTGGATGAAATTGTACAGGTTGTACTAAGCAAATTGGGGGTCTGATGTCAGAAGGGCTAAGGTGTCCTGCTACATCTCTAGAAAAGTATGTTTTATCCTGACTATGAGCCCCTCTCCAGATTTATGCTGAAGACTCCCTTCCAACTTCCTGTAAATGGGTTTTTAGTTATTCAGACTGCAGCAGCTCCATGATCTGTTCAACTGTGCACAGCTGAGATCTGTGTTAGACAAAGGAGCAGTCTAAATTATTTTAATGGTATCTTTTAGTTTTTAGATCTTTGAATTAAACCCAGAGTCCATAACCAGGTAAATTATGGTGAAAATCATCTTTTTCCAACAATTACCACCATTCAAATACAGGGGCAGGGGGAGGAAGGCGGGGAAGGGGAGATGCTGTTATCAGATTCAGGCTGTTTCAGATCAAGGTGGAGAGTGAATTCCAAAGCCCCAGGTCTTTCTGAGATAACACCTTGCCAGCTTCCTGGTCTCAATTATGCCAACAACCTTTCAGCGAGGTTGCCTGAGGTGATCTCAACTGTAGAAGGATCACGCAGGGGAGAGAGAGAAAGATTCTCATAGGGAGCCCTGAGTCTGGGATACAAATCTGTTATAAAAAAAGTTTAATGTTACGATCTCTTCATTTATGCTTGAGTTTCACTTGTATGGCTCTGCCTGAAGAAGTAAACTGTAAGTCAAATGAAAAGCTATTCATCAAATTAATACTGAATGCATTTTTCCCCACCCCTGGGAATTCCAAAGTAATTCACTCACAAAGTATCACAGGGTTGACCTAAAAAAATCTTAAGATTTTAATAAATAATACTTCATGCTCAGCACTTGTCTTGCTCCTCATTTAATCCTTTGTTGATCCTAACTGCAAATTTTTCTCTGCAGCCATGAAGCATATATGCACATACCCATATGCATACACATATGTGAGCATATATGTGTATGTATTTATATATGTGTATATACACAGACATAAGCATACATCTATAAACATGTGTGTGTGCATGTGTATGTAATATTTTTTATGAAGACTGAAATTCTCACATAATCACGACTCCAGAAGCTGAAGCTTCAAGAATCATAGAATCATAGGGTGCCTACTCACAAGCATGGAGGCTGCTCTGATGCACTAAAAATACAGTGTAAGAGCATACTCGATTAATTGAGTCTGCTAGAACATGGTCATTAGCAGCCTCCCGCACACTGTGTATCAATGTCCCCGTGCTTCAAAATGCCAGCAGGGGCACTTGAACTAAAGCTCATTGAATGAGCTTTATTTCAAGCACCCCCATCACCATTTTGACACGGGGGGACACTGATACACGAGATGCTGCAGCGCTTCATGTAGAGTATCTCTAGGATCTGTTCTAATTAAAGTGCCCTACCAGCCCTCCAGGATCATATGTAAAAGTGCCCAAAGAAAAGTAGGGCCAAAAGGGACCTCAGGAAGTAATCTAGTCCAGCTCCCTGCTCAAAATGATTATGACCAAGTACAGACATTACACTTTTACCAATCTAAATGGTTGGAGACTGGTCTAAACCCATAGAAGTTTGCTGCAGATAGACTGGTCTGAAATGACAGAACCTGGTCTAAGATAGAAACGTAGTCAAGTTAGGTTAGACCAGTGCATTAAAATTCAGTATCGGTTTCCCTATTGATTCAAGTTAAGTCACTGCCCATTAGTATCCCAGGCTCCTTTCCAGCCTCCCACTAACCCTTTCTCACAGAGCACTTTATGCTTGGCTGCTCCAACCAAGTACCCAGTGGGTCCCACCCATAAGTTCTCCCAGAGTGAAGCCAGCACAGACCCTCTCCCCAGCCCTGCCTCCTGCCAGCTGTCAACCATAGCTAGGCAGCAGGGGGGATGGGGAATGGAGACTTCTGCCACTTGGGCCCAGCCCTGGCTCTCCTAGACCCAAGCCAGCACAGAACCTCTCCCCAGCCCTGCTTTCTGCCTCCAGTCAGCTGCAGGCAGGCAGTGGAGGTGGACAGCTTTTGCTATGCAGACCCAGCAGCCAATCAGGGGTGGCATGGCTGCCTGGCTGTGCTTGGCATTCTCTGGCAGCCCAGAGATCTTGCAGGGCCTGCTGGGAGGCATGTGAGAGCATCCCCAACATGCTGACCTTGGCCAGTGCAGGTAGCCTACATGCGTCCCTCCCCCTCAGCCCCAACCAAAGGGCGAATGCGTGTTCTGCTCACTCCCAACCTAACCTACACCACTTAGAGAAACCCATGTAAGCTTGATTCATTCTGCCTTGTGTTTTTTGAAGGTCTGTACCTAGCCCTAAAGTCAACAGGTGTCGAAAATGTCTTGCTGAACTGAGTTATCTTTTAGAGAGACAAGATAGCAAGTTTTTGAGGGGAAAAATAATTTCACGGTGTAATAACTGCTACAAATTGTAAAATTAGTTTTGTTATTACCTAGTATTTGATCCCATACAGGTAATCTTTTGTTGTGCCTGTTATAACCTATATATTCCCAGAAGTTACATTTTGGCAAGTTTTATAATCTTTTAAATAAGACTTGGCATGAAGTAATAGCACAATTATCAACCCAGGTGCAATACTTTTTTACATCTTGAGTAACAAAGCCTTTTTTGTATATCTTAGAGTAGTCAAATCATTTTAAATGGTTTATATTACAGAGATTTCTTTTTCATGCTCTGTAACCAAAACACTTTACTTCAAAGACTGAAAGGTTTAGGCTTAGACTAATGGGATTGTATTATCCCCTCACCCTCCCAATTGTCTCTGAAAGGGCCAATAAAAGGTCAATAGATATGTCTCACACTTAATACGTGAATTAATTCATCGTATTGGTTCTCTGAACACTTGTATACAAAAGAGCCGATTAACTGGAATTTTTCATACAATGCAAGAATCATTAAGTTTACAATAGCTTCTTAAGGGTTCAAAAAAGCATTTTGAGACAAAGTATGATGTCAAGGGAATATTTCCATAATGATTGCTTAGAGAAACAATGTCAACAGAATTGAACTAACATCTTGCTGGCTCCAAAAGATTAAGTGTCTAGTGCTGACATGTCTCATATACTTATACAGAATTTATTGATAGTTTTGGAGCTTTTATGATGGCATTGGAGCCAGATGAGAATATTTTTATTTATTTTCTTAACCTGTATTCTTTTAAAGGAAGTTTTGTCATATGATATAGTAAACCAACGTTATAGAAACATTATAGGTCTAACTTATGATTACCCACATAAGTGGTAAATTCATCATTGCTTGTGTATCTTAAATTGAAAACAGATGTCTTCTTAAAAGATATACTCTAGTTCAACTAGTTCTTGGGTTTGACAGTGTTCATTTATCTTATAAGGTTCTTAAATAGCCGTCTTATCATAGTATGTCAGCACCTTACAGTCTTTAATGTATTAAGTCTAAGAGCTGGAGCTGTATCTCAGTTTTAGACAAAGAAAACTGTGGCATTGAGACTATTGATCAGATTCACAAAGGCAATTGGTCACTGCAACAACAATCATTGCAACACCTAATTTCTAGATACCTTTTCCCATGGCAAAATTCTCAGCCCCAAGCTGAGCAATGAATACAGACGCCTTAGAATAGGATCCAAAAAGCCAGGGCACCAAATAGAGACCCTTCTAGAATTAGGTCATAGGAAACACTAGAGAAGGGGGGTGTCGAACATCCTATATCTCTATAAATCTTGCAGACTTTACCCAATGCTGTCAGTTGCCTCCTCCCCACTCCCTCCTGCAACTTAAGTTTTGCAGCTTTCATCTCCCTCTTTTGCGTGCTTCCTCCAACCAAATTAACCTTTGAATTCTCTATGTGCAAAGGAAAAGCTTCATCAGGACAGAGTGGGAGGGACTCACCTCACCTGAACAGAACCAGTGACAAGGGTGTTTGCCTGTGAGGTGGGAGAAATATGCTAAATCTCTTTAGGTGGTGGGCAGAATAGAAAGCTGGTTTCCCACCCCTTGGGTGAATGCTGTTACCACTGAACAGAAGGATGAAAAGATGCTGACACCACCACCTACCCTTTTTCACTTGTTCCTTGGAAGAAAACTGAGGCAACATATTGTGTGTGGAGCCTGATCTTGTAGGTGCTGCCTGAGAATGACTTCCAGAAAATACTAGAGACATCTAGGAGGCAGCTGACACAGAGCATTATGCTGTACTTTAGACCATGCCTACCAAGTGTGATAAGTTTACTGTATATGTAGCAGCATTAAAAATGGACCCACCTGAAGGAATAGGAAGGGCTGCCCTGCAGAGGGACAGAGTGCAAAGAGACAGAATTTGTCCCAGTAGGACACCGTTTGCTGCAAGGGTGAGTGAAGCTGCTTTGGAGGTAGCCCTCCTGGAAGTGGGAGGAGTGATGCAACCCCAGCAGAGTCTGAATCAGAGGTGCTAGCAAAAGCCTGGGAAAAGGCCTGGGCTGGGATTGGCTGAGAGGCTTGGTTAAAAAAGGGGTGCAGTTTTCCCTGGGACAAGAAAAAAGGGAGGGGGGGGTGAGAGACAGGCTGGAGACCAGAGAAAGGATCTCCCCATGGCTGTCTCCCCTGAAAGCGCCTGGCAGAGCCCTGCAGAAGTAGCAGCAGAGGCTGCACGGAGAGTGCTGCAGTGTGTCCATTCTCCCTCCCTTGCCCTCCGAGCCCTGAGGGGCAGGACAAGAGAGAAGCTGCCTGTGAGGACACTCTGAGGCTGGGAAGGCCCTCTTGCAGGCCCAGTGTGGCTGGGTGAGCACAGCAGGGGAGGGGGATGCAGGGCCAGGAGGAGACTGCCCTGGTTTTTCTGCTGTGAGTGAGAAGGCACCGGGGAGGGGCAGGCTTAGGGTGCTGGGGGAGGCCTGGGCTAGAGGGGCAGGGACTGCTCCAGCCACCAGAAGCCCTGGGGCAGGCAGGACCCAGGGAGGCGCTTCATTTGTCGGGTGCTGTAAGGCTGTGTTGAGAAGGAGAAACTGTTACAACCTGCGGCCCAGACACTGCTCCCTGCTCAGCCAGGGCAGGGGTCTGGGCAGGAATCAGCTCTCTTGCAGGCACTGCAGGGGAGAAGCCACTGCATGCTGCACAGAGACCCCTGGACCTCCTATGAGGGATGCTAGCACCAGGGATCTCCCACAGATCCTGTGCAGGGGCAAAGACGCAGTCCTGCTCCTGAGACACCCAGCCAGGGGCAGTGCACAGAGTGTCCACAGTACAGAGTGTACAAGTTATAGACTGTGTAAATAAGTTCTTGGTGGTTTATTAGTTGGAGTATCAGTGTATTTACCTATGGGTTCCTTATTTATCGTGGGTAATTTTTATACCTTCCCCTAGTGTAATCTGTAGCCAAGAAGCATTAACCCTTAAGCCACCATCACCAGGTCATGCGGTATAACATTTGTTCTAGTGCATTGGGTATATGTTTCCTTGTAAATAATTAAATCCTGTAAATAGTTTTATAATAGTCTGCAAGGCTGTTTGATTGTAAGGGGAGACTCTTTGCTTGGAGACCCTGAAGCAGCTACCCAAGGAGCTGGGCAGGGCCACTGGCTACCGGGTACCCCAGGATCCCACCATTCAGGTGAAGGCGTGGGTAGGCACAGAGACGTTGCAGTAGTGCAGCCCCACTCAGTTGTTCTGAATGTGAGCTCTTGATGTGGAGTCTGCCCAGAGCCTCTGGTTTTGAGTGACTTCAGATTCACTGAGGAGGGGAAGGAGATTCAATTCCGTGAGGAGGGGAGGGAGAGAGAGGGTGAGGGTGGTCTCCAGAGGAATTATTGGTTGAAATTCCATGGCATGTGGCATGCAGGAAAGACAACATATACCCATACCCATCACATATTCCTATATCCCCTTCTGGCCTTAGGTTAATAGATTTTTATAAGCTGTTACAAAAATCCTCATAGATTTGAAAATCCACAACTCATCCTATGTGTAAGTGGCAGTCTATTTTTTAAATAATTCCACTTCATAAAAGTAAACTTTTAATTCATATAGCTAGCTAACTGGCTCACATATAGGTATTCAGTGTTTGTACAGGTTTCCTATCACTGTAATCCTTGCCCTCTCTTCTATTTGTTATACCTAATTCTTGTGTCTTGTCTTCAAATACATAGTAAACAACTGAGGGCTATGGAGGTCCTTCACCTTAAGTTCATACAGCACATGATTTGAACCTGGGGGCCATGGGGCCTTTCTGTAATAGATATTCTTCAGGAAGCCTTTGATATATGTAGTTATAAGGAGTTCTACTCCTTTTTAAAAAACACATAGTGATCCAGGCTAGTGAAGGCTATTTACCTCTACTTTCCCCAAGATATTTGTAAAAGTTTTGTTTTAGCAGACACCAGCTTAGCCTGATGTGACAGCATCTAGAGGAGTACTTCCTCTTGGCCACTCACTGAATTGTTCTCAGGAGTCCAGCCATTGAACTGGTAAGTATTTAAGCCTCTGCAGTCTGAACAGAGTTCAGGTGCTATCCCTGTCTGGGAGTCTCAAGGCTTGTTTTCAGGGTATAAATCACCTTGTATCATCCTGAGAGCTGGAACCTACCATATTAAGTCCAGTTATGACTTTTCATATTCCCATCACGGGTCATAAGTTTTCTTTTCCAGAATGTCACGGAGCCTTCTCTAGTTGACTGTAAGACATATCTCTATTGATATTTTTTTTTGTTTGGTTTATGCTAGGACTTCAACTGCAAAAGAAGTGAAAAGACAACGGAGAAGGTGAAAAACTAACAACTGTTTTTGTTAGTACGGGAAAAAACACGTATACAAAGTTTATAAACTCATCCTTCAAGTGCTATACTGACAGACTGCAAATCACCACATCAGGTAAAGACTCATTTTGATTGTGTGTGTGTGTGTGTGTGTGTGTGTGTGTGTGTTATATTGTATTGTGATCACTCCTTTTAAATCCACAACTACCAGCTTCCTATTTTGGTTATTGGAAATTCATGAATAATTCGGACCATGCATACTATCTTGCATTCTTAAAAATATGCAGTAGTGATGTACTGTAGTTGTAGATTTTATTGAGCCCCATAGTTTTGTCATGTCTTAAGCTTCTTATATTAACAATTCCCAAGGAATATAGGACTCAGAATAAAAAAAAAAAAAAATCAATCTCTCTCTACAACAGGAAGAGACTCTGTCTTGATAGTTCATTTCTCCCTGATCCTTTATGACACAGCAAAAATGCAAAGACAGATTATAGTAATTCACCTGGACAGCTGGTAATTCTGCTCCATGATATCTTCTATTGATTTGTCCAGAAGCTGGCAGGCCAATGTAGCTGAGGCATTCAACAATATAGCTGAGGCAGTCCATGTGCTATGGCTATTTGCTATCACTAACAAACAATTTCATTACCGGATATAACTCAGAAAAGAATTGAACATAGTTCCTGTTTCCAGTATTAAAAATATGCAAACAAATGTAACAAGATTTGACACCCATTATTTTCCTGCAGGAATATAAAATGATAGGTGAAATCAAACTCAGAGATCATATTAAAGAGACAAAGCAAAACTATGATCTTTTGTGAGTGGTACATAATTACTTAGGTATTAGTAGGGTGATCGTACTGTCCCAGGCAAACTGGGACAGTCAGGACTTTTGTAGTCCAGTTGCAGACGATTGGTCAAAAGTTCCAGAGCAGAGTCTGGCGGGGATGTGGAGCAGCATGGTGCACCAGGCAGACAGCTGGGCAGGCAGCACTGCTGCTATGTGAGAGCAAGACAGGTGGACCGGAGCAGAGTGGCACCTGCTCCAGTCTACCTGGCCACCTCCCTTGGGAGTCCCTTGGAAGTCTCCTACCTCGGGGGTCTTCAAGAGGAGGCTGGATAGGTATTTGGCTGGGGTGTTATGACCCCAGCACTCATTCCTGCCCAGGGCAGGAGGCCGACCTGATGATCTGTTTAGGTCCCTTCCAACCCTAAGCACTATAACTATGACAGAACCGAACTACGGATGCCAGGACTGTCCCAGTTTGCCTGGGGCGTATGGTTACCCTTTGTATTAGTAGTAAGTTAGGGTGTGTGTAGACAAAATGGGGGCCCTAAATTGAAGCAGTGGGTTTTAAAAAACACTTCTTCAATTTAGGGCTGATTAAACCCTCATGTCATGAACATACCCAGCTGACTTACATGCCTCTCCAGTGAGGAGGGTAGGGTGAGCTGCCAGTGGGCGGATCAATCCCTGGGCTGGGGGCAGGGAGGAGGGGCTGGTGCTTCCCTCTGCGGCAGTGGTGCCCCCCCTGATGGCACCTGCCCACAGGCACGTGACTCGGGTGGTCCCAAGGGGCACCACAGCCATGGAGGGAAGCACTGTGCCCCCGCGCAGCTCAGGCAGGCAGGCAGGCAGGCAGTCAGGCTATGGGCAGGGGGGAGTGCGGGGGAAGATCAGACTCGCAGCTTTTCTTGGGTGAAGCTGCTTTCCTGGGCTGCAGCCACACTGCATGTAGGGCTTTCTGCAGAGCCATGGAGCTGCACGGATCTCGAGGCAGAATTCCACGGCTGTAGGGGCAGCAAACTAAAACTCCTCAAAGGAGTTTTAGTTTGCTGCAGTCCAAGTCATTTAAGGCGCATTACATTGCTGAATTTCCTACAGCAGCTGGAATTAATGCGCAATATGCCACCGAGGAGTGCAATCACCGACACCATTAAAGCAAAAGCATTTAGCCCGCTTTAAAGTGTCGTGCACACATGCCTCTCATTTTGTCTATGCACGGCTTTAAATTCTATAGTCACTTTCTCATAGACTCTGATTGTGAAATTATTCCTATTTTTGAGCCAGTGTTGAAAGTAATGTCATTTTGTAAGTATCAGATTTTTTTCATTCATGCCTTAATTCCTATAATTGAATTGCACACAAAAGACAAGAATAAACCAATATTACAAAAACAGTATTATTATCCCTATGAGTGGGGTTGATTATAAAATATATGAAGAGTAACTTCCAGCTAACATAGATTTGATACCCACAGCATGATATCAACAGGGTTAGGAATGACATACTGTGAAGTAACTCTAGAAAATGTTTTCTCTTTTACATTCGCTTATGTATCCCCTGTGCCATTTACCTCTCGAACCTGAGGACGATAGGGGTTACCAGTTAATTTTAGTACCTTTAAATTACATCCCCAGTCAAAGCTCAGTGACGGCAGACAGATAATTTTCATAGGAGATTTTGATCAGTCCTTCATGGATTATCAATAGGACTGTAATAATTAAAATTACTTACATGCATAAGTGTATATAGGATCGCACCCTGTGTCCAAAGGAATGTGCATTGATAGAATGTATTTTACTGGGGAGAGGGTATAAATTAAATCCGTAAGCAATATTTTATTGTATATAACACACAACAGAATATCATATGCATTTGAAAAACAGAATGAAGAAAAAAAATTATTTCTCCAGTCCTAGCTACATATAGCAGGGATAGAGATTTACTCTGTCCCTTTCCAGCTCAACTAAAACTGAAACCCTAGCTGCAGCTGAAATCTGGTCTCCATAAGTGGAAGAACGTCCCAACACCATAGCATCACTATGCCAGAGCAGAGACTTCGGAAGTTGAAAGAAGGATTGTCCCTCATCCAGGGAACTTGGAGGGGCTCCCATAGCCCAGGACACCAGTGCTGAGCCAGCAGCACTGCAAACAGCGCTGGAAGCAGGTGGGAAGCCATGCTGGGAGATGGGATGGCTGCAGGCAAGCCGGCTGCACTGGAATTAGGGTTTTTCTTTTCTTTTCTTTTTAGTTTCATTTTCAGTGGTACAGCCTATCAGGCTGCATCCCCTCCACCTTCTGTAGCTTGGGCAGACTGCTGGAGCCTGAGCCAGAGGCTGCAGGCCAGGAGGACTCTCTGGGGGAGGGCCAGGTCCCAGTGTGCTCCCCCAACTCAGCCTTACTTAGGAGCTTGGGGAGACTGGGCCACCACCTGTCCCAGCTACTCCAGCAGCAGAACACCTCTGACAATGAGGAAAGGGAGGGGATAGCCCTTGCACATGCCAACTCCAGCTTCTCATTAAAGGGAACCACTGTCTGGGCAGCCAGGCAGCATGCCTTGGTACCCTGGGACATGTCAGTCAGCCAGACCTCCTCTGCATAGTCAGGGACATCCTCAGACTTCTGGAAGCACCTGCCACACCTGCCTGGTAAACTCCGCACAGGGAGGAGGGCTGGGGAGTGAGGGGGGAGCTGAGGCCACCCATGCCCATTCCAGTTCACCCACCCACCCACCCACCCCCAGGTTACATATCTGGAGTTGCACAGGAGGTTGGGGCAGCCTCTTTTCCCCTCCCCACCCTGCCTGGGTGAGCTCCCTGTCCGGTCTACCAGAGTCTCCATCTCACATCATGCACGGAGGTGAGAAGTAGTTCAGAAATTTATTGACCACCCTGAAGGCTCCCACCTAGGCAGTCAGGGACCCATTACATGAAAAGAAATTTGTCAATAGCAACAGAAATCTCATCCTTAGCCACAGAGGTCAGGCACTTATAGCATTGGCAGAGATACTCCTCTGCACATTGTGGGGAAGTGTGGGCTTGCCTCTAGCACTCTTGAAGGTCTGGGACCCACACCAGTTTCTTAGCTGCACCTCTGGAACCATCATGATCACCAGGAGCAGGGCATAGTGGGTCAGGACCCCTTAGAGAACTCAAACAGCTCATCACAATGTGCCCAGGTGACTGACTAGGGGTATGCTTGAGGCAAAGCTGATGCATGGTGGGGGCCCTGGCCTGGGGAATCTTTCTGGAGAGGGCCACCAGGTGAGGGGGGCATGACCAGACCTGCATCATAGCCAGGAGGGAGCCCCTCACCCCCAAAACCCAGGTGCTGTGGCCCTGGCAGCACAGGAATGAAGTTCTTGGCCTACAGGGAGGAGAAAGGGGGAGAGGGGGCTGCTCCATAGCTGCCATGGCAGCTACTGGCAGAAGCCAGCCATGGGCTGGCTTGGGTAGGGTACGGGGAAGGCAGGGTGCCTGTGGCTAGTGGCAAATGGCTTGCCTGTCCCCACTGTGGAAGCATGGAGGGAAAGCTTAGCCAGCAGCCACCTGTGGAAGGGCCCGCCTGGGAAGCTTACCATGGTCCCTGGGCACCTGTGCATGCAAGACCCCTGAACTGTAGGTTGGAAGTGCACAGCCCCTCTGTAAAGTGCATGTTATCTCTGAAATGTTGCAAACTCTCACAAAGATCCTCTCTGGTTCTGGAAAAGCATGGATAGCTGCTGCATGGAGTGGGGGGAGGGGCAGGACACACCTGCTATCAGTATAGATGAGGCCTGAAGGACACTGCCACCTTCAGCAAGCATTCTCTGCATGTGCCTGCTCCATCAGTGACTGAGCCAGGACTGAACTCTCTTTAAGTGGCTGGTTGCCATCTCTGAGGAGCAGTTCAAAAAAACTTGAACCTAGTGCTGCAAAGTCTGCAAGGTGGACTGGGTATACCTCCCCTCCTGTACAGGCAGGTTGTCCTCCAGGAGAGGAGCAGCACAGCATGCTGCTTTGGGTGGTGGAGGCCACTGAGGATGACAGGCGAGTCCTGGACATGGTGCTAGCCCTGGCAGTCTCTTTGTGCTGCTTGACACCCAGGCCCCAGCCCCAGCTGGTCCCTGACAGCCTCCTGTGGGCCTGCATCAACCCCTTAGTAGGCAGGGGGGGAAATGTAGCAGGTGCAAGGGCCTCCAGCCCCTGCTCTATATCCTGACATCCCAGTGGCTAAGCCCCCAACCTCACCTGTCACCTTCTTTTACTCACCCCACCTCCATGCAGCCCCTGAGTGGGAGCTGGCCATGGCAGGGCTACCTCATGATGCAGGCCCTGCTGGCCTTGGCTCTGTGGAGGAGGAGGGGGAGAGAGCTGGACAGCACCCACCTTCACCCTGGGCCAGTCACAGCATCGAGAACTGAGGTGGTAGCAGCAGAGTCTGGGGTGCCAGGTGCCTTCCTCCAGGTTCCATGCTGTAGGTGCCTCCTCCCCACTGTCATCCTGTCTCTACCCTTCCCCCCCCCCCCCCAGCACATGCAAAAAGACACTTGTGAATAGTTTAAAGGGGAAGAGAATGCTTTATTGGTGGTTAGGGAGGCTCTGTTGTTGGGAGGAAGGAATGGAGGGGGTCTGTTTTAGTGAGACATAGGAAGTGGTTTGTTGTGTTCTGGAGAGAAATAAAGGTTGGTGTTTGTTGCAAACTGCCTGCAGTTTGCATGTTCTTGGGGTTGCAGCATGAGTTTGGGGTTTGTGGGCAGTTGCCCAGGCACCCTACTGTGGGGGGTGGAGGAGGAGGTGTTCAGTGAATGCCTTGCAGACACAGTGCTGTCGCTGCCACTGCTGGTAGGAGCAAGGACTATCCATGGCATGCTGGCCACAGGCTTCTGGGACTGCATCCTGGAGGGCTGTGCCAGCAGGCTGCAGACTGCTCGGGCCCATAGAGGCATATGGCCAGGAACCAAGGCATGGGGTAGCCTTTTACAAAACATGCCTGGCATCTTGCTGTTTAAACCAGACTCCATTTAAAAACATCAGTTTTTAGCTGCTCTTTCTGTCCCTGGGAATTTTAGAGCTCTTCTGAATGTTGCCCTTACACACTGCAGCAACCTTTCTCCCCTTCTAAGGGAGCTCCTGTCGGCATACCAGTTTGTAGCCTGGATCAACCACACACATTGCTAGCTGCACCTTGGCTGCTCAAACTGTGCTAGACTAAAAGCACTCCTCCGACCACCGATGCAGCTAGTTCAGCTACATGCTGCTTTGTGTCAGTGAAGCAAAATCAATGCTACAAAGTACAAGCAGACAAGAACCTTGTCTGCCTATGTCCTTAGACCAACTTGGCTACAACCTACACCCCTGTAACAAAGTATAAGCAACACCTGTACAAGGTAGTACAGCTGGTATAACTGCATTTACCTAAGTAATTTCTGATCTAATATTGTTATGTTGGTCATGGACCTCACCTAACACATACCTGACCAGTATAGCAAGAGTGTGTGATATAAACATAGCCCCAGCATTAGCCCAGTGGTGTCAGTTTTGTCTAGGTGTGGGCCCCTAAAGCTCTCCTGGCTGGTGCACAGGGCAGAGAGCAAGGCAGGAGCAGCCCTGGCCTGAAGTTCTCCACCCAGGTTCAATTTGCACTTGACCCAGGCACATGTGTAGATGCTGCACCCAGGAGTAGATTACTGTGCAGTAATGTACTCATCAACAATGTCTTTGTCTCCCTTGATCTTTACCTGTATTATGTTTTAGGTTTTTAAAGCAGTATAAAAAAAGAGGCTACACTGAATTATTTCTGCATTATTTTGGACAAATGATTGCCTAAGAATATAGGCTGCTGGACTCAGTTGCCTGAGAGGACCATTGTTCCTATTACTTCCAGTTCTAAATTTAGTCAGCCATTCATATGTGCAAAAGCAAATACGCAGGTTGCCTAATTATTCCCTGAGAATGAAATCAGAGTGGACATAGACCATGGGTTTACCAATGGTTAGACTTGGTAGTGAGAAGAAAAGGAGATATTTCTGCCTTCCTTATAGATCAGATGACAAAGAAGAAAATAGAGTCAAGGATTTAGAAAGAGAAAGATCTATTTAAGGACAGATTTATCACCTAGTTTGGTTGTCAGCTCAGAGATTCAAATACGCATCCAAATGGTAAAATGCCTTCCCCAAATAGTCTTGTCTTTGAGACTATCCTATCTCTAACTATAAATAATGAAAATCAAGCTGTAACCACTCAGGGATATGCTATCTGTGGAGTACAAGTTAAATTAAAATAGAAATGCTTAAAAATTATTGAAATAAAATAATACATAGGATAGTGGTCCTTAAGCAATATGTGCTCTGTGCACCCAAAGAGGGCATTATCTTATCCCCTGCTCACCCAAGTGATGCAAAATGTAATAATCATTCATGAAACCCACTGATAATATGCCAATTAATGTTATCTTTAAATAATGTTTAACCAAGACTTCTCTCCCTTTAATTAGATTTTTTGTTTCCCTTTACCTCTCATGCTCCTTTTGTTTACCTTTTTCTCTCATGCCCCCTTTTCCCCTTATATTTACTCTTTTTTCTATATCTTTTTCCATTCCCATCCATCTCCTTTCTTCCAATTTCATTATTTGTCCACAGTATGATCTTTCCTAACTTTTTATCATTTTTTTTTTGTCCTTATTCCGCAACCAGTGTAATTTTCCTGTTCCTGTTGTGATGTGACTATAAAATCCTGAGGGCTTACTTTATGTCCATAATAACTTTTGGTTTCACTTTATATTTCTTATGAATGTTGAGGCCAAAAGGGATTTTTTATGATCCTCTAGATACACAAAGAAGGGAACCTGATTACTCTCTCCTGTGGGGAAACCCAGTGGGAGAGGGGTATGAAAAAGAAAGAAACAGAAATTGATGACTCCCATTGAAAAGATTTGTTAACTGTTATTTTTTTAAGGAAGAGGGGACAGGTCTGCATGTTGTCTCATCTTTTAGAGAAACTGTTAGCTCTTAGTGACAGGGAACCTCCTTATAGGCTGCTTTTGTCAAATGCCAGTCTTAGCCATGATTTGTTAGTACGAATAATTAATTAGAAACCTTTCACAGATGTTCAGGGCTGGAAGGGACCTTGTGAGATCATTGGGTCCAGCCCCCATGCCCTGGGCAGGAAAGACTGCTAGGGTCAAATAACCCCAGCAAGGTGTGTGTACAATCTCATTTTGAAGATCTCCAGGGTAGGTGCCAGCACCACCCCTCTGGAAGTCTATTCCAGTCTTGTCACACAAACTGTGAAGAAGTTTTTCCTTATATCCAGTATGAGACCTTCTTTTAGGAGTTTAAGACCATTGTTGTAAATGACCAATTAAAGTGAAGTGCAATAGAAAACTAAGCCTTAAGTTTCCTCTCAGTGCAAGGGCCTTAATACAACTTCCATAAACACTGCAAACCCACAGAATCCATATAAATCACTTCCTGGATTGCATTAATCTTAAATCGTCTGTATTTATCAAGAAGAATACAGAGTGGTTTTTAGCAGGAGCAGGGTATTGTTCGACTTGTA
This sequence comes from Alligator mississippiensis, assembly GCF_030867095.1. Taxonomy (NCBI): domain Eukaryota; kingdom Metazoa; phylum Chordata; order Crocodylia; family Alligatoridae; genus Alligator; species Alligator mississippiensis. The sequence goes on from NC_081824.1 coordinate 156,243,375, forward strand.
CTACTCAAACATATTAGACTGTTTCAATAAATCGGCTCTGAATTTGAAAACAACATAGCTTCTGAGTGAAGCATTATTTGATGGAGAGAGAAAGAGTCAAGCTTCAGGAGGGTTGTAGTTCAGTGTGTCCTCAGGAGTTCAGGTGAGATAAACCCAAAATGTTTGCGCACAGAATTCTGGAGAAGCAGCAATCACTTATCACAATGGAAAACCTTTCTTTTCTACAACCTGTCACATCATCTATTGCTAATAAGATGGTGAGCACTTCATGCCATTTAGAACACAGACCACTTCAGCTCCATTCTCATTTTATCAGATCAGGTCTCCTATTGGGCTCTTTCTCATTACTTCCTAATTATTCCAGTGTTGCACGTCATAAAAAGAATTATATTCTATTATTTTAATTTCTTTATTCTGTGTTTGCTTTGAAATTTCCACACCTCTTACTTAAGCTTTCTTTTAATTGTGGCTGAGTTTCAAAAGGAAACTTAGCCCACGGAAGCATTAAAAGAAAAAGTGCTGTTTAAAGCAGGATACAAGCTGTCCAACTGACAATGCAGATGTATAGCTTTGTGTCATGATTGCCTGCATGCCCCTAAGACTAATTTAATATAACACTCTCAAGCTTTATTCTCCATATCTTAGTTGACAAACACTTTCCTTTGTTAGCACAGAACAACATCTTTTATTTGTCCTGTGCTGGTTGACTTCATAGTTTATGGTCACCAGCAAATTACAATGTCAATTTTATTGGCACAATTTATTTCACTTACCAGGAAATAAAATTCTATAAACAGACTGGCTGACTGTAACATAATATTTTTTTTTCAAAGCTACAATTAAACTGACTTGGAGAGAAACAAGGTAAATATTAATTTAATAAGCAACAAGTTACACAAAACAACTGCCCATACATTTCCTTTTATTCACGTAAGAGCCTGTCCACAACAGGAATTTTTTGCCAGAGTGTTGATTGCAATCCATGTTTATATATATATAAGGAAAGAAATGTACCCATTTGTATAGAACATAAGTGATGCACCAGTCTTGTTCTGGCAATCTAACCTACAATGAATATTACCCAGAGTGTATGCTGCATAGTGAAGCAGTTTGATTTTACATCCCACATGAGGCTTGCTATGTTAAGGAAAAAATATAAATGAAGCTGGTGTGCAGTCTCCCCAGGCAACATAATCAATAGACAGGACGAATTATCTTGGTTTCCTGATACCTTTCTTTAGGGAAGGTTAAGCAACATGGCTTCCAAACTGAAGCTACACCACCAAGCCCAAACCAGGAAGGCATTCCCACTCACTAGCACTCACAAATCTTTTCTCCAAGCAACCATGACTTCCTATTCCTCTCCCAAGCAGATGTCCCATTCAAACTCCCCTGTTCAATGGCCTGTTCACTGGTTCTGATGTCACTGGCTTCTGCTAAACCAATTGCTGCACTACTTTGCTGAACTGGTGCCAAAGTGTTCAGGAGAAAACCCCTGTGCTAGCAGAGCTGATATTAGTAATTTGCAGGGGGTGGGGGAGAGGGTATGAAATCAAAGTTGCTTAATTAGATTTAATTATGAAAATGCTTTATCACTATTATTCCTTTATAAGGCCCAGTACTTTCTGCAATAAGAATTTACATTGTAGTTTTAATCTCTGAAGTCTCAAAAGGCATGCAGATTGTCTGAACAGCAGGTTCATGTTTTGAAGTGTAAAATGTAACTCTTAGACATTTAGAAAAGGAAGTTGCAATTAATTTCTTCCCCTTTTGTTTTCTGAAGCAGCTTAGTTATTATATAACATATTGTGGCTTTGTAGAAGTCAGGAGGGATTTATTAAGTATGCAGTTGTACTTATGGTTTTGGGAGCTTAGAATAAAACTGAATATAGTGAATCCATCTGTGATGACAAAATTGGCTGCATTTGCTTAACTGGACATAAAGTTTCAGTAATCAGGATAATAGTTATCACTGTTTTTAGTTTTGCTTTGTGTACTGTCTTGGCTAATACTTTCTACTGTGCACTATTCTTTGAAAATTAGAGTTTCATTGTTCAATTATATTGGTGTATAGTAGTAAAAAAAGGATGTCTCTTTCAGCTAATGGAATAACAACAATAAGAGTAGCACTGACTTCATTCTATGAGATATGGAAGAAGTCCATTGTAACTTGTTTTTCTAAGTCTAGGGACAGACATTTTAAAAGCCTGAGCCTGAATTGATTCAATCTTTGTAGGTTAGCCTACCGATTTGTACAGACGTCCCCTCTGGACTGAAAAAATTCAGGCTCATGCCTGTAGTGGCTCAGGGTAGAAGCCAGGGGGCGCTAGAGCAGCCCCCCCCCCCCCCCCTTCCCTTCTACAGTGCTGATCTGAGGGGGTCATGGCCAGGCCCCATTAGGATAATGGGAGGGATTAGGCTCTTATATATTTCCTCCCACTCTTAAGCAGCACAGCAAGAAATGCTTACGACCCCTAACGGAGTGTTTATCAACCCATTAAGAAAACAAAGCCTCTCTCCATTAGGCCAAGATCTTCTTAAACAGCTTTTCCAAGGAAGGACATTATCAGATACTTGTTGATTAGATCCAAAAAGCCTGTCTGCCTTTGTTGTCTCTCACAACACGGACTGTAGCCAACATGCAGTCTGCTACCTAATGCTGAGCATGTGGTCTGCTACCTAATGCTGAGGTGTTTGCATAAGGCAGAGGGGCAGAGAGAAGCAGGCAGATGCTCTGTGCCTGCAAGTCTCTGTCAGAGCTCTGGCCAGGGAGCAGAGGGGAGGGACCAGCCCTGCTGTGGAGCACAGAGCCCTGCCCAGCCCAGAGAGCATGCGAGATGCTGGAGGAGTCTGCTTTATCTTAAACCAGCAAGGGACAGACGTTGCATAAACAGGTTTGACCCAAATCATTTAAGTCTAATACTGCATTCAATCAGGTTTATCTCAAACTGGTTTCAGCCATTTTCAAACTGGTTTATGTGCACTGAACATCTGTTCTGTTACAGATTTAAACCAGTCTCTGATCACTTAAACCAGTTCATGCTTAATGTCTGTCCCTAGCCTAAATGTCTAAAAGTTACATTTTAAACTTCAAAACGTGAACCTGTTGTTTGTACAATCTGCATCCCTTTGAGATTTCAGGGATTCAAATTTGTATGTAAAATCATATTACAGAAAGATCAAACAAGATGCTATTGTCAAAGCTGGGAATAGATTACGGTGAAATACTGGCTCTCCAGAAGTCAAAGGGAGTTCAACTTCAGTGGGTCCAGAATTTCAACATAGGTCTCTTATTACTGGCTCCAGGCCCTACCATCTGGATTATGACTATGATAGCATCCTATTTTGACTGGCTTTTGTCCTCTTGAATACTTGGCATACTTTGAACCTAGAGGACACTTATGGGAGGGAACATAGTTGATGTTTATTGCCTCTAGCCTAACTTGTAGAAAATGGTCCGTCACGCAGAGTTGAAAAAAGCAAATGTGTCCCTCTTCGTATTATCCCCTTAATAAACTTAATGTAGAAATTACAATAGCTTATGGGTCATTTATCTTCAACTATGATCAAAAATCTATTTTAAAGTTTGCCTGATGGGATTGATGGGCACTTTTCCCACTCTCTATAAAATGATTTTATAACAGTTTTCTCCCATACTGATGAACAGCATGGATTTGGAAACCTGTTTTTACATTATCTGTATTTCCCCTCACAGTGAAGGAAAGAATTCCATGTTTAAATAATTTAAGTTAAATTGAATTATTAATTACATTTTTAATAATTTAAATTAAAGTTATTGAATTCAAATTTAATTAGATAACACTAGTACACTATGGACATGTGTACACATGCATTAATGAACCATAATTACTGTGCATTAATTTTCATATATGTAATAACAGGTACTAACAGAATGTACAGTAACCTGTGCTACCAGTGCTACTGCACAGTGGCACCTCATTTGCCTTTTTAGTGATGCTAATGTGCAGCTTTTTTTTCACGATATGCTAATTAGTCTACTGTGCATTTAGCATCTTATGTAGCCATGATCTATTAGTTTTATTTAAAATGTTTTCTGGGACTCTGTTACAGATGTATCACATTTTCAAAGTTTGTAGGTGGCCCATTTTTTAAAATAACTTTTCAGTACTGGTTCTGGTATCCCGGTAGGTAAACCACCTTGAGTACATTTAGTTCAGATTTTTATTTCATCAATATAAAATAAACAAATCTCTAAGGACTAATTTTTTTAATTCTCTTTCTTCTCATGCCATTTGAACACCTCATCACCAATACTAGCAAAAATTAACAGCCTCTTTTTTCAATGCTGTCAATTTTGAATATGAGAATAATATAATATGGATTCACAATGCCTTTTTAGGATTCAGCCATATAAGAGTTTCATACCTGGGATATAACTTTTCAAAAATGTGAGGAATGGGGCCAGATTCTTCTGTATGAGGTGCCTAAGTACACTTAGGCACATAAGTGCAGACATATTCCACCCTCTCTCTCTCTCATATGGCATTAAATATCAACTTCCAAATCTATGAGCCACTGCCTGGTATTATCCCTCAATGGGTGGATTCCATGTGCCTCATCTGGGCATTGCAGCTTTCTGTTAAGTGCTGTGCTGTTTGTTGGGCATCATATTCATACAAGTGGCTGCCCCAGATGTTCATCTTGTAAAGCGTTGTTTTGAAGCATCCATATCCAGATCTCAGTCTGTTCAGCTTGACCCAGGCTTGTCTGTCAGTGTTTTGCCCATTGTGGGACTTTGTTGATGCTGGTATACAATGATGTAGGAATAGGTCTGACCTTTACCACTCTGTTGCTGCCCATAGGTTTGGTTCAGCATCTCCAGTCTCTTCCAGGAGTTTGTGGACTTCATGTATACGTGGTTTATGACTTTTAAGCCTCTTAAGTCTCCCTCTATTAGAGTCTTTAGTTAACTGGTTGATGAAGAAAGTGAATTTTGTCATCTCTTGCCTCTGTTGCCAATAATGATGTTAGGGTCTGTCTTCTTATGTCACTTGGTCTAAGGCCCAAGAGTACAGGGAGTACATCTGTGTGTGTGTAAGTTGTGCAATATATTATATACCGTGCCATTGCACTGTTAAATATAGCATCATGCTTTTTAGCGTGACAACTTCTGGTCCATATAGGAGCACAATATTTTGCTGGGGCATATACCGTTGCAAGTGTCATGGTTCTGAGCACTTTGAAGTTGGCACCCCATGTTGTTCTGGCTTAAGACAGCTACCAGTACAGAGACTTTACTGCTGACCTTCTTAATGTGATGTTTATTGGTGAGGGAAAAGTCTATTGCAACTTCTAGGTAGGTTGGGCTATGCTCATGAGGAAGGATGTTATTGCCTACTCTGATATTCAGTGTGCTCTTCGCTCAATGATTATCCAGCTGAAAGAGTGATGATACTGATATACTGATGCTCAGCTTTAAGCATCCCATTTATGGAGATAATTAGTGATAAGTTCCATGTCAGCATTTAGTATTCTTTCTAGTTCTGTCATGTCAGTTCCTTGGGCTACTATGGCAACTTCATCAGTGTATATGTATCACTTAGATATTGTATGTGAGAAGTCTGAGATGCATACATCGAAAAGTATTGGTGCTAGCACTGACCCTTGGGGGACACTGTTCTTCAGAGTTCATACACTGCTTTTTCTCCTTGGCTAGTAGTGAATATTCCACCCTGAAAAACTATTAATACAAAAGGTGGGGGGGAGTCATTATCACTTCCTCCCTGCTTTTTAGTGACTCCATCTTAAGTGTCAAGTGTCAAGTGACAGTATTACAAAAGTTTAATGGATCAGTGCATGATGTTTAATGTAGAAAAGAATCTCACTTAGATAACTAAATCCATTTTAATTCCCAATAGATGAAATAGGATTGAACCCATAATGTAGATTTTAACCACAGCTTTGCTAGCAAGTACTATGCCAATCTACAAATGGTTGTCATTCTCAAATCATCTTATATGATACTGCCAATTACACATACCATGTTCTTTAATGCCAGAAGCTGAATATAAAAATTAAAGGTACCACTCAGAAACATGACTTTCCAGATTCAACTACTTATACTGGTGAAAAATCCATTTTTTTTTTCAACTGAGCTTCAATTTACATCAACTGAGAGCATTGCCAGAATATTCAATATTCCTGGAGATTATATCTGCACTGGGAATCCAGTCAGGTTTACTAGCTCCTATCACCCCAAATTTATGCATCTTCAGATAACAAACACATTGATGTAGTATTAGTGACAATATCAAGAGTTTATATTTTAGAAATAGAAGTATATCATCATTCATATTATATACTGATTTTTATGTATTCAAATGTTATAAATATATACATAATCCCATCTCTCTGGCCTTAAGAATGTCTCAAAAGACATTTTTGGTGTTTTCAGTAGATAGAGATTATCATTAAATCACTTCCCATCCATAGTAGAATTAGTAACCTGTTTTGCAGTTATTGTAGTGTAAACCAGAGGTATCAAACTCACTTTATGCCTGGGCCAGATCCAAACCACAGGGCTCCAGCCCAGGACACAGACATTATGGTGGCTCTGGGTCCTGCCACATGCCTGGTGCCAAAGCTGGAGCTGCAGCAGCAGCAGATTCAGTTGAGGAAGAGATACTGCAGTTTTGTAGACTGACAAAGTGACTGGATGGGGACTGGGGCAGTAGCAGCCCTTGCTCACCATCCTGCTGCTGATTTCCATGTCCACCAGGGGCCACAGACCTTAAATTCTGGGGCAGTCACTCACCCAGTGGGATGGTTAGAGTGGTTCTGCCTGTTGGTTCTGGCCCACAGGCCATATGTTTGATACCCCTTGTCTAAAGCATCAACAACTGTTGAAAAGAAAATGGTCCAAAAAGCAGGAGTGTTAGTTTTCTTATTTCATAACTTATCACTCTTATAAGAGAATTACAACGGTGAAAGAGGCAAAATTAATATACAGAACTGCATTGTCTGTGTGGAAATACACTGATGTTCTATGTCATAGGTGCAATTGTAGCAGATCAGCTGTGAAACTGCAATAAAAGAGACTCCAGGCTACACACACATTTTAATCTGACTCCTACCTTTTTCTGCATTGGTCAGATATGTCTTAAATATCCTATCCTGAGGGATGACTCATAAATATCTTCACACTTTAGGAAAAGAAAAAGTGCTCAAATTATAAAATGAAAGTTAAGGTTTTCCTACGTAGATGCCTGAACTCTCTTGCTAACCTTTCACCAGGGTTTGCTCATTTGGGACCAGGGCCAGCTTAATGACTTAGAATGATCTGCCCATCATTACACTTTGTGCCACATCCATGTAATGACTGGGTCTACAATTTCTTGTGTCTTTTTATAATGAGGACTCTGCAGTGCTTGTATCCACGGTATTGTTGTGCTTTTTCATTTTTAATTAATTATTAATAGCTTACGATCCCAGGGTTAAAAGTACTCAATTCTTTTCTAATTTAGGAACCTTTTTGGAACGTGAATGCATTTTATATGTTATCTCCCAGCGTCCACTTCCTTAAATGGCATGTGTATCAGTTAGCAAACAGACCAGACCTAAAGACCAGGTGAATATTTATTCAGGTCTTGACAGTGCATCTATGACAAACAAGGAAATATCATTATGTTTTTTTATGAATATGCTGGATGACTCTTGTTTATTTTCTAAAGAGTCAATCAAAAGAAATTGCTACAGCAGGAAGGTTAAATAAAAGAATGATTAGCTGAGCAATCAGTGAAACAACATTTTGGAGTTTATAGTTGTGAAGAATTGACTCCTTGGACCTGACCCTGGTGACCTAGTAATGTTATCAGATGAGAGACAAAGAGAGAGGGGGAGAGAGAGGGAAGATGGGGGGAAAGAGGGAGAAAATGTTGAAAAAGTAAAACATTAGAAAACATCAGGACCTAGACAAGGACAAAGGGAGCGAGTAGCCAGAGACTGCCCATCTGCAAAAGTTGCTGGGCTGGCAAGAGTCTGAATGCACAGACATAGTCTGGTGCCAGCAGGAGAGTCTGTTTCTCCCTGCCACAGGTGACTTTTAGCTGTGTTGAAGGGAAGCTGGAAAAGCAAACAAGTAAAGGTAAAGGTATAAATAAGAGCCAGGTCTTTTATTGTGTTTATCCTTTGCTCTATGAGCTTTTAACCCTTGAGGAAATACATTAGTGATGCCTTGTTTTTGAAGATGCTTTCTCTGAGAGATTTTCCCCAACTGGCTGATCACAGGAGATTGGAGTGAAGGTCTTACAGGTGCCAAACAGAGCAGGGCCTATATATGAACACACCTGGGGGAAAAGAGCACTACAGCCCCCAAAAATTCAACCTTGAAGTGGTTGAACAGTTTTAAGATTTAGGAAGCAAGCCTTCTTAAGGGCACTGGAGGGACATAAGGGTGCAATTTAACCCTCCAAGACTAACAGCTCTCTGAAGACTGATGGGGATTTTTCATTGCTTTGGTTACAAATGAAGATAACTTCATTTTGTTTTGTACAATATATATATATATATATATATATATATATATATATATATATATATGTATATTGCAGTGAATGTAATGAGTTTCCCAGGTGCCAGACTGATACCTGTGGAGAGTGGAATTTGCAATTTAAGCATAGAACAAGTACAGCATGAATTTTAAAAGTACTACTTTGCATTTAGAAGGCACTTGGAATCCATAGGTCTCAGAGCACTTTAAAACCACGGATAAGTATTCTGTTTTATAGAATTGGAAACTGAGGCACAGACAAGAATGTATTAAGATAATTCAGGGTCTTAGACACTCCATGACCGGAGGCATGACCCTACCTGGAAGTGGATGAGATATATTTATGTCCAATGGTATTATATATAGATTTGGTAAATGGATTAGGCAAATATGTCATGACTACCATTTTTATGACAAATTTATGCGGACCTTTCATCCCAATTCATTGCACAGTGGGTACATCTACACATGCTTTAACACAGAGCAGTAAACTCCGGCGCACTTTGAGCTGGGTCAGAGGAGCCCTGAGCTGGCAGTGGGTTTGTGGGATGTCCCCCAGGCTCCGGATGGCAGCATTGGGCAACAGAGGGGCGTGCTGGGGCATGAAGGTGCTAAAATGTGGGACTAGACAGCAGGCAGCCCCTGTACTTTAGCACGCTCATGACCATGCCAGCCCCTGTCACTGTCTACATGTGTGTTTCAAGGCACATAATGACTCCAGTATTAGATAGTACTGTCCCATACAGTACTATCTTACAGTGGAGTTAAATAATTTACTGCACCCTAATACCAGTGCCTGTGGTGATGATGATGCTTTACTGTGGAGCTAATCAGTCAGCTCCACAGTAAAGTATACGTGTAGATGCACCCAGTCAGTATGCAATCATTAAAGTATATGTTCAAGCATAAATTTTAAGTTCCAAATAATGGTGTATCCATGGCTTCCCTAATATCACATTATTTATAACATAGGATTGTAATAAAATAGGTCTGGAAGGGACCTAACAAGGTCATCTCATCCAGCCTCCTGCTCAAGGGAGGATCATCCCTGACTAAACCACCCCAGACAGGTGTCTATCCAACCTGCTCTTCAAAATTTCTAGGGATGGAGATTCCACGACTTCTCTAGGGTTTTTGTTTTAATGCTTGACTACCTCATAGTCAGAAAGTTCCTCCTAATCTTCAACCTAAATCTCCTCTGCTCAGACTAAGTCCAGTGCTTCTTCCCCTATCCCTATGCCACAGAGAAAAGCCTGTCTCCATCTTCTCTATCAGTTATGAAGACTATTACATTTTCTTAATGTTCAAGGTCTATTTTCCATTCTTAAATTTATCCAGTGTCTCTTTTTCCAGACTTGGCACATTTTGTTCTTTGTCCATTTCTAATCTTTTAGAACTTTCCTGTTTTTTTCCATGTCCTGCTGTATTTGCAACCCCTCCTGATTGAAGATAATTTATTAAATGGAATTATTGGAAAGCTTTAATACATGTTTCAGAAGGTTAAGGAAGATATTAAGATCAAGGGGGATGCTGACCACAGTACTACCACTCCACAGAGCAGTACTTCATCATTCCTTTTTGTTTATACTCCCCTAGAAATGTTTCAGTTTCTTCCTATTTAAGGCAATATGAATTAATTTTGAGGGCAAGATTAGAAGTTATTGTCATAAAACTGCTGTGCACTGTGTTTTATATCTTCTATTTTACCTTCAGCAATTAATTTCATGTTATCAGAAAAGGTACTTGTTTGCCTGGAAACATCATTTTTACACACCCCTACTTGTTTATGCTTGTTTATGCTTGTTACAAGTCTTGAATGGTTTTGTACTTCATGTGCTTGTGTGTAGACACTATTTTAGTAGGGCTAAAAACTGACTAGTATAAGGGCTACAAATAGGCATTGATTTTGAGCAGTGGATATTTCTAAGAAAATGTGCAACTGCCCCCTCTCCTTTCACCTTCCCGAGACTGGGGTGATCCTGGTCTCAGGAAAGCATGGAAAGCAGTGGCTGCTCAACTCCCCCCATTCCCAGAGGAAATGTAGTAATGGGAAAAGCCCCTTTGTGCTTCCTCAGACCAAAAAACACACAAGCTTGGGCAAGGAACAGGGAGTTTTTTTCTGATGACCAAGTCCCCTCCTGTTGAGTGATCCAGAAAGGAATGGAGAAGTAAGACTAAGCATCAGCTCGTTCTCCAAGCCAGGTAGTTCCTGGCTTAGGGAAGTGTGGAGAGCATTGCCTGGCTGCCCTGGGGAAAGTTTTCTCCTTTGAAATCATCTCTGCCCAGCTGGGTAGCACACACAATATTTAAAGCCTGCAGGGCCAGGTGTCCGGGCAGGAAAGCCTACTTGAGCCTGCTTTCTGCCCTGCTGGCTTTTAAACTTCTACCCTGCCATCCAGCCAGCTTTGAAATTTCTGCCTACTTTCTGCCCCCGCTGGTTTTGGAGTCACTGCCCCCACTGCTAGCTGAGTAGCACAGATCACAAGGAGAAGCTAGTGGGGCTGGAAACCAGGCCTGAGGGGAATCTCCCCAACCCTAGTTCCTGGCCCTGCCATCACTGCCCCCACCTCCCAGCTGGCAGTTCCTGGCTTGGGGAAGAGGCACACCAGAAGGAGAGGGGAGTTTTTTCCACAAGGGAGCTCTTCTAATTCACACCTAGAAAACACTTTCTCTGGGAGAGGACATGGTTCCCCTGGGAGAAATTGTATGAACACTTGTTTGCTTGTTCTTCTAGCAGAAGTATAACACCAATACATGGCCAGTGTTGACTACCAGGAGCATTTGTGGTTTTGTGAAATTTGTTGGGGTTTTTTTTATGGGGAGGTACTACATTTACTCTACAGCCTTACAATACTTCCTCACTTTTCCCCTTGAGTTTTCAAGAATAATGGTATAGCAAATGTTAATTTGGCTAATTCTCCTGATAATATAGAATGAATATCAGGTTATTTGTACATATGTAGTCTCCCAGTGTTTCCTTTTCTGGTCTTGATCGAGTTATTATTATAATTTTTTTTAATATCTTAGCCATTTTAAAGACATCAAAATTTTATTTTTCCCATTTATAAAGAGAGCTACATTCTATCTGACACTACAGTTTTCTCTTTAAATTTGTAAGAGATCTTTTGATTTCTCTCTTTGCCACTATCTCATTCTGCCTTTTTATTTGCACATCTTAATTGCCTCTGTATATTTCTTCGGTATTTTAAATATGAAATATTGAAAGCATTTTATGTTTAATTGTCACTTTGCCTAAAAGTGATTAAACTAGCTATACTGAAAGCTGCTTGTAATTTTCAAGCTGGAACAAACCTGTCTAAGCTGTATCAGGAAAACAACATGCAAAGCAGCATTGAAAGGAGGAGGTTCCAGCTCATAGGAACTCTACTTAGAATGCTTGAATGATTCTTGGAACAAAAGAAATGTCTGCATGAATATGTAGGTAGTGCAAAAAAGAAAAGCCTGTTAGCCTAGCATCCAGTAGGCAGATTGAGACTGCTACATTGCTTCTAGCAGAAAGCAGAATTTAAATTTTAGAATAAGTGAATGCTTGACAGGGAGGAATAAATAACTGTTAAACTATGTAAGGATTTCACAACAAAATACATAACTATACAAAACTTTATGGTTTTTAGGTTGCATCACAAGCTCAATGTACAGAAATTTTTTTTGACAAGTCTGTTTGATTTAACAACACAATTGAGCATATCTAGGACCAATGTTGAGCCCATATTTGTGTGTGAACAAAACAAAGGAGATAATGGGTTTTAAACTTCTAAATGGAACACAACCAGGCCTCGTCCACTTCTGGTGCCCTACTCAGTCTTGGACTTCCATTTTTATGCTAAATACCAATCATTAGAATAAAAGTCTCTTACCTAAATAGCTTCATAGATAATATACTTTCCTCCCTTACTTTTTATGCCCACGAAAAGAGCAAGCAATAAGAAGAAAGACAGCCCAGGGTCTCTTAAAATTCAGTATTATTGTTTAAGAAGGGGAGTAAACAAAGGTTCATTGCAGTATATTAAGTAGAGATGAGGCAGTGCTTGGAATGCCTGCTGCCAAAACCCAGGTATCCCACAGATGGATTGAAAAGGAGGTATTTAGAGTTTAGTCATAATCCTCAAACGTGCCATAGGCCAGTGAGCATTGCTATGTTTTTAATATCTTACTTGGAATGATTGTATATTGATTGTGAAGTGGATTGGAAGCTGTTAGATTGCAAGCTGCTCAGGCAGAAACTATGTCTTCATATAAGTGTGGGCTGTTCTTAGCACATTGTGGGCCATACCAGAATACAAATAGTAATGATAAATAACTGTAAAACTGAAAGTGCCAGGAATAATTCTCAGCATAAATGCCAAAACACCACTTACCAAAATACCATATTTGAGGAAAGGTGGCAACTGTAGCTTCCCTGCTTGAAGCTTTGTGTTTTCTACGATCCCTTTTTACATAGTTGATGCCAAAGTTAACCTTGTCTGGTTGCCTTTGCTTCTGAACAGTTTTTGTGCTCAAGGTAAGCAGAGCATCTGGCTGTGCATCTAGGAGATGTACTCATTGATTTGAGATACGAATGTGCTACTAATTCGGAGCCAAAGCCAAACTTTACTGAAGTTCAGTGTTGTCAGCATTTGAGTATTGCTGAAGACCTTTTATAGACTTCCCTCCTGGTCCTAATACATGGCAATCACCTTGTCCAGAAGCCTTACTTTTACCCACTGGGTATCATTCTGGTTATTTCCTGGGGTGCATCCAATTCAGGGTAACTTTCCAACTTTGTCCAGTGTTTTCACTGTGCCCCTTTAGGCAGGAATTTCTTCCAAATGCATGTTTCCCTCCGTTGTCCAAATGATCTCCCTTGGGTAGGCAAGAAAACCCTTAACATTTGAGCTCCAAAATATTTAGGTTTAAGAGATTTATACTTCTTCCTGGCTTACTTCTATCTCAGGGGAACTCTGAGAGGGGATGGAAAGGGAAGTGAGCAAAGCTAACCTGTGATCTGACTTGGTGGTTACAGCACTATAGTAGGAAGCAGGAGAGATGTAGATTCAAGCCCCAATTGGATGAAGGGTGCTTATAACCTGAATCTCTTGTTTCTTGGGCAAGTGCCATTAGGCTATTGGACTAAATATGGGAGGGCTACAATTTAGGGACTTAAATACATGCTCAGGTGCCTGAGTATGGAGCTTCATACCTGTCTGGCCAGAGTGCAGGTGTGCTCAGTAATTTTGTAGATGTGCATTCAATCTGCATACCAAATGTTATGCATAAGTGACAAGCTGCCCAGAAGTGCCAAAAATGGCAGTTATGAGGCTGTGTAAATGCCTTTTGGGGCATGTAATGTGAAACGGGATTCTGCCTTGTTTGCCACTAAAGAGTTAGGTAAAGTTTTGAGGATTGTGCTCTTTGACTTGGCTGTATAAATTCTGCCTAAATCCCAGTTGGGACACCTCAGCCTCTGTGAATCTTGGTCCTAATTCCAAAATGACCTACCATTTACTTCCTGTAGGATGAGACAGATTACACTGGGTGTGCCTGAAATTTAGTACATCTGCATGAGGCTCTGTACCTACCTCTGCTGTATTCCGTAAACCGATTTTAATTCTCTGTATTGAAATTCAGGAAGAACATCTGGACTATAGAATTTGTCATATGTTTTCCCATTTGCTTTGCAAAGTCTAATCTCTCAACTAGCAAGTGGCATGTATTCACTAGCCATTTCAAATGTCATGTCATGCCAGAGAAATGCTGCATTCAGTTTGCTAATTAGGCTGGCTGTTTTACCATATTCTTTTGCCTCAGGGTTTTAGAGAATCAATCAAACCAACAGGAAAGAAATCCTCTTGAATATAACATGTTTGTGCCTATTTTTGCTACATCATACTTGATTGAAATAAGATGTCTGATAGGAAAAGAATAAATAGTCAATGATATTTTGTTTCTCAATATAGAGTGGCCAAAACATTAGGATTGAACTGCTGTTTTCATTGCAGTGAAGTCTCTATAGGAGATCTTTCTACTATCCCTGGCAGTCATCTTTGCCTAAATCTTCTCCATTTTTTTAAAATACCCATTTCATTTCACTTATAGAAAGTCATACAGATTGTTATTCCAAAAGTCAAAGGTCAAAAAAGAAAAAAAAGGAAAAACAAAGACTATGTAAGAGCAACAGAGAAGTCTAGTTTACCTTGGTGCAATGAAACCTTGCTGAACCTTCT